>NW_027117679.1:0-346349 GCF_038497685.1 Kockiozyma suomiensis
ACTAAACCCTACTAAACCCTACTAAACCCTACTAAACCCTACTAAACCCTACTAAACCCTACTAAACCCTACTAAACCCTACTAAACCCTACTATATTCTGATAAGTTTTTCTATGACTGCTATTGCTTCTCTTGTCGTTCAT
The DNA here is from genome assembly GCF_038497685.1 of Kockiozyma suomiensis. Lineage (NCBI taxonomy): Eukaryota > Fungi > Ascomycota > Lipomycetes > Lipomycetales > Lipomycetaceae > Kockiozyma > Kockiozyma suomiensis. The sequence goes on from NW_027117679.1 coordinate 144, forward strand.
GCATTGTCGAAGAGGCGGGCGCATTCGTTGCATTTTGAAAAGAGACTAACTTATGATTTGGACTGATTTTTAAGCATTTCAAACTCACAGCTACATTGTTGTAGAACCTCGTTTCATGTGGCTTGTCGAGGGTTTCTGCTGCATTGTGCGGGCTTTGCACGCTATTAAACGGACTTTCTCACGTTGGTCTACCGCTAGGATAGAATATCAACCAACCTTTCCGTGGCACTATGGAGGGGCTAGCCAATTTGCTCAAACATGAATCAGTAGCAGCCGTGCTCTGCCGTTACTTTAAAGCCCCTGATGAGCAAGGTGGTTTTGAAAGAATTTATTTTTTCAAAAATTGAGAAAGCTTTCCTTAATCTCAATATCATATCTCGTGAATAGCTGTCTAGACAGAAAGCGGAGATGCGAACGTAGTGCGATGCTGCTACAAAGAGAATTAGATACTGCTTTGTACACGGTTTTCAGCAATGTGTAAAAAGCACTTGTCACGAAAGTATGACAATTCAGAACTGTGCTTTTGTGAAGGACGCGACGAATTGATACGAATGCAAAATAGAATATATCACAGGATTATAGTTTGTGCCTTGACTTCGTGAGATTGCCATCGTACTCTTCTCTCATTGTCATTATTATCATATCAGCATCGCATTACCATCCCATATCCAGAAGTCTCAAAAAAAAAACTGTATTGGAGTGCAAAATAACACTGACTTGATTGGCCGCCGTCTTCCAAAGCACCTTGTTTGCGTTGACCATTGAAATTGTACAGTGAACAGAGCGCTGAGTCCTGACTACATGCAATCTTCAATTAGAGAACCTTATGTGTATTCGAAAATTTCTTCCTGTACTATCACTTGGGACTGGAGTCGTAGGATGGAAGATAATGTTGACTACTTTACTTTCGTGCTTCTGCGCTTTTCATAAAATAACTTTAGCAATCAAGGCAAACAACCAGACAGGGTCGTGAGCCAAACTTGTATACCTCAGCGCAACACTCACTATATCAATTGAATTTGTTCGCCGTCAGTTGACTATACAAAAAACCAGAGTAAGAACCAATTACCAATCCCCACGCCCTGTTAGTCGGGTGTTGCAAATAGTAAAGCACCCTCCGGGCCTGGTCCGCACCTCCTCCGGCTCGTGAGCTCCCACTGTCATCAGTACTATCGCTACCCCGCACTAGCTCTTATTGTATTTGAATGACTGTACTTTTACTATACGTATCCTGACCTGTTGTGTCTGATATTTTTTACCGAAAAGCTGACACCTGATAGCCATAGACGGCGACAAGCATTGATTGGAATTGAATCTTACGAAATTAAGATGAGACTGGCATGCAATATGAAGGGCCAAAATACTCAAAGTTTACAGGGTGCAGATGTATAAGCACCCTGTATCATCATCGCATGCGCCATCTATTCGCCTTCAAGCAATTACCGCACTCCCTATACTGCGAAGGAACGCGCGCGCCCATCGGGCAATTCTTCAACATTCGGTCAAAAATCCCAAAATTGGGTTTAGTGCAATCCTTGTCATTGCCGGCCACTGCTACACAAGCCGAACTCGCTTCTGCCACTATTTGCGTTCACAAAGGACTTGGAGTGCCAGGTTGCTATGGGGAACGGCAGTTTTCGCGATGCTAACGCAATCCGCTATCACGCCGCACTAAACCTTAAAACAGTTTAAACTCCCATCTCACATTCGCTTAATAATTAATGACTAACGATCTTTTCTCGCACGCTAAGGAGAAAGACCAATATTCTGCTGATATAATCTGATAAACTTTCATTAAATTCTCTTATTTATTTAAAAACAACTGTTGAACATATATAATAGCAAATAACTTTTTCTTGCCATTATGATAATAAAGTGTTAAATTTAAGCAATATCCACTATCTCCGAAGTCTTAGGGTATTGAAGCAGTAATAATAAAGGGGTTAATTCAAGCAACATCCACGATCTCCGAAGCCTTGTATTATTGAAGCAGGCGGTAAATTAGTTCTCTAGATAAAATGCTGCAGAAATTTTGACACGAAGGCAAACACTTTCGGCGAAGCTTATGGATGTTGCAGTTGGATGGCGGTTAGAGGCGCCCAACTTGGGCCAAGAGGCGCTCGTATCTAAGCTTTATGTGCGTCCTTTGGTTCTGCATTGTTTTACCGCTTTCAGGTATAAGGATGTTTTTGAGGCGGCGAGAAAGCATGAGCCACCGGGGGGCGCGGGCGAGCGCAAAAAACAGATTGCAGCTGACTGGCAGAGTTGCGGACTCGAGCGATAAGCCACGAGTCAAAAACTTTGATGAGATAAGCTTTTGCGCTGTCTAGATCGGATGACATCCTGATATTTTTCCTTAGATCAACCCGCATCTCTGCCCAGTTCCCTTTTTTTCTTTTGTCTATCGAGCACTTCTTTAATATGAGTGAACCCGCATACAAGTCAATTTCGGCAGCAAAGAAGCAGTCTCTTATTGACGCTATTCCTGCGGAATGGCGTGTTCCAGTTCCCAAAGACCAAGACAATCTTACCAAGTTTGCTGAGACGACCGGTGTTCTTACTCCGAAAGAAGTTGAAATAACTAGCAAGTACGATGCGGTGGCTTTACTGGGAAAGGTTCACGCGGGAGAGTTGACTGCATTGGAAGTTACGATTGCGTTCTGCAAGCGTGCTGCCCTGGCTCATCTTGCTATCAATTGCTGCACCGAGATCTTCTTTGAGCGAGCGTATGAAGTCGCGAAGAAGCAGGATGCTTATTTTGCTGCCAACGGCAAGCCAGTTGGACCTTTACATGGTTTGCCAGTATCGATCAAAGACTCTTATAATCTCAAGGGAATTGACTCGTCTATTGGCATGTGCGCCTGGGTAGGCAAGCCCGAACCAGAGTCGTCTGCTATCGTTGATGCCCTTGAGGCAGCCGGTGCAATCATGTATGTCAAGACGACGGTGCCTCAAAGTATGATGGTCTTGGATACAGAGAATAATTTGACAGGAGCTTGCCGCAACCCCTACTCAAAGTATATGACTGCCGCAGGTTCCTCAGGTGGTGCCGGTGCTATTGTCGCCTTCCGCGGATCTCTAGTTGGCATGGCTACTGATATTGGCGGATCCATCCGTGTTCCAGCCTATGCTAATGGGGCTTTTGGAATCAAGCCTTCGTCAGGACGCAATCCGTATCATAACATCAAGGGATATTGGCCTGATGGCGAAGACGTCACTGGTATTCTCTGTGTTGATGGTCCGATCACAACTAGCGCGCGCGATCTTGAACTCATTCTCAAGTCGATAGCTGAACAGGAGCCGTGGTTGACTGACCCATCTTGCGCTCGCCTCCCATGGGTTGAACCCGAGAATTTAGATCGACCTCTTCGTATCGGAGTGATTAGTTCAGTCAAGACCTATGAGCCGATCACATCTATATTCTCAGATTTTAAAAACAAGGTTATCGCAGCAGGCCATGAGCTTGTTGAGATAGATCTCCTGAAGGTTAAAGAACTAGCTGACGTTGCTACGAGTTTCTTTAAGGCAGATGGCGGTGTTTTTCTCCAGCAAGTCTGCGCTTCTGTTGGCGAGCCTTTGACAGAGGCGGTCCTCAACGGAGGTCTCTATCCATGTGAACCAATCGATCTCAATCAATTCTGGGCTTTGAGTCACAAACGTGCCGCGTTGCAAAAAGAATGGCTTGAATATTGGCTTGCTACTGCGTCGAAGACTAAGGATGGTGAACCAGTTGACGTCATATTGCTTCCCGCTCAACCTCAACTACCACGCCCTAAGGAGCCCATGGCAAGCGACACTGTCATATTGGCATGGAATACGTGCGACTATCCCGCAGCCATCTTCCCAGTTGAAACAATCGACTTAAGCAAGAAGGACTATAAGTTCGAATTTCCTACCCCTGCCACCTCTATTGAGGTTGCTTATGACAAGTTGTTTCCGGAGGACCGAAGTAAAGCTTACGATGGATTTCCTGTTGGATTGCAGCTAGTTGGACGTAAGCAAGATGAGCCCAAATTGCTGCAAGCAGTGAAGATGCTGTCAGCTCTGGCACAATAATTCTGAAACTCGGAAGATCTCGTAATATATATATATTGATCTCTCAGCGATTATTTTTATCAAATTTGTATTTTTTTATTGCTCATGATTTTATTAGAAATCCATCTATTATAGATGGGTACTATCCGATTCGATCACCCGCAAAACAATTAATGCTCGTAGATTTACTTGTGTCTGTAACTCATTTACCTAGCCTTTTTGACTGTAGTAAAATTCTAAAAACCAGAACAATACCTAAGAATAAAAAAAAGGAATAGTAGACTGATTAAAAGAAAAGATTCTCTTTCCCTCTCAAATCGAAAGTAATTGCCTCATGGAGCATCGTTTTCGGTTGCACCCCAAAAAAAAAAATTTAATTTGATTGCGATTATCAGATATTATTTTATAAGGGCTGCAAATACAAGTGACATACGCAAAACTGTGTCTTGTGGAGAGCCGACTTCATGTGCGGCTGTACAGCGACCAGCCCTCCGTCGAGCGGCTTGAAGTATCCGCATGCGGATGCACGAGACATCGCCGAACTAGTTGTTAAATCGCACTAATCTGTTTACGGGTTGCGCCCGCCGGGTTAATCGCAATATAGAGTTTACGCTTATCATCCTACCCAATTTCGCTTTGGCAATTTGTTTATCGCCCGCTCAATGTCAAGAAGAAAGCAATGACTCTTTACTCGTTGCTGGTGCTTGTAGTAATGGTCTTCATCTAATGACGACGACTAGAGTGAGAATTGATTGATATGGATGTTCGAGAGAGTTAACTCTCTAGCAAGGCATTCCTCGCAAGCCATTTATGTGCGCCAAAGAACGCCACCAAGCACAAAGCTCTGCGTATAATCCTAAAATAATATAATAAACTCCCAGCGGTGCAATGCCAACATGGTGGTAATCTACTCACCAGGGTCGGAAAGTTTTCAAGCTTATCAGTCCAGCCGCGCGTGGGCCTACCACTTTTGGTCCTGAAAGGACAATGAGGCGATTTTGTGTAGCAAATTCTAATCGACTATCTCTGAGAGCAGGCGAACGTTTGCGTGTATCCATAGTGGATAAGCCAGTCTGTTATCTGAGCATCAGCCTTCTTGTTAGCTTGTATGAGTCGCGACACTTTCTCTTTGCGGAAGTGGTCAGCTGTAACGGACATGTCAAGGAGTCAATGAAGTTTATTTGACACCCTCTACCTGTCAGGGTATATATATCACCATCGCTTCCCGCTCTGCCGTAGTCAGTCCCCCTCTATCAGATAACATTGTTTCTTAATCATGACTATGCGCCAGCGCTTCAATCAGCGTCTTGCCGACTTTGGAGCAGAGGCCAAAGCGAAAACTACTTCTCGCTCTGCCTGGATCTTACCCAAGCAGACTAGCTCTCATGCTCCGGAGGATACCTGGACAAACAAGGATAACGATGTCACGCCCCCGTCGCGACGTACGTGGACGTCATTGACTATCCTTGGCTTTTGGTTCTCTGATGCGTTGAATATGCAAGGATGGGAAAGTCCTTCGTCGATTATTGCAATTGGCTTGACTTGGAGAGAGGCTATTCTCTGCAACTGCCTGGGAATGATCATAGTTGCCATTCCTCTTGTTTTTAACGGTGCTATTGGTGCTGCCCTTCACGTTCCGTATCCTGTCGCTGCTCGTTCAGGGTTCGGTTTCCATTTTGCAAAGTTTGCGGTTATTGTTAGAATGGTGACAGCTCTCTTTTGGCACTCGATTCAGACATATTCGGGTTCTTTTGCGCTCACCAACTGTATCTCCGCAATTTGGCCCTCATATCTCAACATTCCCAACCATATTCCGGCAAATATTGGTGTTACCTCTCAGCAGTTGGCATCACACACGTTGTTTTGGATTATTCAGCTTCCCGTGCTTCTTATTCCACCCCACAAGCTGAGATGGTTTTTTCTGTTCAAGGCTGTCGTTGTCATGGCGTCCTGTATCGGTGTTGCTGCCGGCATGTCCACCTACGCCGGCTCCCGGGGTGATATTTGGAAGCAGGAGTCGAAGATCCATGGATCGGCTAAGGCTTGGACAATTCTCTCGTGTATGATGTCTTCAGCTGGAGGATGGGCTACCATGGCCACCAATATTCCTGACTTCACTCGCTACATGCGCGGCGGCAAGGGTCAGTACTGGCAAGCTTTATTTTTGCCCGTCATCTCTACTTTCTTGGGAGTTATGTCTATTATTGCCACATCGTCCGCGGGTGTGATCTACGGAGAATATATTTGGGATCCCACCTCTCTTGCTGCCAAATGGAATACTCCAGCAGGCCGCGCAGCCAAGTTTTTTGTTGGATTTTCCTGGGTGGTAGGACAGATCGGAACGTAAGTCACCTAGACGTTACAGGCAAGACGATTATGTACTGATTTTCTTTTTCTTAGTAACTTGTCCGCTAATGTCGTCACCGCTGCAAACGACTTGACCTCCCTCTTTCCAAAGTATATTAACATTCGCCGCGGAGCATTTATTGTTGCTGTTATTGGCGGTTGGGTTATGCAACCGTGGAAAATTGAAAACTCGGCCTCTCAGCTTCTTACCTTTATGTCCGGTCTTGCTGTTTTCCTGGCTCCCGTCGCTGCTATTCTAGCTTCCGATTTCTGGATCGTCAAAAGGAAACATATTGATGTTCCTGCACTTTATAATCCTCATGGGCGATACCGCTACTGGTACGGAATCAATTGGAGAGCTGTTGTAACTTTTGTTATTTCTTTGACGCCAAATTTGCCTGGATTGGCCAACAGCGTCACTCCGTCTCTCGGTTTGTCGGGAGGCATCGTACACGTCTGGGATATCAATTACCTTTATGGCTTCTGGGTTGCTGTGTTCGTCTACAGCAGTCTGTCACTGTTATTCCCCGAGAAGGATACTTTAATTCCTGAGGCTATTTCGGGTGACGATATCTGGAAAGAAGAAGAAGAGGATGCTATCCAGACGCTTGATGGCCAGTACACTGAGTCAGCTGACGCTTTGTCTGAGAAGCATGAAGAAAACGAAAAAACGTCTGAGAAGACGAGTGTATTTTAATTCCCGATGGATTCTAATGTTAGGCGGCGTTGTAGATTTATAAAGGATGGTAATTATTGCTAATTAAATATGCCACTTGTGTAGAGTAGGAAGAGTGCAATGCTGGTGATAACGTACAATCTAAAATTTTTATAGTCTTCTTTTCTTCCCCGTACTCCTAACAACTTGTTCAGCGATATTCGCAAATATTGGGCACAACTTGCATTCGCCATATTTCTCGACAAGCTTATAACTTGCTATGGCTTCGTCAACTTTTTTGTCTAAGTCAATATCTGTGACTGCGTCAGCCACTCTGGCGACGGCCCCATGTTGCTCTTCAATCATAAGCACAAATTGTGGATCGATTGGCACCGCACCCAAAAAAGGGACATTAAACTGTACGGCTAATTGCTCGCCACCACCCTTAGAAAATATGTGTGAACACTCAGCACAATGAGGACACAGAAATCCACTCATATTCTCAACAACTCCTAAAACCTCAAACCCGACTTTTTTGCAAAAATTCAGCTCTTTGCGCACATCAGCTGTGGCGACACCTTGAGGCGTTGTGACTAGGACTGCTCCATCAGGTTTGGCATCCCGTAGTTGTTCAGCAATAGCTATATGTTCATCTGAAGTTCCTGGAGGAGTGTCGATAAGAAGATAATCTAGCGGACCCCAGACGACATCATTGACAAATTGCCTAATCATTGCGCTTTTTTTCGGCCCTCGCCACACAACACTATCACCCCGATCCTTTAGCAAGAATCCGATACTCATAACACATAGCTTCTTTGTTGCATCTGTATATACTGGAACCCAGCCCCGCGAAGACTGATGAATTTTCCGAGTCTCAAGACCAAACATACGTGGAAGGGACGGGCCCGTGAGGTCAATATCAAGAACACCAACTGAAAAGCCTTGCCTAACGAGCGAGAGAGCAAGTTGAGTCGTGACCGAACTTTTACCGACGCCTCCTTTTCCTGAGAGTACAAGAACAATATGTTTTACCTCATCCAGCGAGAGTGGGGATATTCCGTTGCTCATCTTTGGTAACTCAACCCAGCAAATTTCCAGCTCTGCTTCGATGAAGCAGATAGTTACATTACAAATAACCCTTTAGGTTTGACCCTAACCCAAAGACGTGCCTACTCTGATGACGCTTATCTAATCGTCGTAATTGAAGTATTTTAAAGGTTATGATTATTAACTTTATTATTCAGGTGTAGTCTATTTATAATTCATCTTTACGATTTCTGCAGCTTCTTTGCTTCTCCAAAAAGATCCGTTAGGATATTCGTATGTATCCCAAGCCGAGGGCTTCATCTCAACTGAATAGCCTGCCGTCGTCGGCGTCACAAAGAATCCATCTTTGATCTTGGTAGGCGTATAGAACTGCTCATGTAGAGTATCAATATACTCCAATAAGCTTCTCTTCCCAGAAACAACGACATAGTCGATAGTCGAGAGATGCTGAGTGTATTCAGGCAAACCGACTCCGCCTGAATGAGGCACAACGGGTACACCAAACTTTTTGGCTAACAAAAGAACAGCTAAAACCTCATTCACACCGCCGAGACGGCACGAGTCAATCTGGCAAATGTCGATGGCGCCCAGCTGCAAAAACTGTTTGAACATAACTCGATTGTGGCACATCTCACCTGTCGCAACTTTGATTCCGTAAGGAAGAAGAGCTTTTTTAATGGTAAGATGACCAACTATGTCATCTGGCGACGTCGGCTCCTCGATAAACCTGTCGATTGGTTAGTCTATGTGTATATCAGATATAAAGAGTATGTCTGGCACGCACCAAGGTTTGTATTCAGCCAGCTGTTTCATGTAGTCAATCGCATCTGGGACCGACCAGACTTGATTGGCATCAACCATCAACACGTTGCCTTCGTCGTAGCCCAGAACTTCACGCGCGATTTTGAGACGCCGAGAGTCCTCGGCCACGCTACCACCCACTTTCAGCTTGAAATGTTTATAACCCTCGTTTTTGGTCTCTGTTAACAAAGCCTTCATCTTTTCGTCTCCATAACCAAGCCAGCCGGCAGATGTAGTGTAAGCCTGGACAGCCTTATCAGCAAGAGCATCCTGAATCCGCTCAGCTTTTCCGGGCAATGACTCTTTAAGCAGATCGATTGCTTGCTCGGGAGTCAATGCGTCAGTGATGTAGCGGAAGTCAATGCAGCGGACATAATCTTCCGGGGTAAAATCGGAAACGATCTTCCACACCGGCTTGTTCTCAGATCTGGCCCAGAGATCCCAGACCGCGTTAACGACAGAGCCAAGCGCAAGATGGATAACTCCTTTTTCCGGACCGATCCATCGCAACTGCGAGTCGCCAACGAGATAGCGCCAAGTCTTTCCCATGTCAGACGTAAGCTCGGCAAGAGACTTGCCAACAAGGCGGTTCGCGACATTCTTGACAGCCAAACAAACAATGTCGTTTCCACGGCCGATGGTGAAAGTCATGCCATGGCCGCAATAATCTGAGTTAGTTTTGAGAATCACATACGCAGATGAGTAGTCTCCGTTGTCGTTCATGGCATCGGAGCCAGTTTTGTCGAGAGAGGTAGGGAAACGCACATCTTTGACGTCGAATCCGGTGATGGTAATATCCTGAACCATTGCTGCTGATAGTTGACACTCGATACTGATCCAGGTGACATCGAGCTACTTAATAGTCCGGGGAAGAGCGGAAACCCCCACGAATTTTTGATTCTGAGCCGCACGAGTCCACGCTGTGTCTAGTGGGGTTTAGTAGGGCTGCCAGGCCGCCAGAGGGACCCGCTCTAGCAGATCTCTGGCTATTGGTGCGCTGGATTGGGCCAGTATTCATCCATTATATTGTTACGGGTCCGGGGACAGTCGGCGGGTGTCCCCTCCCCCACCATGACATGGCCCGCGGCTTCCCCGCAATCGTGATACGAGCCAGCCATTGTGCTCATCTGCGGGGAACCACCATTGTTCATCCCCTTACACGAGCTTGTACCTTTCTGCTATATTTCTTCTCTTCCCCTCTCGTTCTTTTTTTCTGTATTATTCTTTCTATTGTGTTTCTTCTGACAGCTTCAGAATGGCTTTTCGCTTTCATCTTCCCTCAAGGACTCGGCTCTTCAACTGGTGCGCTATCCTTTGCCGTAACCCCTATCCCATTTACCACTGACGTCCCATAGGTATATCTCTCTTGTTGCGGCATGTGCCATGGTTCTTTACGGCTACGATGCCTCGGTGTTTAACGCTGTTCAGGGTTCTGACAACTGGAATAACTACTATGGCAACCCCAATAGCAGTGTAGTTGGCTCGGTCACTACCGCATACACCGTTGGCAGTATTATATCTGGTTTCTTCTTCAGCGCCCCGATCTCTGACTACTTTGGCCGCCGCTTTTCAATTGCTGTAGGCGCTGTAATTGTCATTGCCAGTACATTTGTGCAGGCATTTAGTCCTCGAGGATCAATTGGTGGATTTATTGCGGGCCGCTTCTTCGTCGGTGTTGGCCAGGGGATTGCCTTACCGGCGGGTCCAGTCTACATTGGCGAGCTTGCGCCTGCTGATATTCGTGGAACTATGATGTCATTCTGGCAGCTGTTTTATAGTGTCGGTTCGTTTATTGCTTTCTGGATTAATTATTCGTGCACCAAACGAGCAGCTTCTCTGGGGGACTGGGACTGGCGCATGGTCGTCATATTTCAAATTCTAGTCCCAATTTTGATTTGTGGTGCCATATTCTTTTGCCCTGAGACACCACGCTGGTATGCGCAAAAAGGTCGATATGACGAGGCTCGGGCGTCGTTGCGACGCGTGCGTGAGACAGACGAGGAGATTGACAACGAGATGGCAATGATCACTACTGCCATTGAATATGAGCATGAGGCCCTAAAAGGTAGCTATTGGCCTCTTTGGAAGGACCACTCACTGCGCCGTCGCCTGCTATTAGCATTCGTCATAAACTGTGGTCAGCAGATTACCGGCCAGGGCTCCCTAAACAATTACTCCACCATTATTTATAAGAAGGTCTTCACAGATAACGATACTATTCAGCTCATTAACGCCCTCAATGGAACTTTTGGTATTTTATTTACATTGAATGCAACTTGGACGGTCGATAGATTTGGTCGCAAGCCAGTTCTTTTTGTTGGAGCAATTGGAATGGCAATTTGCATGATTATTACAGCCACCGTCGAGACTCAGACTCCATATCTGCCGGGTAATACAAAGTCACAGCCTGTTGGTATTGCCACTGTATTTTTGATGTTTCTCTTCACTCTGTTTTACAAGCCTAGTTGGGGAGCAGTGGTCTGGATTTGGACTTCGGAAGTTTTTAGTATGAACGTCCGAGCACAAGCTGTAGGAATGTCGTCGCAGATGCAGAACGTGGCAAACGCAATCTTACAGCAGGTATTCCCTCTTATCTTGGACAAGATTAACTTCTACACCTTTTATATGTTTGCTGGTATTAACTTTTTGCTCGCGCTGTTCGTATGGTTTGTCTTGCCTGAGACAAAAGGAGTTAAGCTGGAAAATATGGATACGTTGTTTGGTGGCGAAAGCCACGCCGAGCGTGGAGCAGATCTTATTTTGCGTGAGAAACAGGGTGCAGAGCAGATTGAGTATACTGAAGACCGAGTGTCTCTGACTGAGGAGCAACGATTAGCTACAGAGAAATTGGCGATGCAGGTTGTTATGGAGAGTCGCCGAGCAAAGACTGACGATGTAGCTTGATCTGCTTGAGAAGGATATTAACTTGAATTTATTTTTTTATACTTTTGAATGCAATTTTGTTTAATTATTTCTCTTTGCGCGTACATTAGTCAACGTAGAGTGAGCTTGGAAATGGAAGCCGCAGAATAGCAAGCGAGGCAGATCCTGATGATCGCTGATCACACTTTGATGCCACTCTTCCGCGCTCTAGTTAATTATTAAACTTTGAAGATCCGGTTTTGAATAATGTAGCCTAATTACCGCAGAAATAGACGGGAAATAAATGAGTCAACTCTGTTGCTCCTCTGTTGCTTCATGTGGGGTGGACTTTTTGGGTGCGTGCGGCTTTACAAGCAGTGAGATGATTCGTGGGGGAAGACCCGCTTTGCTCTCTGCTGATTGTCTTTCCATAAACCCCACCGGATGATATGGTTAATCTGAAGGTTCCGGTTATTTTATGCATAGCTAGCAACTGTCTTATGACTATTTCTTGTAGCTATCTAATTCGCGAACTCTCTAGCGAATTCGTTTGCGTTTGGCAGCTGGGGACAGTGTCCTTCCTCTAATTATATGAAGCGTATTTGAGATATATGACCTTATAAGGATACCTCATAGACTATTTCTTTGACAATTTGATTTCTATCTTTTTCTTTTGGAGACTTGCTCATTGTGGCGCAATATATTCTATAATATTGGCGATTCACATCAGGGCTAACTACTTTCTGCGGCTCTCAACTAAGCAATAATTCAGTTGGCTACAACTAACCAGTCTTCGCCTGCTGATAGAACTGCAGTTAGAGATAATATATTCAGTGGATACAAAAACCCTAATAAGAAAAATAGGCAGAATCTTGAGATATAAATAATTGCTCATAGTATCAAGGCAAATTGTATGTATGTTGAGTTTGTTTTATTACAGCGTATTTAGCTCTAGAACTTCATCTCAGTTTGCCATCTTCCAAAAGCCTTTTCAATATTTTTTTAATATTTTTTCAATTGCACGTTTACGTGATTATCGTAGTCATCATTGCTGCAGAGGACTATCTGAAGAGCTGTCAGAGATTCTAGTCTAGACTTCTTCCCAGCCAATCGCTAAACATTATATACACGATAGGGTTTTGTTTGATTAAATATTCTCATATAATTTGACTTTCTAATTCCAGATTAGGATTAGGCCAGCAATGAAATTCAGGGGCGATCGCGGGACTGATAGCAATTGGCGTGGCAAGCTCTCTCCTAGCTTTTCACTCCCATCTCTGTTCTGACTCGCTCATTGAAATACTGGCATGCTGAGAATTAGTCGGCTCAAGTAAAGAATGGCCGACTTAAATGAACTTTTGGCTCTGACTCACTTGTCTGGTCGCAAAAGTGCCGACGACGACTCCTCAAGGTTGCTTCAAAACTCGGGCAGCTCGGCTTGTTACTCCACATCAATGTCCTCGCGCCGTCATTCATTTCATACGCATTCAAAAAAGCCTTCGTATGATCTTGAGTCTATTGAGGAAATTGTTTCGGTCAAGGTCTGTTAATCTCTATTATTTTATTTGCAAATCATAGCTTTGCTGCAACACAGGACTGATAAGCTATCTTCTAGCTCGATTTGTTCATCAATCACCTTGAGAAGCGGCTTGAAGCCATAGAGTCCTATGGCTCTAGTAAATTGAGTCAGTTTGATGAAAGCTTGGTTAATGGTTATCAGACTTTGCTGTCAGTTAGAAATTCTTGTGGCCGTCTAGGAGGTGAGGTTATTGGCGAGGGTTGGCGGCGTGGGGAGGCGATTGTTTCAATTTTGGAGCAGCAATACACAGATTCTTGGGTTGCCCGGGGGTCTCTGCCATTAAAAGTGAATGCGGGGATGTGCTTTCTTGAACAGAAACTGTCGGATTTGGAAGAACAATGCTACATCACTATCAACGATACGATGAGAGATGCTGATAATAAATTCAACGAAGGTGTTTACGCATTGGATCGAAGCATTGAGGCTGCTCTTAAAATGGCTCGCAACAGACTCATTACATACGAGGAGCTGCCGCTTGGCTGGCGCGAGAATCCATACATCTGCCGTGGCTATCGGTTTTGTGCAACATACTCTGAGTGTGTGATGAGCATGTTCAAAGTTCATAATGAGACATGCAATATCTGGACGCATGCTCTCGGATTCATGATGATGCTTGCGATTGCATTATATTACTATCCGGCAACTCCACTTTTTGCTACTCTGACGACGTATGATAAAGTTGTCTTTGGCGTATTTTTGGTGGCTGCACTTAAATGTCTATTAACATCAACTGTTTGGCATACGTTTAATAGTATTGGTAATTTGGCACACAAGCAAAAGTTTGCCTGCGTGGACTATACTGGGATTTCCATTCTTATTTCGTGCTCTATTCTGACAACTCAGTATACGTCGTTCTATTGCCAGCCTGCTGTGCGTATGATATACATGAGCGCAACTGCTGCGTTCGGTCTTACTGGAGTAGTAATGGCTTGGCAGCCCTTTTTTGACAAGCCTGAAAATAGATGGCTTCGTGCTATATTTTTTGTATGCTTCGCCTTGTCGAGTGGACTCGCCCTTGTTCATTTGTCGTTTACACGTGGCATCACCAACACATTGTCGTTTTACCTGCCGGTGATGAAGAGTCTGGCATGCTATGGTGCCGGGGTTTTAGCATATGGATTTTTATTCCCTGAGCGACTGTTTCCCGGAAAGATATTTGACTGGATAGGAGCGTCGCATAATTTATGGCATGTATCCGTTGTTGGTGGAATATATTACCACTACACCGCAACTCACCAGTTTCTTGCAAATGCCCACCAGTTCAGCTGTGCGACGCACTGAGATTTCATTTAACTTCTTTTTTTTTCTTTTTTTTTTTGGTTTTCCTTTGGATAGAGATATTTGGACTAGTTTGGTGATTTTATTTTCTTTCTGGTGATGGAGATGCTGGCATTAATTGGGCGTTATATGTTTGACTGTATAAGAAAGAATAAACAGTAGAAACTGCTGAGTGACGTAAGTGGCTTATGGCTTGTAGTAAATGTGAGTAGCTGCCCAAGACGCAGATCCAGCAGACATTTTCAATGCATTTGAGCAAACAGCTCCGAAGAATCACAATATATAACAAACTATCTCAGCTCAGAGCAAAGTACACTATAATAATATATCAGTGAATCAATCAGGCATAGAGAGCACAGCAAAATGTCGAGCTTGAACAAGGCACAATGTGAGTCGTGCACCGCCACCGAGGCGCAAGTTAAAAAATATATCCTTGGCTTGTTCGCTCTTCCTTTTCCTCATCTTCCCCGTCGTTCGTCAACCCTTCTCCCCTCAATCTTGTGCTGATATCGAAGCACACTCGTATCCTGCCGCCTGAAGTCCGCTAATCTTTTTCTACGTCGATGACTGAAGTCGCGCGAAATGCTTTGTGTGCCCCGTCCTTGAGTGCCCACACGTACGATGTTCTCACCGAAAACTTCGATTTCAAAATGACCTGCGAGCCGATCACCGGCGTTTTACCGTCTATTGCTATTTCCAACCCCGTCCCCAATACTGATACCGCCTCTACTGTCTCTGGTGCTATCCATGGGCAAGCTCTTGTCTCTCGCGCATTGCGCAACCGCGTAAAGGGTGTCGACGCGGACTCTTGCAATCCGGGTGGAGAGGACTCCTTTTTTGTTGCTGATATCGGCGAGGTATATCGTCAGCATATGCGCTGGAAGTTGAATCTTCCTCGCGTCGAGCCATTCTATGGTTAGTTTGAATTAATTTTTGTGAAATTCGCTTCTTTGCTAAATACTTTTTCTTTTCTTTGCTTAGCTGTCAAATGTAATCCCGACTTGAAGGTTCTTAAGCTCCTTGCTCGCCTGGGCACCGGCTTTGACTGTGCATCCAAGAAGGAAATGGATCTCGTGATGAGTCTTGGAGTTTCTCCTTCGCGAATCGTCTACGCGCATCCTTGCAAGGCGGCTTCCTTTGTTCGATATGCCGCCCAGCGTGAAGTCAGAAAAATGACATTTGATAACGCCGAAGAACTTTACAAGATCAAGCGGTTCTTTCCGGGGGCTGAACTCCTTTTACGTATCATTACAGATGACACCGGCGCTCTATGCCAGTTCTCAATGAAATATGGTGCCTCTCTTCATTCTGTAGAGCATCTTCTGAAGCTGGCTCAGGATCTTGAGCTTAACGTCATTGGCGTGTCTTTCCATGTGGGCTCTGGAGCTTCCGGTGGAAATGCCTATGTTGATGCTGTTCGCAACGCAAGCAAAGTATTTGACCATGCTGCTGCTCTTGGAATTACCTTGACGACACTTGATATTGGAGGTGGATTCTGTGACGAGAACTTTGAAGAGATTGCCTCTGTTCTCGGACCTGCCATCGATGCGCATTTTCCTTCTACTGTTCGTGTTCTTGCGGAACCAGGCCGCTACTACGTTGCGACTGCTTTCACGTTAGCTTCGCATGTCATTGCACGCCGTGAAGTTCCTCAACTTGACAGCATTATGCTCTACCTCAACGACGGGGTTTACGGTAACATGAACTGTATCCTGTTTGATCATCAGAAGCCTGTTGTCCGTGTATTGACTCACCGTAATCGTTACATGTATGGCCTTCCTGATAATTGCAGTGGGCATATCACTGCATCGGTGTGGGGTCCCACATGCGATGGCATTGATTGCGTTACCAATAAATGTCAGCTGCCTTATGCTCTCGAAGTTGGTGACTGGGTCTACTTTGACAACTTTGGTGCCTACACTTTGTCTGCTGCCACTGGTTTTAATGGATTCAATGATCAGTGCGACGTCATCTATGTTTGCTCCGAGAGTGGAGCGACTTCTTTACTCAACAAGTAAGCCAGAGCATTCAAAAGGAATATAGAGCGTTGATGTCTTTAGTTTTATAGAGATGATTGCGTCTACAGGTTTTGGAGATGATTATTGCGGTAGTGTTTCATATCATACGGTCTTATCGATATGTAAAGTGTTTTGAGGTGTTTTGTGTTTCGTTAGCTGATTACAAGTGTTCATTGATCGTAGTAATGGCATGGTTTTGTTTTAAAGCAGAGACCTTTCTTTTATGAGGATCGCAAGTAGACAAATTTACAGGATAGATAAAAGCCATAGAAATATGTATGTGACAAGAGCATGTACTTGCCGTCAATAATGATTTATTGCATCCTATAATTACAAAGCCCTTTCATAACTTTTCCAATGTTCATCGCATCCATAAAAAAACATGATTCTTTTGCCGATGAAAATACACTGTATAAATTCTCCATATATATTTATTTATTGACCCTCCGTTTTTGTTAAAAATGCAGATTTATTTCTTAACCTCATTAACGGTAAGTCCTGTACCAGCATTAGCATTAATTTTTATTTTTTTTGAGTGAACGATCAATTCATACCAGGAGGAAGCGACTGGGTAAGCTTCTGAGCCTTCTCAGCATCGTTAAGGACAAGGGTGTAAAGGTAACGAGAGCTGCGAAGCTTGAACTTGATCAGCTTGCTACCGTTCTTTTTGATGCGAGCGGTCTTAGCATCTTTTCTTCTAAACATATGAACATAGCTGGTTAGCTAGATGACATTTAAAATAGCAATAGACGAAAATTGGCCGAGTAGTAAACTAGATCTGAAGCTGTCTCGTCAATGGGCGATACGGGAAAAACTAACCTGGCGAGCTCAAGAAACTGCTTGATGTCCTTAATTTCCTTCTATAATAAATTGTCAGTAACTATCACTACGATAAAGAAAACATAATGCAAGTACATACAGGCATTGTGAATATGGGGTATGTGCGAAGAATAGTAAGTATTTCTTGCTAGACCAGATAGTACCACTGCGTGGAGCCTCAGTAAGTTGTAGCGGCAGGGTTGGGAGTTTAGGTAAACGCAGTCACGAAGGTCAGTGTTTAGGGCTATGCCCTAACTAAAGAAATATTGTGGCTAATGTCTAAATTGAGTTTATGATTACTAATCCGTGGCTGCGTTGTGTGACTCAAGGACTGCGCTCGAAAGACAAGCACTGAAATAATCAAATACATCAAGCAGAAGATTGAATGAAATATGATTATAAAGAAGAGCAATTCTCCATTAGCATGCGCATATCTGATGAACCAACTAAAAGAAGTATCTCTCGTTATATATTCTAACATTATTAAAAGCTAATCCTATATGTGGAATATAATGCATTGCTGAGGTAACTCCTGTTATAATTTGCACTAATAATGTTACCAGTAAATTTAAATATCAAGTCATTATGTTAAATTAAAAGACTAGAATTTTGCTTCTAGAGTCTTTAATCGAAATATCAGAGTATGAATATTTTATTAGAATTTGTTAGAATTACAGTATTTTAGTCTTCAAGAAAGCTTCTATCGGCGTGTCGCGAAAAAGCGTGACCTGGCGTTTCTTTTGCACGCGTCGGCCTATTTAGGCATTCTGATAGGCATTTATTCAGCTTTTCCTTTAAAAACTCGCTTTCATTCTTATTGCACGCTTGCCTTGATCATATATTTCTCTTCCTGGTTCATCAACTCTGGTGCATCTCAAAATTTTCTAAAAAAGAATCGTTCAAGCAATGCCTGGTCGCACAAAGAGACAGAGCTCGCCATCGGAGGGTGGCTCCGGCAGCACCACTCCTTCCGTATCATTTGGACGCCGCCATTCCACAAGATTGTCCGGCTTAGATCAGTCATCTAAATCAGATGACTTGGATTATGGGCTCACTCGGGATCATAGTGGACATGTGGTTGAAGTTGACGACAGCGAGGCAGACGAGCTTGCATCTAGTGCGTATAGCGTTTACATTTCTCCCGACCAATGACTAATTGATTTTTATGACGCAGGTCCTATCATGGCAGTCAATAAGAAAAGACGTACGATACTTTGCAAGATTAGTAACGGACAATAGTGGAATCTAATTCGACATATTATTGTAGCAGCTGCAACTCCGAAACGAAATACCGCCACCCCGGCTCTCACATCCGTAGTCACATCCTCGCGGAAAGCAAAGCCTGCCGAAATCCCAGACAGCGAAGCTACGTTCATTAACGACGACGACGACGACGGAGAGATGAAATTGGGTATATAAACATTGATTTCTTTCTTCTTATACTTGCTAATCATGCCAAACGCAGATGGGAATGATACTTATTCGGCTAATGTTGGAAGTTCTGCTTCCAAGCGCCGCCGCATATCTCGTGCTCTTTCATCCACTCCAACACGCAAAACAGCTAATGGAAAAGGCAAGCAAGTTGCCGTTGATTTAGATGATGAAGAATCAGTGGTGGATTTATCTGAGAGCGAGTTCGAAGCAGATCGTGCCATCGATAATGATGACGACGATGACGACGAGGCAGGTGGATTTATTAAAGATGATTCGGATTCAGATGCTCTTCTTAAGACGGTTGCTGCAAATAAGAAGAAACGGACTTCTAAGAAGCAAACTGCTAAACGTCCAGGTCCAGTTCGACGTTCTCGAGCAAAGAATACTCCCGATGAGAGTATCGCTGAGTCTTCAACTGTCGTCGCATCTCGGAAGAAGACTCGCGCAAATAAGCCCGACACATTTGATGAGATACCTGACGACTTTTCTGACGAGGAGGTTATTAGTGTCGAGAGTAGGTCAGATTACTCTGATGACGAAGAAGAGGATGAAGACGAAGAAATTGAGCCTACCACTGAAGAGGTGGCTCCTAGACGTCGCCGTGGAACTGGCCGGACTGCTGTGAGCTATAACGAAAAAACGCGCGAAGCTTTATATAGTCACCATCCAAATCTTAAGGGTATCTTTACAGAACTTGAAGAGACACCCAAGCGCGAAGCAAAGCAGGCCGAACAGCCTGATGAGCTCACAATCAAGTTACTTCCCTTTCAGCGTGAAGGGTTGAATTGGTTGATGGCGCAAGAGAAATCCAAATATCGGGGCGGGATTTTGGCTGATGAGATGGGAATGGGAAAGACCATTCAGACCATTGCGCTGCTTTTGTCGGAGCCTAGAGGCAAGCCTAATCTTGTGGTTGTTCCTACGGTTGCAATTATGCAATGGAGGTCAGAAATCGAGAGCAATACGGCGGGAAAATTGACGACAATGATATATCATGGCGCTTCTAGAACAGAAGACCCAAAGAAATTAAAAGACATCGATGTTATCATCACGTCGTATAACGTTCTTGAATCAGTATATCGCAAGGAGCATGCTGGTTTCAGGCGTAAGGATGGAATTTACAAAGCTCGAAGTGCACTTCATGCCATCAAATATCATCGTGTGATTCTCGATGAGGCTCACAATATCAAGGACCGCCAGTGTAATACTGCCAAAGCAGCGTTTGCTCTAGATACGGATCGACGGCTCTGCTTGTCGGGCACGCCTTTACAAAACAGAATCGGTGAACTTTATTCCTTGATTCGATTTCTAAGAATCGAGCCTTACAGTAACTATTTTTGCAAGAAATGCGACTGCACGTCACTTGATTGGATGTTCTCAGATAAGAGGACCTGCGATCAATGCGGACATAAGCCGATGCAGCATGCAAACTGGTTCAATACCGAACTACTCAAGCCTATTCAAAACTCGGCAACTTTGGAAGGCAGACAGATTGCAATGATGAAGTTGCACAGTATTTTAAAGCACACGCTGCTACGACGTACCAAGCTTGAACGTGCGGATGACTTGGGCCTACCACCACGAGTTGTAGATGTGCGTCGTGACAGATTTAACGAAGAGGAAGAAGATTTATATCGCAGCATTTACTCTGATGGTAAACGCCGGTTCAACTCGTACGTTGCTCAAGGTGTGGTGCTTAATAATTATGCAAATATTTTCACATTGATTACCCGTATGCGGCAGATGGCTGATCATCCTGATTTGGTACTCCGTCGGCATGGTGCAGATACTACTGATGATTCCACATTAGTTTGCAAGATTTGCGACGATGAAGCACAAGAGGCTATTCGCGCTAAGTGTCACCATGTGTTTTGCAGACTCTGCATTAAAGAGTACGTGGAAGGCTTTGATGATATTGATACGCAAGAATTGCTTGAATGTCCCGTATGTCATGTTGCGCTTGTGATTGATCTCACTGCGCCGGCACTAGAAGTTGACGAAGAGACGTTGAAGAAAGGCAGTATCGTTAACCGTATCGATATGGGTAGCTGGAGAAGTTCTACAAAGATCGAGGCTCTTGTTGAAGAACTTTATAAATTACGCAGCGATCGCCAGACAATCAAGTCTATTGTTTTCTCTCAGTTTACAAGTATGCTTGATTTGGTCGAATGGAGATTACGGCGAGCCGGATTTCAGACTGTAAAGCTGCAAGGAAATATGACACCAGCTCAACGAGATAATTCTATTAAGTATTTCATGAACACACCTGGCGTTGAGGTGTTTTTGGTGTCGCTGAAAGCGGGTGGAGTGGCACTTAATCTTTGCGAGGCCAGTCAAGTGTTTTTGCTTGATCCATGGTGGAATCCTAGGTACGTTCCTAGCTTTTTTTTGGTTCTTTTTAAGATAACTATTACTGACAGTCTACCAGTGTTGAATGGCAGTCTGGGGACAGAGTACATAGAATAGGACAACACAGACCTGTACGAATTACGAGGTTGATTATTGAAGATAGCATTGAGTCACGAATCATTGAATTACAGGAAAAGAAGGCAAACATGATTCGCGCTACGATTGAAAGTGATGATTCTGCAATGAACAGATTAACTCCGGCTGATCTTGAATTTTTGTTTATGAATTAGATATTTTGCAAGATATTAAATATGTTTTGAGTAGAAATATATTATGAGTTTGACAATGTTCGTGACTTCTGTAGTCAAGATCTCTATAGACAAGATATCTTTTTCTGTTGAGAAACGAATGAATAGTCTCAATAAAAAAACAAACTCCATCCATAAATAGGTGTGTTAAATTTTCATTTTGAGAACTGTCATATTAATATTGCGCTAGTTCGTATGAACGGTGACTTCAAATTCAACAAATTAATCACTGAAGAAAAAATGAAGAGAAGCGTATCTGTCAGCGCGTGAATTACAATAAAGAAGATCTAACTATTGCATTAATATCTTATAAAAAAATGTTGACTTGAGTGCTATTTATTAATTAGTAAATACAGATGATTATGCAAAATGCAAAAGGATTTGAAATCTAACTGTGATGAACATTGAGAATTCATAGGAAATCAATTTCCTATAAACTTAAAATGTCATACGATTGCGCAATTAATCCGATTTTTATTCATATTTTTACTTGCATTTAACCCAACCACACTCTTTTCATAGCTTGTTTGCAGCCAAAAAGCCATTTAGATATTAGCGATTAAATAATTTGCATTTATTCATTTACAGAGTACATAAACCACCTTGAGTGTACGTTACTAAAAAATAAATGTAGACAACCAAAATTTTATATATTTCTGAAACCAATTAATTCTAACCCCACACATAAGATACAGATACATTCTTCTCTTTTGACAAAAAAATCTAATGTATATGCAACAAACTTTTCTTTTTAAAAAATTTTAATAACCAAAAAAAAAAGAATTAGATACTAGTGAATTGGTAATCTAGATGGAGTAACCGCACTCTGCGAGAGATTCCTTGATAGCAGTCAACGCGAGAGTGAAATCATTGCGGTCATCGCCAATAGCCGAGACACCCATGTGTCCAATTCTAAAGTACTTTGTAGCAATGTCCTTGTGCAGACCACCGGCGAGAACGATATTCCGCTTGGCGATCTTAGGCAGGAGGTCAGGAAGGGCGACGCCGTCGGGGAGATAGACGGCGGTCATACCATGAGCCTGGTATCCTTCTCTGACTGCGACTTGCTTGAGGCCGTAAGAGGCAATAGTTTCCTTTATGTGTTCAGACATCTTTTCGTGGGCGGCAAAGCGGTCCTCGAGAGGGATAGCGAGGATTTGTTTGAGCGAGGCCAGCAGAGCGTGGATGTTTTGCACTGGCGGGGTGGAGAAGTAAGAAGCCTTTTTGGCCTCGTAGTTTTGCATGATAGGCAACCACTTGGCAAGCGAGGCGTAGTAAGAGCCCGGTTTAGCCTTGCGGGCTTTGAAAACATCGAGTGCGCGTCCAGAGGCGATGAAGATAGAGAGACCAGCAGGGACACCAATGGCCTTTTGCGGAGCGGTGAGGACAAAGTCGAGATCCCACTCGTCGAAGCGGATTTCCTCAACGCCAACCGAGCAGACACCGTCGACGATGACGAGGGTTTCGGGAGATACCTTGCGGACGAGGGCGGCGATGGACTTGATGTCTGAGAGTACGCCGGTGGAGGTGTCGACGTGGGTGATGGTAATGAGCTTGTAGAACTTGCTCTTGAGTGCGGCCTCAACCTGTTCAAGCGGAACGACGTCGCCGAGCGGCGCCTTGAGCTGGGTGGGCACGCCGCCGTAGGTGTCGATGCAGTCCGCGAACGAGTCGGCAAAGTAGCCGGTGTGGAGAACAAGGGCGTTCTCGCCGGGCTCTAGCAGGTTCGAGGCAACAAAGTCCCAGCCGAGCGTTCCGGCGCCGGCAATAGCAAAGGCCTGTGCAGACTTATCCTTGTTCATGAAGAGCTCACGCAGAAGAGCGAGGGCATCACCAAAGACAGACACGAACTGGGGCGAAACGTGGGACTGCGACGGCGTGGCCATTGCCTGGAGCACCTCGTCGGTGAACTCGACGGGACCCGGGATGAGGGTGAGCGGATGGGCGGCTTGGGTAGAGACTGGCATTTTTGGCGGAACAGAGGCAGAGATGTGAGCGGAAATCTGTTGCAGGCGAAGGCGAGCAGACATTTCTTGAAAAAAGACAAGACTCGTGGCCGGCGGTGGCTGGCGTTAACGAGAGTTCTCCCGAGTCACGTGCTGATTACACTGATTATACTCAGCTGTAGTTCCTGCTCCCTAGATTATAAATATAAATTATTCTACCAAGTACTATACTATCTATCTATTATCAGGACGTACGCAACCATATCCACCAATCTACTAATCTACACCTCCCGGACTGACTCAGTGGCTGATAACGCCAGCCTTATCCTGGGTAGCACCATCTGTGACCAACTCACATGATTTGTGACTCGATAGTCCTCCGACGTGCACTCCGCTAGAGTAATATCAGAATATATATCAGCACAGCCGACAATTACCCCCCTTTGACACATTCAGCGGCTGCATCATGCTGGTTCTGGCTATAGGAGATCTGCACATTCCAGACAGGGCAATGGTACGTACATTCTTCGTTTATTATAGTCGTGTATTCTTACTGACCGTCCGCGAACACAGGAGCTCCCTCCAAAGGTACTATCAACTTACGCACTCTCAATATCTGAATACTAACATTCTCAATTAGTTTCGCAAACTTCTTGCTCCGGGAAAAATCTCACAAATCCTTTGTCTTGGAAACCTCACCGACCGTGAAACTTATGACTTTCTCCGCTCCGTCTCGCCAGACCTGCAAATCGTCAAAGGCGAATTCGACCTCTCTCTCTCGCTTCCTCTCTCTAAAGTAGTCACACACGGCAGTCTTCGAATTGGGTTTACTCACGGTCATACTATCGTTCCACAGGGAGACTCGGATGCACTTCTCATTGCTGCGCGGCAAATGGACGTCGACGTCTTTATTTGGGGTGGCACCCACCGGTTCGAAGCTTATGAACTTGAAGGCAAGTTCTTCATAAATCCCGGTTCGGCTACTGGTGCTGTATCTAGTGGGTGGTGGGCAGAGGGAGAGTCCCCGGTGCCGAGTTTTGTGTTGATGGATGTTCAAGGGACGGTTCTTGTCTTGTATGTTTATCAGTATATCGATGGAGAGGTGAAGGTTGAGAAGGTTTCGTATCGCAAGGGCGGTTGATGTACTGCTATTATTACCGCTGTTATAATTATCGTCCTAGTAACCATTTAATTGTTCATAATTCAAAGACTTGTTTATATTGTGTGAAAAAAATAAAAAGGATATTTTATAATTTATAGCCACTGGCCTCCGTCGATAGTTATGCTCTCGCCCGTGATACTATCATTCTTTGCCAGCATCGTGTAGATTAACGCGCAATTCTAATTCAGTTAACTTCCTCATTGCAACATAATAATAAACGTAAGAAAAAAGAATGCTACTGCTCACCTGAAGTGTCGTGACGGTCTTCAGTACGGTCTGGTTAATGATAGCGTCGAATCTCTCTTGTCCAAACTTGGTTCCCCACTCGGTTGGTAGCACGCCTGGTTTGATTGCATTCACTCTGATCTTTGGTCCTTGGTGTTTTCTGCTTCGATTAGTTTATACTGTTCTTTCTCGCATTTGAAAAGAGTAAAACTCACGCTAGACACTTCATTAGATGCAGATTGGCAGCCTTGCTTACACAATACGCTAACGAGCTTCCACCGGGATGTTCACCAGCGACCGAACTAGTCAACAAAAAGAATCCTCCACATTCACCCATTCCAGACTTATCCTGTCTCTCGCGCTTAAGTTCACGCAAGAGAACATACGGCGACTTCACATTGACCGCCATACACTTGTCAAAGTCATCACAGGTAACATCGTCAAGATCGGCGATATTCGAAAAGCGAGTCCACCCTGCATTCGCTATACATCCATGAATTTCACCACCGAATCCCCATGCCTTTGAAAGTTCAATAGCTTCATTCACAAGTGCCACGTTCTCATTTTCTAACGTACAATCCGCAGTCACAAACTTCACTTTGCAATCCGGATACTCGGAAGTTAGATTAGCAAGCGTAGCTTCGACGCGAGCGATCGAGGCAGCCGAGTTTGTGCTCGAGTTCAAGATTAGATGGCAGCCTTCTGCTGCGAATGCGTGGGCCAGAGCTGCGCCGAGACCTGCCGATGAACCGGTAATTATCACAACTCTGTCTTTGAGGGAGTAGACCATAGCTAATAATGAGGAATTGTGTCGGTGGAGGTGGGGAGGAGGGGGTGTTGCAAGACCTACTTTTAATGGGGAAAAGGGTTCTAACTATAAGACAATTAAAGAAGTAGAGAAGATGTGGTATTTGCTTTTTTACATAAGTTACATAACATCAAAAACTAAACTAAATAGTAATAATAAAATAAGAGTATAAGATAAATAAATGAAAAAGATAGGAGTAAAAAAAACGCAACACGCATCCCATAATATCAATATTGTATAAAACTGACTGTTCAACCACAGTCAAATTTCCGAACCCAGCAAATACAAAAAGAAATACAAAAAAAACCTTACAGTCATTCATAATTCAAACAAAGTAATGATCCAAATACAGGCCTTTTTTATTTGTTTTCAATTGAAATTGGCAAGAATCCGAATACCACTGCCAACATGTCGCTCTCTAGAAGCCTGCCCGTTCTGCTGATTGTCCTTCATTGACTCTTGCATCATCCGCTTGAATTTAGCAACCGAAGGCAGTTTCATTTCTTCTTTCTTGCGCATCAGAGCATCATCCGCGTCATCAACATCCGATGCATCTGATTCTCCAGCAAACAGGTGCCCTCTAGGATCACGCTTGACTGACTCCTTAACCATATCGTCAAGATCTCCAACGTCAAGCTGCTTTCTTTTTAAAAGACGAGATAGATGGGTGGTTGACGGTGCAACGGCTTCTGGCGACGCGATCGGAGTTACAGTCTGCTCGTTCTTTTTCGCACTGATTTCAGTTGTCGGCGCTGAGTTCTCTTTACCAGCCGACAGGCTGTTTACATCAGACATGTCGACTGAAGGAATGTGGCGAGGAATCTGATCGAGTCCGACTTCTTCGTTTGGTGGTGTGATTGGGTGGCTCAGAAATGATGATGAGGAGGGGTTATTGCTGCTATTGACTGGAGTTGACGTAGACGAAGAAGCAGAAGCCCACGGGAAGCTCTTTGTGCCGTAGTCTCTGTTCTGCGTAGTCGACGGGTCAAGAACACGCTCTGAAGGCGCCGGGGTGACGATCTGGGGTCGCATGACTGTTCCCGGCACGGTCTTGCCCGGCACTGCCATCATGTTCATGGCCGCCAATGGCCCACCGGCAGCGAAAGGAGAGCTCGAAACAGCGCCAGCGCTGAGCTGCATATGCCGCCGGTGCCTGAATGCGCCGAGACCAATGTCGTCTTGATCTTCCTCGTCGAGCTCGACACCACAGACCTGCGCCGCATTGTCGTGCGACGAGAATTCACGCGAGTGCGATATGCGGCAGTGGTTGATAAAGCCTTGTGCCGAACCAAAGGAGACGCGAGAGCAATCTGAGCACACGAGCCGGACGAGAATGCCGTCCTGTCGCCTGTAGATGCAGCCAGCGGGCGGCGGATTACCGCCGACTGTGGTTGCGTGATACTGCGGGAGATGGATTCTGGACGAGAGCGATGCCGATCTGGCACTGCGGTCGGCGAGGTCGGGATCAGACTCGGTCGGTGCATCAGATGCTGATGAGAATCTTCTGTCTGGGAGTAGGTACTGAGCGTACAGTTTTGCGAATTCGTCGGGCGAGTCGTTTGAGAGCATCTTACCGGCGCACCGCCGCAGCTGGACCATCATGATGTGCACTTTGGCGATCTCGTCCTCGATCATGGCAAGCTCTCGGTGCTTGAGCAGGATTTCGAGGTCGAACTGATGCCGTATGACGTCTGCGGCCGAGCGCTTTGAGGGGGGCATGATGGTGAGTGTCGAGGAGACCGAGGATGAGGACGAGCACGCCGACGGCGACGGCGATGGCGGCTGCTGCTGCTGCTGCTGCTGTTGCTGTTGCTGTGGTTGTTGTGGTTGCTGCTTCAATGTCCGTTCAGGTTCTGACTGCCGCGGAAGGGCGCCTTTAGTGCGTCTGTGAGGTTTGTTGGCCATTAAGTTGAGATATGAAGTGGGCAGGAGAAGAGATGGCGAAGGGGCGGAAGCACTCAGAAGCCGCCGAGGCCCGGCAGCTGCAAAGGGGGTGCCCGTGTTTACTCTTCCAAAATTAGTTAGCTGGCGCTATCTGACAGCGTGATGGCTATTCTGGGCCGAGCCCCTATCTCGGCTTGCTGACGCGGCTCTGAGCTCACGTGCCAATGACGTTATTTCAGAAGCGAGAATAAATGCATCATGTTTAGCTATTTCTACTCTTGAACGCATCCTGCTCACTGTAGCAACTCATCTTCGTCTTCCTCAACTATCGGCCGCCTTATCGCACCGTCTACCGCTCTCTTGGCCCTCTTCTTAGCCTGCCCAGTTCTTACGTGTGTTTGAATTGCGCTCTTTAACGCGCGAGTGCCTCTATTGGTTGTTGCTGTTGTAGCTGTTGTTGCTGTCGTAGCTGTTCTCGTGTTTGCAATCGTATTCGCCTCTGTCAGCAAATCCGTATCCGTCCTTCTGCGCTCTTTAGAAGGGCTCCGACTCATAAGTGGCGCAATAGCTAGCGGGTCGTCTGAGTCGTCATCATGGTAAATCGCCATCTTTGTGCGCTTGGGGGGTGGCAGCTGCGGTACTGCTACTATTTTATTTCCTAATACCTTTTGTTAGCTGGTTTTTCTGCTCCTTTCGTTTGTTATCTCTTTCATTTGTAATGGTTAAAGATACCACGAATCGTATTAGTTGACATTTTGCGTTTCTGAATCTGTTTTCTAGGAGGAGTCGAAGTTGCTTGTGGAGGGCCTAGATGCAACTCATCTGGCCAGACGTCGTCGGAATTTGTCCTTTGGCGAGGGATTTCTTCACCCTGGCTCAAGATCCTGACGCTTTTCTTTTCAGGTATAGTTGTTGATGGATGATCTGGGGTGAGCCAAGTCTCATTGACATGTACTTTCAATGCCGTCTTTGTCTTTTCAAGTTTTCCCTTTTCAAAGTCCTTGCTGTTAAACAGGACTCTTCTCGGAGGTGACTCATCGAAAACTCTTTGTTTTTGATTCAAATTATGATTTTGAATGAAGGCTTTAGACTCTGATGTATTCTGTTTCTGCTTTTTCGAGTAGGTTACTTTTGGCATCGGATGTGCGTTCGTAAATGCTCGTGTCGTGCGCATATCCGTGCCGAACAAAGTCGGCGTATTTTTTTTGTCGTTCATCAAGGTGACTATCGTTACGAATTGGGTGTATGTTGAGAGGTGAGAGTGTGAGCGTGAGAGCGTGAGAAGTAGAGTAGGTGAGAGTCGCAGAAAAGGTAGAAGATAGTGTGGCTAGGGTTTTATGAATTGAGCATATGGAAATATCGAAGCATAAAGGCTACAATATCGTTATTTATAAAAATAATGCAGATATTACTACAAAATACTACTTTTTATAACAATAATGAGATTATCTAATGATAGTAGTAGGCAAAATAGAAGAAACCACATCGGGTTAGGTTACACAGAGAACGCTCGCGCATAGCTTAAAAAGATTGCCTCCTTTTTACAAAACAAATACGCTACTCTACTCAACTCAACACAGATACAGACAGCCGAAAGAATGGAAAAACTGATTACAATCACCAAGGATACGGCAACATCAAAGGCGGTGTTGCAATTTGCTACTCACTTTGACGTTCCAATCAACGGCAGTACAGATTCTCTACTAGAACGTCCGCCCGTGACGCTGTACGCGATTGGCAGCGACTGCGTAAAGGCCGTGACTATAGCTGAGATTGCGATTCGCAAGATGCAAAACGAGTATCCGCTGGCGGTTCTCTGGCAACACAATTACTTCTCCAGTGTTGAACGTAAAGTAAGAGTTGGTTGTGCGCCACCCGTAAAAAAGCGGAAGCGAAGTCAAGCGAAAGTGGAGCGCAAGTTGAAAAAGCTGAGAGAGAGACGGAATGCAGCGTGAGTACAATTTACAAATTATTATGGCGATGATGCAATTTTGCTAACTACAAAATTAGACCGGAGGAGAAAGCGACATTTAAAGCGGCAGTGAAGGAGAAATTGGCTGCAAAAAAGACTGAGATTGAGAGTGAGAATGTGAATGTGAAGAACAAATTGAATGAGAATGAGAATGAAGATGAAAATGACAATCAGAACGAAGAAGAAGAAGAGGAGGAAGACATTTTCAAAAAATCTTCGGATCTAGATTCAGATGACGAGAATGTGAAGAGGTAAGTTAAATTTTATTTGCGCTCGAATGTAAAAAAAAAAAAAAGATAAAGGGACTAATAAGAAAAAATAGGATCCGGGTACCAACAATATCAATCAGCTTTGCTTTTCATCCTCTACAGCGCCCTGGCTGGACAGCACAGCGACGAGTTCGCGAATTATTGGACCCTCCGGCAATGGACTAATGAGCGAGAACAGGGTAACAACGAAACATAACAGAGAACGAAGGGTATGAGAAAAGTAAAAAGACAGCAAGTTAGCATTTGCTCTGCTTGAAGCAGCACTGGAGTCCAGCAAGAACCCACTCTGCGCAATTTTCATCGGCTGCCATCTCAGCAATCTTGACGGCCAAAGCGGGACGCTTAGCAGGAGGCAGGGTCTCCCAGTGCCATGCACGCTCGGCTACGCGGTACTCTGCATCGTTCTGGATGTCGAGCAAGTCTGTGCTTGACGAACAGCATGTCGAGGGCTGCGAGGGGCAGAGAATAGCGTGAAGGGCCCATAATGTGGCGAGCAGGGGATCTGAGGCAGGATGAGGAAGGGGAGCCATGGCTGAGAGAAGAAGAGGAGCGGTCTGAATGTAAATGGTCAGATAACCCTAAAACCCTACTGATCTCGCGAGCTCTACGTCATCTTGGAAACCCTACCAAAAGCTCTCCTCGAGTGTTTCGGGTTCCAAATCCAGGGGGGTTTTTCTATTTTTGGTTGCGTTCTTCGACACAGACTGTGCGGCGCATCTACTCGACACGCACTCAAACCCATACAATTCGACACGCTTAGCTTTTCACTTTTCTTCTGCGGCCGCCCTCTGTTTCTTGCTCTCCCTCAATCCTTTTTATATCTTCATCATCTTATTTTCTTTTCATCTTCTCCTCTTATCCTCTTCATGACTGTAGAAAAATTACCCTCTCACGAAACCGTGCTCTTCAGAGTCCGTCTCATCTCAAACGACGTATATCTCTTGCACACCCCAGTCTATGCAGCCACGCTCTCGCGCACAACAGGCCTCCCCATCCTCTGCGACCACCCTGATCCCTTCTTGTCTCTTCTCGGACTCACTCGCAACCGCGGTGTTGCATTGCTAATTGATGGCAAGGCGGTGCGCACGCGTGAACAGCTTAGTCGCCTTGTAGCGCTCGGTCGCTTTGGCCGCAAGCCCGCGGCCGTTATGCCAATCTCGACAAGCAGCACTGCCGCTCTTGTCAATGCTGTTCGCAAGCGCAAACTTCCCGTCTTTGACGTTCTCTACCGTATGTGTGCTTTGGCTTGCTTTTAGTTGTTTTGCTGAATGGACATCTGATCTTTATACAAAATATAGTGCATGACGATGAAGCAGACGACAGTGCTGCCTCGTCTGTCTCTTCTTTATCATCTACAGCGTCATCGTCATCATCTACATCTACATCTACATATTCATCGATATCAATCATGCACAGACTTGCGCTTCGTCGATCAAAGCGTCCGGTCCGAAAATACGCCGACGCTTATCCGGACATGGACGGCGGCTCAGTAATCGATACCGATCTCACGCTCCGACGGGCAGGATTGCCCGTTCCCCGTACTCTGGCCGAGAAGGCCACGGCTCTTGCTCAGGCTCAGTTACAGGGCTGCGGAATGCTGCAACGTGTGTACGTGCTTCCTCGACGATCCGGGCTAACCGCTGACCGCTCGAGCGGCGGCAGCACAATCTCGTCCTTATCGTCGCTGTCGTCGTCTGCCTCGTCAGTGAGGAGCAGCATCGACAGTCGTCGCAGCAGTGTCACGTTCAGTTTTGGATGTGACGTTGGCGATGAATTATTTTGGGACGACGAGCGGGATTCGTCTATGTGCGAAGCGGTTACGTCCTTGCCGCTGTTGAATGCAGGCAAGAGCAAGAACTCTGGCGCACGACGGCACTCGTCGTACACCCCGACCGGTAACTCTGGATCTATTGCGAGCGTCTA
Organism: Kockiozyma suomiensis; assembly: GCF_038497685.1. NCBI lineage: Eukaryota > Fungi > Ascomycota > Lipomycetes > Lipomycetales > Lipomycetaceae > Kockiozyma > Kockiozyma suomiensis. The sequence continues at coordinate 31,864 of NW_027117679.1, forward strand.
TGCGTATAATGCGTACGTGTATCAGCAGCAAGAGTTGCAGCAACAGCAACAGCAACAGCAGCAGCAGCGAGTGAGCCGGTGTACAACAGCGGCGGCGCACCGCCGGCACGGGAGCGCGTCGTCGATGGCGAGCGAAAGAAGGACACTTGCGCTGATTTACGAGGAAGAAGAAGACGAGATATGATTCTATAGTGTGTAATTGTAATTATCGTAATGGGCTGGGATTAGTACTAATATTTGAGGAGTGATAATGTATAATAATATAAGAGATTTCCTGTTTTGGACAAGCGCCGATCTTAAGCGAGCTGCGACACAGCGTCGCAAGGCACCAAACTATATTTACAGCAGAGCGTGTCGAGGCGTCAAGTGACGCAATGCTAAGTAAGGGGTTGTCCATCCGCAGCCAGCATCTGATATAGAGTATATCGTATATATATATATATACATACATGTATCTTCTAGCACTCTGTAAATGTATATATACTCTTTATATACTCGATAAACTGCTATACCACTCCTCAGAGAAAAACTGCTCGAGGCACTGCTGAGGCGAATCATTGAACAGCGGCACATTCTCGGTGTTTTTTATCGACGTCATTGCGTTCTCAACATCCATCCACAGCCCATCCATATCCTGCGAGTAGTCTGCATCCATATCCTGCGAGTAGTCTGAGAGCGGCGTGTTTATAGCTCCTGCAGCTGTAGAGCTGTCCGCTGATGTCCCTGATGCTGTTGCTGTTGAAGTCTCACTTATATAGGAAACTTGGGTATGCAGCTGTCGTGGCTGCCGTGCTCTCTTCTCTGCAGAGTTGACCGCGCGCTCAGCCATTGCATACAACTTCTCGAGCTTGCTCCACTGCGACTTCGCAAACGCGTTATTATCGTTGAACCGCATCATCACGTGAATGTCCATGCATGATTTGGCAAGCTGTAGTCTCTCGTCTTTGCCTTCAACAAAGCGGTCCTTAGAGATACCCGCGCGTTGCAGCGCTTCTTCAAATTCAACCCATAAATGTCGTGTAGGGTAATAGCATACGTCTCTTAGCACGATTATTATCGATTTAAACTGCGAGAACCGCAGCAGATGCCACAGCAGCTCCGGATGCCTCATATCCTCCATCCCGGTACTGTACAGCTTTGTGGTTTTCAAGGCAGTCTGTACGAGCTCCTCCCAGCGCTTTCGGGAAGCCTCGTCTCGGTACAGCTTTGTCTGCTCCGCCGGACTATTCCACTTCAATCGATTACTGTAGTGAAGTAGCGTAAAGATCGACTTTTCAAACACTATCGACATCATACACGTAAAGTGCAATTGCATAAATCGAATCTTGCTTATATCTGCCGACTCAGATAATTCTGCAAAGGTAAGCAATGCGATCTCGCGGACGCGGCGCAAATGCGCCTCTTTCGATGGCTGTAGATAGCTGATCACTTGCTCGATTATCTCGTCGGGCACGCATCGCACTTTGAAAAACTCTGCGTAGGCTGCGGAACTTGCACAAACAGACTCATACACACCGTTCATGCCCAGAATATATAACGCATCTTCGTCTAGTAATCCCTCGGTTGAGGGCAGTCTAACATCATGCGACGAAGGCTGGATACTCGATGGTAAGCCAAAAGTAAGCGATGACGTACTATCCAGATACATAAGATGCCACCATAAGCTGCGTCGTAGTCTTATTTCGCCGTCTTGAAGATCAGATTTGAAGAGCGCAGGATCGCGATGCAGGCCCATTATCTGCGCGGTGCGAATAAGCAATGCCAGCACTGCCACCCCACTCGTCGCAGTCTCGGCCGGACGACATGTCTGTAACAAAACAGCAGCTAATAAAGAAGTCAATGTTGGCCGCTTAGGGAATTCACAAATTTGTAGCGCCGCCTCGGTTGCCTGTAGGAATAGCGTCATCTGCGCCTTTTCCGGATCATATTCTAATAATCGAGCTTCGCCTGGTACATATCGTAACCTTGCATTGCGTGAGACAGAGGCGCAGTATAGCATAGCAAATATGACTGTAAAATATTGATTGTTATCATGTCGGCTTACATCGGGATGTGATAAATGCATCAAGCATCGCTGCCAAAAATCATTGTATTTCTTCATGGTTTCAAGTCTAGTCAGTACTGGGACTAATGGCAGTACAGAATGGCAGTACTCATCAATTAGCAAATCGCAAGTCTCTCGATTGGGTAGGTAGACATTCAAGAGTCTCTCACGCTCTACCGCAAATGATAGACAGTCTGTTGCATCTCGTTCGGCAACCGGAAACAAGTCGTTTTCCGATAGTTGAGGTGCGTCACCAGACTATTAAATAGTTTAATTGAGATAATCACTTTTGAAATCATTCATGATTTATAGAACTCACGCTGTCAAAAAGTAATGGCCAGTAGGACGGTGCTGCGAAACGCACGACTCCAGTCACGCGATTGATAGTTAATACCCCGACGTCGGCATTCGACTGCTCGTCGGACTCTGTCTTTGCAGTCACATTCTCGTCAGCTTTGGTATGTGATTTTAGTGATTGCAAAAGCGATGCATTTTTGGATAGCGTAGAAGTTGGAGCCTGCAGATGAACTTCGCTCTCGCTGCTTGTCCGACGCCGTTTAACGGATTCTGGATCATCTTTCTTGGCGCTCTTTTCACCACTTTTACTCGGTTGCTCTGTATATTCGCATTTCTCGCCTCGTGCTTTGCATCGCGAGCAAGTCGGTTGCTGACGGTCGCATTTGACTCGTCTGATCGTACATGATCTACATGTTGTGATCTTGCGATTTCGACGCTGCGTTGGGCGAGATGGTCCAAGAGCTAACGTCATCTCCATCTTATCTCTGTCTTACAGTTATTTGCTTGCTGTGTATCGCCGCTTGTCGTGAGAATTCGCTGGCCGCTTCGCTTCTCTGGTTATGACTTTGCAAACAATGCGCGATCAATGACCCCCACAAACACAAAAAAACAGGGATTCATTCAAGAATTAAATGCGAACTCACGCATTGGAGCTCGCTATTCTTATTGTATCAGTAAGTGTACAACTCATGAAGCTCCAATAACTTTTCTCAGCATTGTTGTCGAGTCACATCTCGGGTGGTAATAGTCCCAATCCGGCTGGTCTTAAGCCGAGGATTGATTGTTCTAGTTAAGCGAGAACTTTACTGCAGTAGTGAATATGATTTGTCCTGAAGCTAGCATTTCACTTTTCTTTTCTAACATCTTACAGTAAATTTATTATTTCAATAAGGTAAACAGTAGTAGTGCAAATTTCTAATGCAAAGCTCTAATGGAAAATTGTGCTGTGGCTAATTGGATGCTGGAAGACGTTTAGTCAAATTATTGCTATGCGCATTACAAATGTTTGCGTGTAGCTATATTCAATATATCACTTATTCTAATCAAGGTGATAGCATGTTCATAAGCGCAGAGATATCCATTAATAATAACATATAAATATGTATATATATACATCTATATTCTTTTGTAGTATAAACTGCTAAAGTGAACCCCACTAATGATTACAATGCACACCCACTTATCCCACTTATTCTATCTGTCCAGCTTTAAACTAATCCCTCTTATTCAAGCTCACTTTAAGCTCACTCTTATCATAGTGCCAGCTAATTTATTCACACCTCTTTTGAACATAAGATTACTCCATTTAATATTCTTTCTGAGTATTCTAGATGCATTACCAGGGTTAGGTCGTTAAACCTTATTCTGACAAAACTTTCAAACTCCCAAGTTTTTTCAATCCAGAAATTTTCTTAACATTTTTTTCCTGTTTCTGTCAACCACCCGAAATTCTGCAAGGTAGTCAACAAGAAAAGGTAAAATGGTCTCGGCATATTCAGCGATGCTTAAAACTGCATTTTTGCATAATGCCATTGAACCATTTTTCACCGGTGGGGCTGCATCTGTTTGCGAGGATCAGAGTACGTTGGTGACTTCGTATGGCGAGGATGTTGTTATTTCCGATTTACGTACTGGAAAACGCATTCAGAAAATTTCTGGAGTACGTACTATGCATTACAACTTAATGTGATACAACTGATATTGACTAAGAAGCCAGGACACCGAACAAATCACAACATTAGCTATATCGCCAGACTCGCAGTATCTAGTCGTTTGCTCGCGGTCACTACAAATGCGGATATACTCACTTCCTGACTGTAAGCTCGTGCGGGCGATCAAGGCTCACGATGGTCCTGTTATTGTTATGCATATTGATAGCACGTCGTCTCTTGTCGCAACCGGGAGTGCAGACGGTGTCGTCAAAGTCTGGGATCTCGCCGGTGGTTTCAACACGCATACTTTCCGAGGACATAAGGGAGTCGTCAGTGCGATTCGGATATACGGACAACAAGGCGGTACAAGGTGGCAAGTTGCTAGTGGATCGGATGATATGCAGGTCCGTATATGGGATCTTGTTAAGAGGAAGTGTGCTGCCGTACTTGATGATGGTCATGTGAGTGTTGTGCGTGGACTAGATTTCAGCGCCGATGGATCCTTATTGATCAGTGGGGGACGCGATAAAGTTGTGAACGTTTGGGATCTGACAAAAAATAAACTTGTCAAGACGATTCTCACATTCGAGCAACTCGAGACAGTTGGCTTCCTAGCACCCGGAGTGATCGGCAACAAGAACGAGCAGCTGATTTTCACTGGTGGTGACAGAGGCATTGTTAGGTTGTGGTCAGCTCTTTCGGGTGAAGAAGAAACGCCTGAGCTGCAGAAAATAGAGACTACGGAAGAGGTCGGCGTTTCAGAAATTCTGTACTACCCGTCATGGACGAATTTGATTGCGGTACTCTCGGACCAGACTCTTCTTGAGCACTCGCTTTCATCGAATGATTTGCCAATTTCGCGACGCTTATCTGGAAACAACGGAGAGATTATTGATCTCGCTTTCGTAGGACCTGTCGACGAGTCTGGCATCTCGGGATACCTTGCTCTAGCAACTAACTCTCCCGAAGTTAGGATAGTTTCTGTCGACACGCAATCTTTGACAATTTTGACTGGCCATTCTGATATAGTAATTTGTATCGACGCTTCATTCGACGGTATATGGCTGGCTAGTGCTGGCAAAGATAATGTGGCGCGGATATGGAAATGGACTGCCGATTCTGATGACGGTGGATTCCAGCTTTATGCCACATTCAAGGGACATCTAGGTTCGATCGGAGGAGTTGCTTTATCGAAACTTGTTGAGCATAATGGGTTTCCTAGGTTTATGATTACTGGATCTCAGGATATGACAGTCAAGCGATGGGCTGTTCCTAAACTTTCTCTGGTGTCATTTGACGAGCCAGCTGAAGTGACAAAGCCCGTATACACAAAGAAGGCACATGACAAAGATATCAACGCCGTTGATATTTCGCCTAATGACGAACTTTTCGCTACCGCCTCGCAAGATCGCACAGTTAAAGTCTGGGACTCGGAAGAAGGTGAGGTAGTTGGAATTCTTCGTGGACATAAGCGTGGAGTTTGGAGTGTGAAGTTTTCGACATATGACAAGTTTATTGTCACTGGTAGCGGCGACAAGACTGTCAAGGTTTGGAGTATTCGCGATTTTACTTGCGTCAAGACATTTGAAGGACATACGAATTCGGTACTAAAGGCCCTGTTTATAAGTCATGGCGCGCAGGTCGTTAGTGCTGGAGGCGATGGACTTGTCAAGGTTTGGGATGTCAAGAGTGGGGAATGTAACACCACTCTTGATAATCATGAGGATAAAGTTTGGTCACTTGCACGGAGAAATGACGATAATGTGATTGTCTCTGGCGGTGGAGATTCGGTGATCACGTTTTGGAACGATATCACCGAGCAGGAGTTAGAGCGTAAAGCCGAGCAGGAGGAAGAACTTGTTGAGAAAGAGCAAGATCTAGCTAATTTCGTTTACAGAAAGGAATGGAAGAATGCAATCATCCTTGCTCTTTCGCTAGATCATCCGGCGAGGCTTCTCAATCTATTCCGCACTGTCATGAGTGAACATCAAGAACCTGGCTCGATCACCGGTCTAAGACAAGTCGACGGTGTACTTTCTTCTCTTGTGCCAGAACAGCTTGCGCGGTTACTTGGACGCATTCGCGATTGGAATACAAATGCTCGTACATCTGTCGTTGCGCAACGAATTTTGAATGTCATTCTTGTCTCGTATCCGCCGGAAAAGCTTCTTGAGGTAGCGGATATCAAGCGGACTTTAGATGCTTTGATTCCGTATACTGAGAGACATTTTGGTCGAATGACTGAGTTGCTGGAGGAGAGTTATATGGTTGATTTTGTGCTGCGGCAGATGGACGAGGTTTTGACGATGAAGATTGAGGAATTGTAAGAAAATGTGTATCATAATAGTATATAGCATGGGACCGGTATTAATTGAATAGGTTTTTGATACTCTAAACGAAATCATTTAAACTAATAATCTAATTATACAAAAATCGATTATCAACTATTTGCTGATGCGGCAGCTGCTGCTGCTCGCTTATCGCCATCCATCAACTTCAATCGTTGAACGGTAGCCATTCTCTTTTCGAAAGCCTCAATCATGATTTGTGCAACTGCAGGTGCAAACTGTGCTGATATAGTATTATACAACGGACTCGCAAATTGGAATTTCAAGTCTAATACTAATTTGCCTTGAGATTCGTCGTTGTTGTTAGGAATAGGGAAAATACTCCATCTTGTATATAATATTTTGAATAACGAATGCTTGAACGACTCCGCCTATCGCAAGTTAGTTTCAAATTCTTCGGTTCAGACAAATACTTTACGTACAACGACGGTATGCGGAGCATCGCACGTGAGCTCACTTTCAAACTCCTCCTCAAATTTCTGCCAGCCAACACATAATATAGCTTTTGTCGGCTGTTTTGTGTCTTTGTTATACTCTGTTATTCTTGATTCAGTACAATATGGCACAAAAGTGCAGTACTCGTCCACGTTTGAGACAACGGAGTATAATAGTGCCGGAGAATAAGGTAATGTGCGAGTAAGTGATATTGCCTGAGTTTGAGATTCACCTGGAAAAGAAAAGAAATTGCGACAAAAAGTTGCACGTCTAGATAATGTTGCAGCTTGTCGCCGTATTTGTAGCATTGTATATGGATGTGTGGAAGAGTGTGTGTTATAGTGGAACGTGAAGAGTATGTATTCGTGAGAATTTCGGCGCGTGCGGCGTTGAGGCTATCATCATTATATTAAACATTTTCGACAGTAAACAGTTTATTGAAATACACATAAATAAAATACAAGTAAATAGTATGCATTTTAGTCCAAGTTTTTTCCTGATAATCACCATCTTTGTACATCCGAAGGAGTATCATCACAAACAGTATATATACAGTTCATCTCCAACCTCCTACTCGCAGTAAACCGGAGGCAACACATCTCGACTATCTAACATGATATTATTCTATTGTTCCTCTTATTTGCCCCAAGTCCATAATTTCCGCAAAACCAATTTCGTAGACTTGACAAGAGACTTATCTTGTTCTTCTAACAATTTTGCTTTCCGCTCTTCCAAAGCCCATTCTAACTCCTGCTCAAGTTTCTTCTCAGTAGCTACACATCTTTTATTAGAACACATCTTCTCTAAAATCAAAAGCTGAAGCAAAAATATACTTTGACAAAGGTGAATACATACCTATTAATCGTGTCTCGAGTTCATCCGATTCTAACTTCCACCACGCCCAATGTAAAAGCATATACACAAAAGAAGCATATAAATAAACTTTTGCAATCGGCCATAACGGAGAAGATCCCTACATTCCGCCGATTAGTTCTCATATATTCATAATCGGGCTTGGAAAACCAATCAACGTGGATACATACGAATGGTTTGAGGGCTGGTGTCGTAGCTTGACTAGTAGTACTAGCTAGCCTCCAACACCGCTGACTCGTCGTCAGTAAATTGCTGTTACAGCTACTACCACGAGCACGAAGCATAGCATTATATAGTGGCAATTTTCCACCTTGTAGTAATATTCGTCTCGAACTCTGCATAGTTCGTTGGTTGCGCAATAATACAACTCAGGATCTACGCGAGCACTCTGAAGAGCCCACCGTATATTTATTCAATTATTATTACTCATTGCCGAGGGGTTTGTGTCATTAATCTGAATTTGACATAAACGCGACAGTATATTTCCGCTTGTCTGTACATTAAATCATCCTGAAAATAAGAACAGAGAATATATAAAACATTAAACAAAATAATAGGCAAAATTCATTTTCTCAATATTAGATCACTCTTCCTCAGGCACATCATCATGAAACGTCATTCCCGACAACGTAGGCTTGATAATTCCAATTCTTATTATGAAATCACCAAAATGCTCACCTTCCTCACGCTCCTCGGCCCATCTCTTAAACATCGGCTTCAAGATCTCAAGCGCTTGAGTCTCGTCAATGGAAGAACGATATAGCTTATTAAGACGCTGTCCCATATATCCACCGCCAAGCATGAGATTATACACTCCGTACGCCTTTCCGACGAGCGCGACCTCGGCAAGCCATGGGCGCGCGCAACCGTTGGGACATCCAGTCATACGCAACACAACCGAATCGTGGCGCAGACCTAGACCCTCAAGGTACGCTTCGAGTTTAGAGACAAATATTGGCAGATATCGCTCAGACTCGGCCATCGCGAGACCGCAGGTTGGGAAAGCAACACAGGCCGAAGACGAAAGTCGCAATGCAGAATGTTGCAAATTGTCAAGCTTATAATCCGCCATTAATTTCTCGATAGTCGGCTTAAGCTCGTCGGTGATGGACGAAAGGATAACGTGCTGGTTACCAGTCAGACGGAAACCAGCCTCGCCGGTCATCGCCTTTGCAATCTCCTTCAAACCTTCCTTCATTGGGTGCTCGGCAGTGTTTTCAATACGACCGTTCTCGATGAACATAGTGTAGTGGTTCAGCCCACGCTCGTCCTTGATCCAGCCAAAGTGATCAATGTTGGACTCGAAGAAGAACTCCCTAGGGGCCTCAAACTTGAATCCCAGTAACTCTTCAACCTTACCCTTATACACATCGATTCCGAGGGTATCAATGGTATATTTCAAGCGAGCATGCTTACGATCCTTACGATCGCCAAAGTCTCGCTGCACAAGCATAATCTTCTCGCACGCAAGCACAACATCCTCTGGTTTTACAAAACCAAAGTTAGTTCCAGTGCGCGGGTAAGTCTTCTTGTTATTGTGGGTAGTTCCCATACCACCACCAGCCAGTACGTTAAATCCTTCGAGCTTGCCCTCGGCATTAGTGATTGCAATAAGACCGACATCGTTGGCGAAAACATCAACATCATTGTATGGCGGGCATGCAATCGCGACCTTGAACTTTCGGGGCAAATATGTGGGTCCGTATAGAGGTTCAAAGTCAACGATGGCGTCGCCAGCAACAAGAGACTTCTTGTCGTTATCGTCCGTCAACCAGATCTCATGGTAGGCTGTCGTCTTGGGCAACAAATGGTTGCTGATCTTGGCTGCCCAATTAGAGAGTTCCTTGTGGAGGGCATTGTTGTAAGGCAGGGCAGCACACATCACGTTTCCTGTTTAATATACTGTCAGCAAAGATATCACAACAAGATGAAAGCAAAAGAAAAAAAAGCAAAACAAAAAAACGTACGATTAACATCACCACAAGCAGCAATGGTATCCATCAACGCAACATTGATACCCTTAATTGTAGCCTTCAACTTCTTCTTGATAACACCGTGCAACTGATAAGTTCCACGAGTAGTCAACTTAAAAGTATGATTTCCATTAGTATCAGCGAGCTCATCGATAGCAAGCCACTGCGCTGGAGTGGAAACGCTGCCGGGCAATCTAACCCGGATCATGAACGAGTACGCAGGCTCCTGACCAGCAGCCTTGCGAGTCTCGCGAATATCACGATCATCCTGCATATATGTACCATGGAACTTGGTCAACTGTGCATCCTCGGCCGTGATGGCCCCGGTTGACTCATCATTCAGACCCTCGACAATAGTACCGCGCAGGTAGTTTGAGTTAATCTTGATGTCCTCGTTAGTGATTGGTGGCGGCTCATCAACATTAGCACCAACACCATCGACACCAAGCGCAGTCCACAAGCTAACTTCCCACGGATTGTACGCCGTTGAGTATCCATCAGGGTCCTGGTCATCACCCAACGCCAGCGCAACAAGCTCCTTACCACCCAAGATCTCGAAGCGGTGCGCAAGATCCTTCGAGGGCTTGTTGTAGTAAATCTTGTCCTGCTTTCTTGGCCAGTAATGACTATCGCCCAAACCAAATACTGCATATTTCACACTGGCGAGATCGAGATCAGTGGAAGTCTTGATGGCTTCCCAGAAGTTGCGGCCGTTTTGAGGGAACTCTCCCTGACCAGCGGTCGAGGTAATAATAACCAGGTTCTCCTCGGCGCCCAAATCCTCGATCGGGAAATCATCCATAGCCATCGCGACGGCGCCTAATCCACGAGCCTTACCACGGCGCGCAAGGCGCTTGGCGACATTCTCAGCTGTACCTCCATCAGATGCAAAGAGGATAGTAAGAGGCGGTCCAGTGAGGCCTTCGAGCAACTTGGTGTAGGCATCCTTGGCCTTAATCTGCTGCTGACTGCGAACCTCAGAGCCATACGAGCCGGCAATGCTCTCTCCGAAGATCGGAGCCCGACGAGCGACTTGCGACAGATGATTCTCGCGAGTCAAAAAATCCTTGAGCTCTTTCTTTATCGCATTCGAGTCTAATTGGAAGTTGGGGAGACCTTCTTCGATAGTGACAGGATCCCATCTGTAAAGAGGCCAGTACCCGGTGTCAACAGCCTTCTTAGTCTCCTGGAGAACTGAAAGAGGAGAATCGGTCTCCTCGCGGTAAGGAAGATATGCGACAACGATAGAGGGACCGTTGAATTTGTCGGCCTCTATGAATGCCTGCAAAGCCTGCGAGTACGACGAGTAGACAGCGATCGAAGCGACGTAGGAGTTTCCGTAATTCATGGCATAAAGACCGATATCTTTCTTTCTTCGGGATGCGTCAGCGGCAGCGCGAGATGTAAACGGCTCAGACTCAATGACAAGCATGTTCACGTTCTTGCCAGAGGCAATGACATGGTGAACACCAGATGCACCGAGATCATACGACCAGGCATCAGATCCAATGATCCATGAGCTACAAGGCTCGAGCAAAGACTTGTCCTTGCTCAATTCAGCGGCAACAGAAGACGAGTCTGCTTCAAGCTGGGCGATAAGCTTACTAGTGGTATCGGCAATCTTAGGCGAGTTCTCAGAATTGAGAAGTAACCACCGTGAAACGAGTTCACTAGTCTCCGGAGCAAGAACACCTTCCTTGACAGCGAGCTGGAGCTTGACAATGAAAGAATTGAGCTCCTCTTCTCTAGCAAGATATGCACCGAAACCATACTCGGGGTTTCCAGTGATAGTCTTAGAAATGCCGGTATCCTCTTTCTCGAGTGCATTCAGAACTGAAAGCTTGTCACCAAAAACATTGTAAAGCATCTTTGAATAGGCAGTCTCGAGCTCGGGAAGCTTAAGAGCGTACGCTGAGTCGACATCGTGAGAAGGCTGGCCGCCGACAAGCAAATTCTGGATCGGTGACTCTGACTGGATATTTTGAATTATTCCGCGCAGAGCCTGACGAATAGTCTTTTCGTCAAGGAAACCAAGAGTGTAGCCAACCACAACCGGGATAGGCGAGGGCTTTGACAAGTCGGCGTTGAGAGCTGAGATGACGTCGAGGAGAACAGGTCCCCATTTTGTAGTCTGGCGGTGAAGCTGTTCTAGAACACCGAGACGTTTGACAGACTTTGGAACGACGGAGAGGAAACGGTCGGCTGACCAAGGTCTGTAAACACGCACGGTGACGACACCAATCTTTGAGTAAACGTCTCCCCATCCAGCTGAAGCGATGGTGGAGATGAAGCTCTGGGCGGAAGAGCCAAAGATGAGAAGAGCGGTATCGGCATTTCCAGCTCCATGGTAATCAAAGGCTTTGTACGCCCGACCCGTAGCCGAACGAACAAGCTCAAAAACGGTCTCGGTTTCGCGGATGAGGTCTTCAGCAGTTAGTGGAGCAATCTCAGCCTCACCAGACTTTGCGTCAAAAGAGACGCCGGCAGCATCATTCCAGTAGATATTTCCACCAACCGGGTTTCCTGACTGGTCAGGGCGAATGAGAGAGTTGCGGTCGAATACCTTGTCGATAGACGCCATATCTTCGTAGGGGATGGGTGACTCTTCGCCGTTGGGCTGATGAAAGAAGTGCAGGACAGCCTTGCCTGTGCGAATTGCAAGGATATGAGCAGCGAGAGCTATATCCTGGGCTTCAGTGATAGAGAAAGACTGGAGCATGGTGAAACCGAGCTGTCGAAGAGCAGTAATCTCCGAGTAATCGGGGAAGGCGCGGCTCATTGATAGATGCACGACGACAGGAAAGCGAGCTAGCTTTGCAAGATGCGGTAAGGCTGCAGGCAGTGATACAGAAGGAGCCGTGACTGAGACGAAGGTATGAGTTGCGAGTTCGTCGAGGGCGGCGCCAAAAGGGTCAGCATTGTAGCGCACACTGCGGACCTGTTGCAATGAGAAGTTTTTGTCAGCAGGTTCACGAGACGATGTAGAAGAGGGACTGACATACCGACGGAAGAGTGCCTCGACGAGCAACAAGACCACGCTGCTTTGTGCGCACCATACGATCGAGTGAAGCATGGAAGCCGGTGTCTTCGCGCTGGAGCGAGGACTGGACCGACAGCACGATGTCGGAGAAGAGGTACGCCAAACGGGCGGCTAGCGGAAGTCAGAACACGGAAAACACAGAAAAAAAAAAAAGAAAAAAAAATAAGCATACCGGCATCCTCACGGGTAGAGACGTATCCTAGAGGAGGAGCCATTTCGTAGGGGATAGAGGCAGGGCGAGAGAGGGAGACGGTAGCTGGAGGCGAAAAACTGATATAAATAATCTTGAAAAAAGTTCCCCGGCGAGGCGAACCACCAGCCACAATTAAGCCACTATGGCGTGCTCTGAGGCGCTCAGCCAACCAAGGGCCGCCTGTTTGCTGCTTGAGTAATCCTGTCTGGCTGCTGGCATGCACGCACTCGCCTATATCTACACCCTCTCGCCCATATCTCAGCTGAGATAGAGATTCATGCGAGTGCATATGTTGAGCAATCTCTCGAATCCGAGTCCAGCGCTCTCTCCGAAGTCCTCAGCGAGAGCGTGCCTGGCGGGCTGATAGGGTTACCCGCAAACCCTAGTGTTGCCTCAGCAGCTCTGAGCCGCAGGTTTGTTTATCAGCACTTACGTAATACTCTCTTTGTATGCGGCATCTCAGCCTGACGTCTGCTTGCAGTCAGTCGGCATACAGAATTCGTATTTTACAGGTCTGCATTCAGAATAGATAGCTACGACGGGATAAGGCGGGAGATTCGGCACCGCCATTCTAGCGGGCTGGCCATGTAGAGGCTATATAGTCATCATGGATGTCATCTTCGTCATCATCATCGGCGGTACAGCGGCATGCGGGGCCAAGTCCGGCTCGAGCGTCTGTGACTCTTAAATTATGGGATGCTATGGCGGCTTTCTCAAGCGTGATGGAGATCACAGCAGTTCTCAACAAATGATTCTTCTGTAAGCATCTTTTCAGTATCTATCTATGCGTATACCGTCTAGACGACGTCTTTCTTCTGCGCCTGCGCGTCTAGAAAGTCATAATTGCCCGAATCTAGTAGAAATATGCTGTCAGTAAATATATCACTGTATACAGAAAACAGAAAGAAAATAAACTCACCAAAATCCCAGTGCCTCTCTTCGCCGTTCGTCAAATGGGTTGCTTCTCCATTACGTACGCACTTCCATTTGCCAACCCCATTATCATCGCCCTCTGCCGTATATTCTCCAATAGTACATACACCCGTTCTGACTTCAAAAGCAGGATTACCGGTCAATGCTCGCCCAATCGCAATCAGAGTAGCCGCATGACTACAGATCAAAATAGCGCGAGTATTTTCCTTGTTTGCAATGTTGATTATTTCCGATAATGTCTTTGCAGCTCTCTGGTGCAACTCATCTTTGGTTTCGCCAGATTTCGATGGCACGAGAATCGGCTGATAATCCTTTTTGACCTTTGGAAAAAAATTTTTAAGAATCTCGGGTGACGCAGCTGTATCTGAATGTTAACATCTTTGAACAGATCCTGACGATATACCAAATATTTGAACTTCACATACGAACGGGATGAGTTGCTCTGGTTACACCGTACCACTCTCTATATTAGAAAACTTTAGTCATCAGGTACTTTATAGTGTCCTCTTGTAACCATTCACTCACCCAACTCCATTCTCCGGTAGAATCTCTATATCCAGCTTATTTGACAATTCCTCCACAGTTTGAAGACATCGGTAGAATGGCGAGCAATATATTTTATCAATTTTTGGTTCAGCCAGAGCTAACTGCTTGGCTAGTTGAACTGCCTGTTCTTCGCCATGTGCCGAGAGTAAAAAATCCCCGTCTATACCCGTGACCGGGGCAGGAATCGGAACATCTTCAACCCAATTCGAGCGAAAGCCGTGCTATTGAACCTGAATTAATTCTTATGTTGACAATCGCTAACAAACAAAATTTGGATATGCTCATACCCGCGTCAGATATATGCGCTCTAGTGGCATTTGAGATTCGTTCTTGTTTCAAATAGTTTCGTGAATTGCCCAGACGAATAATTGACCCTGACTGCCAAACAAGGTTCAAATATCACGTGAAATGAATCCATCGCACTCGAATGTTGAAGCAGCGTATGCAGATAACAAAAGAGTGCAGTATATTTACAATGTCTGGTTCAATTATGTTATAGCAAAAGTTGGCATTTGGAATACTGTGTTGCTTTTAAATTTGAAAGAGCTACTGCTGGATTAAATGGGATTCTATGACTTTTGCTGGCTAAATAGTCTTCAGCCATTAATTATTTATCTTCTTTTTTTTTCCTTAAATGATTTTTCCGTTTAGCGAAATTTTATATACCAAATATTTCATAATATGAACAAGTAAACCTCGATGTCTAAAGTCTCTGATTGAGTCAAGCTTCTCCAAAATCCTGATATTCAGCGTCTACTTGGCTTCTTCGCTGGTATGAATTTATGTGCTAGTGTATTTATAATCAAGTCTCTGTTCATTTTAATGTATGATAATTTCAATATGGTGAACCCACTATAGCGTATATTTTGCATTGATCTATTTTGATATGTGTGGCTAACGAGTTGGTATCAGGTCTGCCACAACAATTAAGAGATATCTATCTTGTAGTGAAGTGAGTAGATAAATAGCTCTCTCTCTGTGTCAATATACTTTACATTTCTCATCCATTTATGAGACCATTCCAGTCTTATAAGCTCAAATCAATTTTTACGAGAGGGGAAGCAATCTGAAATCCATTGCAATACAATGTTTATAAGCAATCTGCAAAGTAAACTAAGCAAAACTAACTACATGGCACATTTTCAACACTCATAAAATCAAAACTCCGAGATTCCCAAATGATACAAAAGTAAGGTAAAGTAAATATAAAAAAGCGTCATAAATTTATTTAGATCCGAAAAATAAATTAATCAATTCGAGCACGATACCACCAGCAATCAAAAATCCAAACACATCTAAACAAGTTAGTATGATCTCTTCATTGTCATTTCTTTTTTGCTATGAAAAAACTGCAAAAAAAGGGTACTTACAAATCCAACCCCATGACACCGGAGGCTTTTCATTGGTTTTTTTCTTTTTGTAGGCAGACTCTGGCTTTCCTTTCTTTCGCTCTTCGCGCTTTGCGTATTTCTGATTTGCTATTCTTTGTGCAGGTGTCTGGGTCTATGTGATTTACATAGTTAGTAGGGAATATCTTTAGAGTTAATTAAAGAGAAGTAAATACCATTATGATTGTATCAGTGCAATTGAGTGGATAGATGTGTAAATGAGCTTAGGAATCAGATACTAAGTGTAACAGAATGTGATGTTGATGGGCGAAGTGAGAGAGGCCACATATGCGAATTCGGGACCAGGGGCAGCTTAGTGCGGCGTTCGTAATACTACGTCACTTTTGCATTTTATTACCGTCTTTATATATATATCCTCATCATCTTCAATACACTTATATCGTAAGACAATGACACATCAGAGAGAGAATATATATGATGGCGTTTTTTAGTGTGTTGAAGCATGGTTGTGCTATAGCAGTTCGGTTTTGTGGTGTGGCGATATGTACAGTTATATTCAAACTGGACTGATCCCATAAGTTATTATGCGACAACCACTGCAAGACTCTTAGATATCTATAAAAATAACTATATATTAGGAGATATTTTTTCTCATTTCTCCAAAACTTTCTGAATAGGTATAGCGCTCTGCACGTAAGAGAAAGGTTAGTACAAGCTCTCAAGATTTCAAAAGAGGCAAAAAAAAAAAGACAAACTTACTTCAATAAAACGACTCATTTGCGCATCTAATTTATCCAGATCTTTCTTCCTCGTCGAATTCTCTTTCGATAACTCTGATTTCGTACTCAACAATTCGTTCTTTCTTGACTCTAACAATAATCTCCGTTCTTGTTCATCTTGCAACCGCGCAATCAATAACTCGTGTTCCGAAAGTGCTTTGGGGATCTTAGTAGATTCATCAAATTCGCCGTCTGCCATTTCAATGTCTTGAAAAGACGACGACGACGACAATGACGGCGCCGTGGTGTGTGTTGAATCAGGTGAGATAGTGTATTCTGGATGGGCTGCTAAAAATTCTTCGACAGGAATAAAATCGATATCCAAGTGCGCAGATCTATAACGAGTAATTCATATTAGCATATCTCGCTTTATATCACAAGCAGAAAATACATTCAATAATGGACTCACCGAAAATCATTACAATGCTCAATTTCTTGCTTCAAGTACCGTTGTCGATAATACATATTTTGTAACTCCAATTGCAATCGATCAACTTCCTCTCTCTTTTCAGTAACATTTATCTTTGCGTCTCGCAACGCAAGTAAATGTGATCGACTAAGTTGTTTGAGTCGAATAGTTTTTGCAAGTAATGGCTTATAAGATGACGCGAATTCTGCTTCAACTAACCGTGTACTTTCTGACGAAGTATCAACTTTCATCTCCCCATCATCATCCGGAGATGCCTCAGTTTTGACATTATCAGTTGCTTCTTCGGCTTTTGGAGAAGGGATACTTGCAGCTGCAGCACTAGAGGCTTCAGATAATTGACCTAATAGTTCAAAGACTTTGGTACTCAGTTCACGCATTGAATCGAGTAGATTTAGTGAATCGCAAAGGATCGGATCGGACACCAGCAGATTATTTTGCTGTTGAAAAGACATTTTGCGTAAAAGAATAAAAGCTATATGTCTTGGTTTGATCAATACTGTAAGATGTGTTTCTGCTGCAGGAGTTTGCTTGTGAAGAGAGTGTGTGCGGCGCTGTTTCTGAGCGTTAAGTATTTTGAATTTTTGCAGACCTGGGGATTAAACACTTTTGATTATCAAGCTAAAACTCGATGATTAAACATATGAACTGCAATAGAAATAATGACGGACATATTAATGAATCAAAGATTATCGTTAAAACAGAGCTATATCGACAGCTTAATCTCAAGCACCTGGTAAACTAGGCAACTTGCTCATATAATTCACATGTCACACTGCTCTTCCTCCATTCTACATTTCCCTTGCAGATCTCTGGCACAGCTAATAGCATACCATAAACCAACTCGAGAACAAGTTTAATTCCTAGTAGCATATATAGCCTGTTATGAACTGTATATGTGGTGCTGCCTCAGCTAGTGCGGCTGCCAAGTCAAGTCCATCCACCTCTATCTCCTCCACGTCTTCACTTTTGCACCTCTCCACTTCTCCACTATCATGCCAGGTACATTCATTCCTCATTCTCTACGAATGCGCTTGTTTTCGTTTTTTCTGAGAGGCATTTTTATAATAACAAAGTCGACGATCTAGGCCTTTCCCTATGGCTTTCGCCTCCACCAAATTCCTCCCTCAATCCAATCCTAACAGACCTAATCTCCACCCTCTCCGACACAGTAGCTGACCCACCTGCTCCGCACTTTCTCCCGCATATCACGATAACAAGTCACATTCCCACTACATCTAACCCGGAAGAAGTAGTCGCATTCGCGGCAAAATATGCTCGTGATTCTCAGCTGAAAATTCAAATCACTGGCTTAGATTTTGGACCCGCATACTTAAAAAAAATATTCTTACGAATCGAGAAATCAAATCAATTGACTAATTTAGCAGAGAATGTTCGCAGGAAATACGCTTGCGGTCAATGGTATTCTCTTAATGACGACGAAGCAGCTGCTCAGGCCAGCGAATGGGTGTCTTCAGAATATGATCCTCATTTAAGTTTAGTGTATATGGACCAATGGCCCTTAGATCATTCTCAAATTGAAACGGCTGAGAAGATGGTAGATGATGCGATTGTGGAAAGAGCTTGGTATGGTGGTCGAATAGCACTTTATGAGACGCAGGGCCCGGCGGATCAATGGAAGATGCTCGCTTTCGTAGATGTATAGTTTGACTTTAATCTTTTTATGTTTCTTATATTTATATTAACCATGTATGAGTTGATGTTTTTATAATTACACATAAATGAACAAACGGAACATAAATTCAAACAAAGACGAAGCTATAAGCTCATGCGGAAAGAAAATACAAAGTTTCTACAGCTCAGTATCAGTCTCGTACTCAAACTCTTCCGGCACAGGCGCCTCATCATCCTCGCCCTGCTCCTCAGGAGGCAAATTGCGTTCTCGAATAGTCTTGATAAACTCAGTCTTAACTCTCAAGCCCTTACTATCTCTAACAACCAAAATTCCTCCCGATGACCGGAACTTCTTGACTGGCGTAAACCGATCGTCGCGCGAAAATGTAATGTACTTGAGCTGCGCGGGTAATACGCGCGACATATTGCTGATTTTGTATCCCTTGATGTCCTTCTTATCCTCGACCTCATCCTTCGCAACCGTCTCGTCATACTCCTCCTCCTCCTCTTCTTCTTCCTCTTCGGCGGCCTCAGTACCGTCGTCAACTTCTACGTCTTCAGCAGCCGGCGTGGTGCCAGTCTCGTCAATCTCCATCTCAGCCTCGGCCTTCTCCTTTTCTGACTTTTTGGCTCTCGCTTTAGCGCGCGCCGTTGTAGACAAAACTGCAGTTGCAACTTTTTCTGGCGCCTTACTAGTGGCTTCTTCAGTCTTCGGAGGATAATCGAATCGGCTCGGTTTGGCATTGCAAAAGAACGTAAGTTCAGGAATCTTAAGATCAGAACGCACACCAACAATTGCCGTCGGGGAGAACGATAACGAAAGGAAGCATGTCAGTGGGAACCAATACCAAAATTGTAAAAAGATTGCAAGTCCAACGATAGCCTGCATATTTAGCGTGCCCGTCTGCCGATTCTCAAGACTAATCGTCACATTTCGTCCACCCGCATCAATAATCCCCTGCGCAAGTGCAGCGCCAAATTTAGCCATGGCATCCTCGTGTTTCTCCGAAATCACTTTAGCAAATGCCTTACGTACAGATTCAACCTTTGGCGCCGTCTTGTCGTTCTGCTGGACAAAAATCATTGCAAGCGAAATTAAGGCGCCTTGTCGAACGAAATCGGTAGGATCCTTAAGCATCGGCTCCAGAAGGTCGATCGCCTCCGCGAGTCCCGTACCCGCGCACGAAATACCAAGCGCGAGAGCAGCACCATATCGTACGTGCGGATTATAACTCTCAGCTAAAAGCTCGACCATGCGCGGCACAGCGATGGGATTGCGGAATAAAATGAAACCAAGGGACATGACCGCCGCACGACGCACATCGTCATTGACATCCGAGACAGCAAGGTGCAAAAGTCGTTTGATGGCAGTGTTGTTTCCTGTACCGCAGTAGGCCAGCGCAATCGTAAACACACCTCCGTATCGCAGAATCGGGTCTCCTTCGTTAAGTAACTGGTCGATAAGTCCGTCGGCGGCCTCCTCTTTGCCGTACATGATTAATGCAACACCAACCGCGAGTCCACGAATAATCTTCTCGTGCTGGGTTTCATGCGCATACTGCAACATCTCTTCCAAAGCTTTTTCATCACCCGAGCCAAGCATGACCAAGCCCATCCCAAGACCGGCAGCTTCACCAGCAACGGCCGAGTCGGAGAAAAGGATATTTTTAAGATCTTCATAGACATCCTCGTCACAGGTCGCCATACCCGCGACTCCGACACCTAATGCCGCGCCGTGCTGCACAACCTCGCCTTCTTGACCGCCGCTACTACTTCCTTCGCGAATATTCTTGCGCAAAAACTCTAGCACGTCCTTGCCGTGTCCAGCAAAGACAAGACCAAGAGCATACAGTGAGCCACCTTGAGAGTACTTTGAGTTTGCCGGCGACGAAACAGCAGCCTCACCAGGAAGATAAGGCTTGAGTAAATTCATTCCCTGGGACAAGTTTCCTCGATGAATCACACCGAGCGCAGCAGTAGCTGAAAACTTACTCCAATTGGAAGCCTTTGACACAAAGTCCAAGTTTTCTCTAAAAAATGCGTCAGCCGCTGTACCTGCATGCAGGAATGCATTTTGAAACGAAACAGCGTTATGGAAAATCGAGCTGCGGCCGTCAAGGGTGTCTTTGGTCCTGTTGAGAACCAATAAATCGGTTTTGTTATTGTCATGCAAAAATGTAAGTTCAATATCGAGCGTGGGTACACCGCTTAAAATCTTGAGAGTCTGAGTGGCACCAGGAGTCTGGACAGAGTCGAGCGTGGCAACAACTTTGGCGAGGAACTGCTGAGAAGTCGAAGACACAAGGTCGAACGCGATCTGGTAAGCTACTAGCAGCGAGGTCTCTGTGTTTTCAACAAGGAGTTTAACGAGTAACTCGCCAGCTTTATCGGCGTCGTTGAGATGAACAAGGATCTTTGTGATGGTGAAATAGTCCGGGTTATGAAGTCTGGTAACAAGAAGAACCATTCTATGCAATACAACGTCCCGCCAGCGTTTGTTTGCCACAAGCGACATTGAAGCATCAAACACGTAGTTGATCAACTCTGCACCTGCAGCCTCGGCGGCCTTTGAATCTTCGTCGAATCCATTGACACCATCAGTTTTTTCACCTTTGAGGCCACCTTTGAAGGCATGGTTGATGCATGCCTCAATGGTGTCAAGCCTTCTCGCTTCGAGAGCCACTCCGATAGCCTAGAGATTAATTAGCCGTGTGTTCTTCAACATGCAATATATATCGAGAGCATACATGCTTATGCTCGCCTTCTTCAATGCATCGAGAAAACATTCGCTCGACGACGTCAGTCAGGTTTGGATCAACGGGAGAGGCGTCCTTTTGCTGTGAATCAAACGCGAGTTGTGAGCTTCGGATGTAAGAATCAATACATTTTGCTAAATTCGCAAAGCAGGTTAGATTTATATTCATCTTTGTAGTATGATTTGTTAGTTTGAAAGATTATGGTGGACATACAAACTATGGTTTCGACGTATTCGCTCTTAACTGATAAATCAAAGAGATCGCCAGCCGCTAGGGCAAATTCCATCGAGGCAACGAATTCTCCAAGATTGTAATAGACCTATGAGAAAGACAGGAGTCAGACAGCGCACTCGAAGAATGCAAATTAAAGAAGATGACGCAAACCTTTGACACGACGAGAGCTGCCAGTTTCCGCTGTGGAAAACGCTCATTCTCGTACAATTCTTCTCTAAAAACGAATACATCAGCATCCAAGACTATACAGCAGGGAGAGAGACGGATAGAATACATTCTAGAAACCTGATTGGTGATTTCAGCCCAGAACTCGTCAACGAGGAGGTTGAGTTGTTCGAGCGCGTAGACCTGGAGAGTCTGATCCGACTCGTCGAGGAGCGCGAGGAGCGACTCCGCTGAAGTTAGAAAGACCATCAGGGCGTTTAATTGCAATGACGGCAAGGAAAGAGAGATGGATGACGGATCAGAGGATGGATGATGTCGGAGGATGGGGATTTGCAGTGCAGTGAGTGTGAATGTGAGTGATGAGGTTGGGTGTGTGGAAGTCAGAGGAAGCGTTTGTGAGCAAAGGGCATGACTGTGAGCGGCTCACAAAGAACTATCATGAGTGGAATTCATATATCTGCTTTGAATGGCTTTCTTAGTTAAAAGTAAGTATTTCATTTAAAAGATTACTGGTTAATATCCATTATTTAAAAGAGTTTTATTTGCTATTTAGCTACTACATTTGCCACTGAGGCCAGCAAATAGTCCTCACCACTTCTCTCAAGGTTGGTAGTAGACAAGATATCCAAACTTAAAAAAGCAGTAGAACCTGCCATGCAAGGCAACTATTACTACTGCATCAATTTAGCCTTCTTATTGGTATTTTTCTTGTTACAACTCCTCAAGTTTCAGAGGCGAGGCACTAGAAATCGGTGGGAAGAGTCGGCTGTTATACTCGGTGGTGATTACGGTCCAAACAGGCAGCGTGTGAACAATGCAATAGCTACGATGGTTGTCGTTTTGGCTACCGATTCGCACTCTGCTGCTGCATGGAGCTGGAAGGTAGAGTATAAACCAGAGCCCATCACTGGCTGTGTGACACTCTTGCTATATTGCAGCGGCGCATTCACCGGGGCATTTTTGTGTTGGTTGTGCATAGCTGCATTTAGTATACTACATGGTTTTCGCGCTGAAGGACGCTCAGGCGACCATATCCGGTTGCAAAGACGAGAACTGGGAGATATAATCACTAGATATGCTAACGGTGCTGAAACCGATGGCTTCGATAAGAGCAAATTTGCCATAGGCGAAGAAGCTGAGATTATAATCTATGGGGTGATCGTGAAGTATAGAAAGTTATCAGGCAATCGGCACAGACTACGACATGATAGTCTGGCGACTGAAGAAACTGGGATTCAGTCATCTAGTGCCTTGATTGGTAATGTGGTAATAGCCTCCTGGAATGAGATACAGGATGATGACAGGAGTATGAGTGCCGTCGAGATCAAAGCATTGGCTCAGAGCATAGTCGACCAGATTGACTGCACGCAATCACCGATAGATTCAAAGCTGGAAAACAAAACATCAAGATGGACGTTCGCTAGGTACAACTACGCAGCTGGTGCACTAGAGGACTTGGCTGACAAGAGATAAGACTGGGACTATCCATGAGGACTACATGAAGTGAGAATGGATACTTCAGGCTTATTTGAATTAGAAGCCGCGCCTAGCTTATATAATTGAATACAGATAATTGCTGAAGAAGAGTAATAAATGATCAGAATGGTCCGGCTCGAGCTTGTTCTACAACCATTCGAATGCATTTCTAGAAGCAACATTGTAGCAATATTGACTTTTGACAGTAGGATACCAGAAATATGAGTGGTTTTTTTGTAGCTTCTTATATTCAATGCAGTTATACGTTTAATACAACTGACGAATACCAAGTAGTAAAGAAGCTCAGCTGCTTTCATGTGAAAGCCGACAGTGTATATATAGTTTCATATACTGTACTATTACCAGCTTAGAAAGGAACCTGAGGAGCGGAGAGCACACCGCACACGCGCACACAAGCGTGGAGAGCAAATTAGACCGGAATCAGCTGGGCGGCCCGCCAAGTTCAGCCAAAATGGGTACTAGTTGACACTAATTAGGACATACATATATTCTGACAGATATTGTGAATGCCAGAAGTATCTGCATGTATTATACTGTATTATACATGGAAATGTCTGGAATCGCAGAAGAATATAGTTGCAACGATATAAGAACAAATGTATAGAAAATATTCTCGCCAAAGAAGAGGAAAAGAAGAGGAGATGAGATGAAGGAGAGAGGAGATTAAAGAGATGAAAGCGGCATAGTCTCGGGTCGACAGTGAAATCTAAATATCAGAGCTTATTCTCTGTGTTTTCAACACGAGTCATAAAATTACTTTGCTCTAGTGTTCAACAACAATATCTTAATATTTATATATATATAGATACATATACGTACATATACGTAGTATCTATATATATAGATAGATAAAGTATATGGAATTGTATTAATTATAGCATAACACTACTGCAGTGGTGATACAGTCAATACAAAAGCTAAAAGCTAAAAAGATACCAAAGAGCTAAAACTCCCGGCACGGCTCTGTTCGGATACGTAAAAGAGAAAATAAACATAAGCAATGATCATCATCACCTTTATTAATCTTTCATAGTAATTGGTGGGTATCAATCACCGGGTCTCTTTTACCGGAGTTTAGCGGTGTCTGTTCCTGTGCCTGACGTAGTTGTCCTTACATACTCTTTTTTCCCTCCTTGTACACGCACATAGGATAGAGATGTTTTTTATGAATAATAAATCTGATTAGAAATACAAGAATGCAAATTTGCAAAGAATAAGTTATGACAGAGAACAAATCAGATATTAAAAGAAATTCAGTATTTCTAATGTAAGCAGTGCCGCTGCTATAGTTAGCCGCTCTCGACCGCCGCGTACCATTCTCGACGGAGTACAGTCCCACCTTTGGTAACACTCCGCTTCCTCTGACAGCCAACCCAGGCTTGCTTTTTTACTGCTAGTTCACATCTACAAAGAATTGCGTAATATCCGTCAATCTGCTGTAGTAGTCCATTCTATTGTCTATAGTCAAAATCTATTATCGGCATTCTCTGTTGTGTAGACGTATGACAGCTTACCGTCTCACGAGTACTGGCTGCACACTGGCTGCGCTCTTCAGCATCCGAGTCTCGACATGATCCCGCTCACCACCAGCCTGGTGACCCTCTCATTGCTCTTGTTATCGTTATCAACATCTAATGCAGAGCTCTCGAATCTACTACACGAGCAACTACTCTCTATTGATTCAGTCGCACCGTCTTCCGACAACTCAACCTGGTTACTTTCAACCCACAACTTCACAGTCAATTCATTCCAGATCCAGCCATACGTCTCAAATGGCTACATAGGCATCCGTCTGCCCGTCGAAGGCACGGGTTACATAATCGACAACAATCAAACAAATGGCTGGCCACTTCAGCAGCCGCGCTATACTGGTGCATACCTCGCCGGCTTTTGGGATCTACAGCCATCTACTCCACAAACAAACTACCCAGAACTGCTCGCGCGAGGTGCCGAGTCCGTCATCTCGACTATTCCTGTCTGGTCCTCTCTTTTTGTAGCGGCGCATGGCGACATATATATGCCTGGTGTCGTTGATACCACAAAAATCCAGAATTACACGCAGACGATGAATCTACGCGACGGCACTGTGCGAACGCGGATGAAATGGCTACCCAAAAATGAAGCAAAGTTAGCGATCTGGCTGGACTTTGAAGTTATTGCGCACAGGAGTATTCCTACTCTTGGCATGGTTCGTTTAGAAGTTACCTCAGCCGTCGACACAGAAGTCACCGTCATTGACGTTTTGGATATGAATGGCTCGTTTAGGACTGTTCATCTCGCCTCGAATTATTCGGCTGTCGATGGCACTGGCATCTGGACCGGTGTACGACCATATGGACTCTATACTTCTGCCTACGAGTTTTCGCATCTTGAATTCAGCGATCGCGCACGTGTGAACATGTCCTCTAGAAGCCGCTCATCACTATTCAAAAACTCAATCTCGCAACAGTTCAAGATCAATCTGACCTCCCACACGACTTTTACAACTTACAAATATGTCGGAGTCGCTTCTTTAGACTCTTACAAAAGTCCCAAACGCGCAGCTGCTTACACGGCGCGCGCGGCAGCCGCAGTCGGATACCGTCTTCTGCGCGCAAGTCATGAACTAGGATGGCGTCGACTATGGGAGTCGGCAGATATCGAAGTGCCTTCATCTCCGGAGTGGCAGCTCGCTGTCCGCGCATCGCTCTTTCATTTATTAAGTGCCGTGCGCAATGAAAGTTCTGAATCTATTATGGTTTCGGGATTATCCTCGGATTCCTATGCGGGCATGATAGTATGTGTGCCTTGTTCCCATATTTTTTTTTGAGTTTCTTTGTTGAGTTTACTCTTCGCTATTCTTCGCTAACAAAAAAAAAATAGTTTTGGGATGCCGACACATGGATGTTCCCATCTCTAAGCGTACTGTACCCTAGCTACGCCTCCGCAATCACAAACTACCGCTCAAAGCTACACAGTCAAGCACTCGCAAATGCAGAATCTTATAGTCTCTCGGGCGCAATTTACCCATGGACCTCCGGCCGCTTTGGAAATTGCACTGCAACAGGGCCATGCGTTGATTATGAATATCACATTAATGTCGACGTGGCGCAAGCGCAATGGAATGCTTACCTATTAAACAACGATACAAATTTTTTAAGGGAGAAAGCATGGCCTATCCTGCGTGATGCAGCGAACATGTTTGCTGACGTGGTGATTGCGAGTAGCGATCATGACAATGAGTTTTATATACGTAATATGACTGATCCCGATGAGTACGCAAATCATGTCAACAACGGTGCATTCACTGCGGCCGGAATTTCAAGACTAATGTCTTGGGCGCGAAGAGCTGCTCATGTCTTATCCGAACCTGAAGGAGATAAGTGGGCAGATATCGAGTCGGGAATGTACATTCCCGAGTCTGAAGATGGCAAGATTGTGTTGGAGTTTTCGAATATGGATGCGTCGATTGAGAGCAAACAAGCCGACGTAGTGTTGTTGAATTACCCTTTAGAATATAAAACGTCACTCGAGCAGAGTCTGAATAATCTTGATTTCTACTCGATGCTGCAGAGTCCCGATGGTCCGGCAATGGTAATCTCTCTTTTTTTCAAATTTTATTTTTTTTTTGTTTTTTAGTACACACCGATACTAACAAGAAATAGACATGGGCGATATTCGCCATCAATGCAGCCGAACTCTCCCCGGCTGGCTGCGCATCGTATACTTACCTACTCAGCTCATCGCAGCCGTACCTGCGTGCACCATATTACCAATTTTCCGAGCAAATGATCGATGAAGGAGACACGAATCCCGCCTTTCCATTCTTGACTGGTCACGGCGGATTCTTGCAAATATGGACTCACGGCTTTACAGGGTATCGTCCACGTGAGGATGTATTTTATATCGATCCTAGCCTGCCGCCGCAGCTCGATGGGTATACAGTGCGAGGAATCAACTGGCGCGGATATATTTTTGACATGACGCTCACTCTAAGCCATACAAACCTGACGATACGGCACGAGTCTGAATCTCGTGACGAGCAAGTAGTTGTTGAGATTGGCGCCGGCGAGATGAAGGGCCGGTATAATTTATCTACCGGAGACACGCTGACTGTGCCCACGCGGCGCGTCGACCTCGACGCGCCGCTAATTGCAGGCAACTTTGCCCAATGCCGGCCCGCGGCGTCGAACACGACGTGGGTGAAGGGTCATATGCCGATAAGTGCAGTTGATGGCGCCAACGCGACGAGCTGGCAACCTGCGAGCACGAGCGCGGCTGCCATTATCGTCGAACTTGGCGGGACGCGGAATGTGACTGCGCTCGAGTTCAACTGGGGGCGAGTGCCGCCACGTCAGGTTTCTGTAGGGTTTCTAAAGGACGGAGATGGGTGGGAAGTAGGGGTTCTGGACTCAGTCTGGTTTAGCAGGCATACAGTCTCTGTCAGCGAGGCGAACACTACGCGGATAGAAGCGAATGCAATTGCGCCGGGGGCAGTGGTGGTCGTAGTAGAGGGGTCGTACGCCAATGACGACGAAGGGGCTACGGTTGCTGAGATAGCAGTGATATAGTAAACAGAGTCTACAAGTTGTGAGCACTAAACTTCGTAGTCAGGCACAGTCCAAAGGTACGCGTGCGCCTTCGTACCGGTACATCACACAAGACCCATGAAATTGTCAGCGGGTACAATTTAATTATAGCGGCTGCACTCATCCACTCGCTCCTTCTTCTGCTTCTCACTCTTACATCACTCTCGCTTCAGTCTTTTTTCAGTGTTTAGTGGTCTGCTGCTGCTGCTGCTGAAGCACCATTTTTCCTTGTTTTCTTCTTTTTCGCATGATGCAGGCTATTGCTCGCACACCTTCGCCAAGCCTCGACAATCCTCTCCCCGCAGCTAATCATCTGCTCGTAAAGTCATCTCCCACCATGCGACGCGCCTCGCAGTCCCGTCTGCGTCGCAGCCTATCCCGACACAACCTCGCTCTTACTGGCGCGATACTCCTGCTAGTCTATGCGCTGTTTACTTTAGGTGGCAGTGGTGGCTCGTCTCGCTCTGTCTCGCCTTACTACGCGGCGGCGGATCCCTCTGATGCCATCCTCCGCCACGACCTGACGAAGATTGCGCAGCAGGCGGCCGCGAAGGGCAGTTCGAAAGGTAAAAACAAAGGCGTTGCGCCTGGGCAAGTTCAGAACTCTGCTGATATTGCCGAGATCGCGTATCGCGGTGCGTCGCATGATTTTCCATTACCGGACCCACGCATGCGCGCGCCGGATATGATTGACACGTTTGCCGGATACGCGAATCGCGATCTATGTCCGGTTTCTTCACTACAACTGCATCGACCGTTTGAGCCGCTATGCTCGACTAAGACTGAGTTGCTTACTGCCATGTCAGATGGTGGGCGTGTCGGCGTCGACGCGCCGTATATGCCGCGCGGATGCGATATGCGATGGTATGATCGGGGTGAAATTTGTGATATCTTGTCTCGGTATGATAAGGTTCTTTTTATTGGAGACTCGATGATGCGGCATGCGGTGGGCGCTCTGCATGTACTGCTACGAGAGGATTTGGGATTTGGCGGAGTTACGCAGTGGAATTTCCGATTAGATGAGAAGGAGGCGTGCTTTTGCGACGGACAGTTTGATACGCTTAAATGTGGTGTGCAGGGAATTTTTAATTCGGATGATGTGGCCAAGTTTGATCTACAGTCACTCAAATGCGACGCGCGGAAATTGAATGTGCAAAACCATGTGATGACTACGTATCCGCCGTCGTCTGCCGAATTAGCTGGCCTAGGTGATGCGATTGCCCAGCAGGGTTCTCAGCGTCCGGTGGCATTCATTTACGGGCAAGGACATCATAACGATCTTGATGTACAGGCGACGTCTGGGTGGATCACATCTATTCAGCGGACTATTTCTGAGCGTATGAAGAGAGGCGTGGGACGCGCGCAGCTGTTTGTTACGCCGGGAGCGTCGGGACCACAGATGATTGATCGAGATTTGATAAAGCACGGAATCAAAGCATTACAAGTGTTTGAGGTTGGTATGCGAGCGATTGGACACACCAAGGATCTTGATGTGCTGGGGACTTGGAACGCTACCGTTCAATCTACTTTGATTGACGGCAAGCATTCGGGGATAAAGGGCAATTTACTCAAGATTATGATGGTTCTGAATTGGTTGGACAACGTGAGCCCAGTTGTTGCATCAGAGACGCAGTTCGTGCTGGATGACGCGCAACTACCGAAAACGCATCCTCTAGAAGACGATACATTGAACGGCGTCAATGCCGATTTAGCATCGCTACCACTGGCATTGCAAGGGTCGAAAGCGACCCAATCAGATGCTGGCTCTGCACCTGCACCACCACCACCTCCTCCTCCTCCTGCACCACCATCCGAAAATGCGGCTTCTGCACCACCATCACCACCACCACCACCACCACCACCTCCTCCTCCTCCATCCGTAAACGCGGCCCCGGCACCACCGCTTTCACCAGCGGCAAAACAGCCAGCAGCGCACGCGGAGCCAGACGCGATTGAGCGCAAGATTATTGAGAACGAAGAGCAAAAGCTGAATAGCAAGATTGATATTGCAGCCGACGGGGCGCGCGCCGGTAGTGGAGCTGTTCCAGCTGCGGAGACAGTTGAGAAGGCAGCTGAACAGAAGCACGCACCAGGATCACCGGCTGTGGGCACAGGGAATATTCCTAAATTCTGAGTGAATGGTATTGAGTACGATAGGGAGCGCGATTGTGTTTTTTTGTTTGTTTTTCTCCTTGGCGATAAGCATACAAACCGTTGAGAACGCGTTGAGTGTGCATTGGGTGTGAGTTGAAGAAAGGGGGGAAAGTACTGTAGGGAGACTTGTACAATATTGATAATTACTCTGTATAGCGAGTGAAAGTTTAGTTTAGTAGCGTTTTGTTTATGGAACTGCTTTGATTAAGATTGCAGCTTATGATGTTATTGATTTTATTGATTTTATTGATGTTATTGTTATTGGCGTTGTGCAATATATTATATCACATAAAAACATAAAAAACTGCAGCGGTACAGAGATGAGAAAAGAGCGAATAGATGAGAAGTAAGGGGTGAGGAAGAGGAATGAATGACGGTTGCGGTATCGGCAGAGCAGACATGTGCACAGGTAGGCTCCACAAGATCCACACGAGGCCATGTTGGATGCTACTAACACTTGTAGAGCCCAAATCAAGGCGAATGTGTTCGTCAGTTCAGGCAAGAGATCTAGATTAAGGATATAGTCTGAGATAGGCCGCTTGCTGCATTTGGAATAGCATACGCGAAGACTCGGTATTTGATCACGTGGATGGAAGTTCCTGCTGAGACCGTTGGTTGACTTTTGGCTTTGGCTTTGGCTTTGGCTTTGACTTTAGTCTTGACAGGGCTGGTATGTGACAAGAGACGGTAAGTTGGGACTAGCTGCGTCGGGTCAGAGCAGAGCAGAGGCAGATAAAGAGCAGAGAGGAAGACGATGGTGCGTAGGAATTACTAGACGTAGGCAACTTCTCGTTTTCGCACTTGCCTGTGCCGATGCTGTCGAGGCGACATGATGAGGATAATTTAAATATCAGACATGAAGGCCGAGGCCTGGCTTAATATACATCTGCTTTTACCTACTACTACTATTACTATTACTATTACCATCTGCCTGAAATGAGCCAGGTGAAAAGGCGAGTGGCTGCAGCATGGCTGCGCAACGAGCCGACTGGCGCAGTGGAGGCGCGCATAAAACCTGTTTCTTACTCTTGGAAAAATCATTAGTTTGCAATTGCCACGTACAATCGCTTTGTCTTTCTGCTCTTGCTTTAATTAAAAAAAAAAGCTGATGGACAGTCTGGAACCGGCGTTGCGGATATCGGTATATTTACATTGCTTCGTATCGATACTCCCGCGCTAAATACTCTGCTCCTCGTTCATACCTCTCCACTGCCGCCAATACTCGTACAGTCCCTGCCACACGCCTGCCTTGTGCACCATCGCCAGCACAAGCACCGCGGGCAATTGCATAATACTCGCCCAAAACAGCCGTCGCGCACTCGCGCTCGCCGCCGCACTCTTGCCCAGCCCTGCGGCATCGACCTTGCGGCAGTCGCGCCAGAACTGCGCAGCGCTCACCACAAGCCACGCATTCACGGCCGTACTGTCGACTACAAAACCCACATCCGTAACTCCGTAATACCATAGGCCGACGCAGAGCGGAATCATCGCGACCGAATAGCGCAACGACACGCGCGCATTCAGCGCCGGATTCACCCACGCCGTCATTCGATATCCGGCTTTCCTGTACTCGTCGCGGATGTTGTATGACAGGGCGTTGAAGTGCGGGAACTGCCACGCGTAGAGTAAACCGGCAAGACACCACGCGCCGGGATCATCCAGCGATCCACCGGCGGCGCTCCAGCCCATTAGTGGAGGAATTGCGCCCACGACAGCGCCGACCCAGGTATTCAGTATCGAGGTGCGCTTCATGGACGTATATAATCCCGCGTAGAGGCCAATGTTAAAGACCGCTAGCGCAGCTACCTCCTCATTAACGCCATACAGCAGCAACACGGCTCCAACCGTACCTGCAGCAGCGGCAAAAAAAACAGCCTGGCGCGTAGATACTAGACCGCGGACAATGGGCCGCGTGCGAGTGCGCGCCATCATCCCGTCGAATTCTGGCTCGCGCGCCATATTCAACGCATTTGCACAGGCAGAAGTTAGCGTCGTGCCTGCAGTCAGAAAGAATAAGGTGGCTAAAGACGACAACGGCTGAGTGGAGAATGTAGAGATGATTGCTGATTCGGGAGTTATGGCATACGCTGACATTGTGCTTAATACAATTAGAGCCGTCAGACGCGGTTTCCCGAGTTGCGTGTATAACGACACGACGGATGGTGGTCGACGTGGGGTTGCTTGTGCTGGAGGATGGCATAGTGCTTCTGGAGTGAATGACGAGTGCTATATAAATTAGCACCTATTTAGCAGTAAAAGCGATAACACAGTAAGAGTAAAACATACACGAACACCTCGTCGTCTTGATGTCGACCGTGTAAGCTCGCCATTTGACCGGAAAAAATCAGTAAGACTAGTTGCACTAGCATATCCTCGATTCCTACTGCTATCCAGCCACCTAATTGAAATTTTTGAGGTACCTATTGGCCGCAAACATTGTACTCGACAGTAGCTGTGTAATATACTCTGCATCTCTGTCTTGGTTGGAAGTAGACGTGGAAAGGACTAATATCTCTTTCTAGTTTTGCATACTCAACAATTTGATTCTTCTCTGCTGGAATTAATAAATTGATTGACTCTCTCTATTCTATATACCTCTTCAAATTAAGAGCTATAAACAATATAGAGTACTCAAATCATCAAATAATTTATCATCAAATCCAATCGGAACATACTCTTTTTTTTCATTCCCGCGTCGCCGCACTTCAAACCTCGCTTATGTAATTATGGAGTTTGTAGTACTCTTGCGGCTCAATCATCACGTGCGTGGAACATATAAAAAAATTTGAATTATCAATCAGTTGTCTTTATAATTGTATCTGCTTGAATATTAAGGATGGGTACTGTAGCGGCGCCCGTACTTTCGTCTGAACCAGAGTACTACAAAGTCGTCGCCAAAACCGAGACAACGCCGCCACCTCGCGCCGAGATCTCCAAGAAATACCATCTGCCTGAGCTGGCGGTGCAGATAAAGCGTGGCAAATACACTAGAGTCGCGCTTCAGTTTCCAGATGGCTTGCTCGCGCATTCTACTGTTTTCGCTAGAGTTCTAAGCGAGGAGCTGCAACGTGTGGATGAGACAGAGAAAGAGAGAGAGGTTGAAGTGTATGTGCTGGGCGATACGAGTTATTCAGAGTGCTGTGTGGATGAGATTGCTGCGCAGCATGTAGGTGCTGATGCAGTTGTTCATATAGGAACGGCTTGTTTGAGTCCGTAAGTGAAGGGAAAAATTTATTTGTCCTTAAGCTGCAGAGCATTAACTTGCATGATAGGGTCATTGCGACGCCGGTGATCTATGTCTTTGGAGAAGAGGATCTTGATATCGATGCTGTGGCCTCGACATTTCGATCCCAGGTTCCCGACAAATCCGCTCACGTTTTACTAGTTTCTGAAACGCCATATCAGGCATATCTTGGACCACTAAAATCTCTTCTCTGCGAGTATCCAAACTTGCTGACTACAGTCCCAGCATTTGCCGCTTCTGAGGATAATGCGCCTCAGGAGTTAATCGTTCCCTCCTCGTTGGCATCCTCAACGCACACCGAGAGATCAGAAATTCCACATAGAGCGCATCCACCGCTCCGAGCCTCTCTATCAGACTATATTTTAATCCACATCGGCACTCTTCCACCCGCCGCCCATTTACACCTCAACACGCTCTTCCCGTCCGATCGCAAGCCCATAATAATCGATCCTGTAACCTCAGCGCCGGCTTCTTCCGTCTCAACGCCACTGGCGCGACGATATCAGACGATGATGACAGCGCGCTCGGCATCGACCATCGGAATTTTAGTGAATACACTCTCTCTACGTTCGTCGTCGCAGCTTATCGATTCTCTAAAATCCGCTATTCGCAATGCAGGCAAGAAACATTACGTGATTGCAGTTGGTAAACCTAATGTTGCGAAGCTTGCCAATTTTGACGTTGTCGATGTGTGGGTTATCGTTGGATGCGCACGCGGAGGAATTATCATAGATAGATATGGGGAGTATTTCAAGCCTATCGTTACGCCATTCGAGTTGAAGCTGGCGCTGAAGAAGCAAGTCGAGTGGTCTGGTGGAGAATGGATGTTGGAGTTCGATAGAGTGCTTAGTATGAAGGATGATGACGACGAGCAAGAGCAATCTGATCAAGATGAGACGCAAGCTGAAGATGAAGATGAAGCTCCGGAATTCGATCCCGTTACAGGACGTTATGTGTCCTCCCGCCCATTATTTCAAAGTTTAAAAACTCGAAAACAGCACGTTGATGTCGAGATTGAAGGTACAAAGCCTAGCGATTCGGCGATTATTTCGACAAACGGGAATGCCGGACAACTGAGTACGCGTGGATCAGCTCATTATTCAACAGCGGCAGCTTATTTACAGACAAGAGCATTCTGGAGAGGATTAGGTTCTGATTTTAATGACGAGACTGATGAAGAGAAAAAAGAAGAGGCTGAGGCTGAAGGTGCGAAGCTTGAAGAAGGGAGAAGTGGGATTGCTAGAGGGTATGTTAATCCCGATGTTTAGATCTTACTTGCATTCGATTTAATGTGCACCTGGTTTCGGAGTTTAAATTGCTTTTTTTTGTATATATAATTTATTCTGTAAAATATGAATATGACTGAAATGACAGTAACTAATTGTAGTCTAGTGATAAATGTTTTGTTAATGTTATGCCATGATGAGATGCCAAAAAGGGTATCAAATGGCTGCGGCTCACTCAAAGCGACAGCAGAACTAAAAAAAGTTTTGCGTCATAACTAGTTCTGAAGTAGACTCGTTCTTGCTCTTTGTGCAGACATCTACAAAGGAAAAGTCTCAAATATACCTAAAAATGCCAGCAAAACGAAGACCACAAGGTCTGGCTAAATCATCAAAGCGGAAAAGAGTCGACGATTCGTCCTCTTCAATCAGAACTTCCAGCAAAGTAGCTGTCGACGACCAGCAAGAAACCGTCGAGATTGCGGAGGACGTGGATGCTGATGATGAGCTTGGTCAGTTATACGCTTTATATTCAACTTATATAAATTCTACTCGTGGTATGTTTTTTTTTATTTATATTCGGATGATCTTATTGATTTTGTGGTTTCAGAAAGTCCAAAGTTGCTACATGCGATCGTACATGAATGTGATCGACAACTACGAAATGCAAGTCAGCCGCTACCTCCGAAATTTCACAAAGTATACGCCGAATCCCTATCTATGCTCTCTGTGTTTGCAAAAAAGAAGAAATCCTCGAAACCGCACAATAAGACAATCCCAGAAGAATCAGTGGCCTCGTCTTCGTCAGGAACTACTGACTCACCCGAGGATTTCCTTTTGGCAGCGATTGAGCGAGCTGAGATTGCTTTGGAGACCTATCCGAAGTCGATAGATCTACTCGCTTTGCGATGCGAAACATTTCTCTCTCTTGTCGAGCTCAAACTTAAGCATTCTTCAAAATCATCGAAGGATGTTGAAGGTTGCATATATTCTATCCAAAGCGCAATAAACGACTACGATAAAGCGCATGATTTATTCACCACTTTAAATATTGAAGAAAAATCAAGTCAGACTGAAGTAACCGACGATCGACTTTTAAGAATTCTAACCCGCATGTCCAAAGTCTTTGAAACAACACTCGAGACAGAATTCATATCCGCGAGGTGTCCAGAATACTACACATGGATTGAAACTCATCTTCAAACCGAACTCTCACTAAATCCGTCGTTGTCAATTCTTAAACGGATCCTAGGTGAACTCTATTTGGCGAGAGCGAATCCCTATCTTGCAATCAGCGAAATGAGATTTGAAAGTGATGATTCTAGTGAAGAAAGTAGAAATGAAGAAGAGGAGGCGTTAGCCAGTGCACAGGAGTTTTTGAGAAAGGCGCTATTATTGTTACTTGAGTATGAAAGCTCGGCTGACAGACAAATTCTCGTTCTGGTAAGCATTCAACCCTTTTGATAAGAAGAGGAAATTTCATGCTAATTTGGTTCAACAGATTGCCGAAGCTCAGGTATCACTAGGAAACCTTTTAACGGACGATGAAAAAGAGCAAGAATCCCTTTACGAGCAAGCTATCGTGCGTCTGGAAAAAGCTCAAGATCTGGGCGTTGGCGATTACTCTGAGATGATTAGTGAATTAAAGGGCGAACATGACGGCGACGACGACGATGACGACGACGAGCAAGATCTTAATGATAGTGAAGTTGAAGCTGCATTCTTGGAATACGATAGCGAGGATGAAGTCGTTGATCTTGATGATGAAGATGGGGTTCCTGATTTCGATTCTGAGGATGAGGATTGATGTTTTGTATATTACGTAGAGAGTCTAAAAAACGGCTACTAATGATAATAATAAAGAATGAGATAACTCGTAAATAAAAACCATCTCATATACATCAATTCAGGCAACTCTAAAAACACAATCTACTTTATCTCCTAACGAGCTCCAAATCGGCGTCCAGAAGCGGTCTTCTTCTCTTCAACAGCCTCTGGCTTTGCCCGATTGAGAACTTTCAAAAATTCAGCTACACGGAATCGCATTCGTGAATGCATATACGCTTTTGAGCATTTAATGTGATAATGGAAATAATCCCGGAAAATCTGAATATGGCTGATACATCCTTCTCGTCTGTCGCGCGAGATATGTCGCGGGAAGAGAACTATTACAATATTAGCTTCATCAAATAGCAAATTAATGAGAAATGGTTACCGAATGTGACATAGCCGACGTCTTCTTTCACGCCGGCGATGTTGCGAATCTCGAGAGGAGGTTCTTTGCTGGAGTAGAGTACTTGAGGAGCATTCTGAATCGATCGTCGTCGAGCATCAACAAATTCCTAAACAAATCAACTCAATTAGCATATACTCTAAAAGCGTATTGTATTTTGAAATAAGAGGGATTATAAACATACCTGCAGAAACACCTTTCCAAAAACCCGATCAGTATCCTCTCTAAACAAGATCGAAAAGATAACAGTAACACGATCATGCGAAGCACGAATAAAAAACGACTCTTCTTCACGGTAATGAACTGCCATCACTTCCGCTCCACTATCCTCAGGGACCGATAGATCCAAAGAATTTTTGGCGGCTTCGGCTGCTAATTCGTCGAATTGACCGAATGCTTTTTCGAATGGCGCTGCCATGGCGTTGCGTTTCAAGAGTGCAATCTTTTGAATAAGCAGCTCTTTCTCTTCTATATATCATACAAAAGATAAGCGTCAGATTTTTTTGTTGCTAGTCAATTGATATTACTTACCCTGGCTGGACGGCAAGTTCTCGAGGTCAACCACAATTGAGAAATCATATCCATTTTCCGGCTGCACAACATATTCCCCATACTCTCTCTTCAACAATGCCGTCGCACCATACTTTTCCAAGTCCTTAAAGCATCTAATCGATAGTGATATCAGGATCTTGGTCTTACTCTCGGGAGTCGAGACATGGTACGTGACATTGTCAAAGTCAGAGATGACTTGGTCGATATTTGCTGGTTGCGTATCTGGCGCGAATCGCTCTTGCAGAATCGATTGGATAAGAATATTATGATATTGGAGTAGCAGCATTGGTGAATTTTGATTCAATTGTGCGGGGTGGTGCTGGCGATGGGAGCTGAATCGCTGCGCTGGGCTGTTCAGAGTCGTCGGGGGCCACGGAAGGTACAGCCACGCAATGATCTGTGGCACAAGGCCCTGCGCTTACATTTCACATCGGTATATTTTTATACATACATAATGTACTTTTATTAGTGCTGATTTTTCTAATATAGTTCATACATATGAGTGTAAATAACGCGATTCAGAGAAAAAAAAGAAACTCCTAAACAAATCCAATCTAATCATACGCCCTCAAATGCTATGTTCGTTACTAGACCACCCGGATACTGCCCCTCGAATCAACCCATTCCAGCTCAATATTCAATTCTCTGTGAGGCTTTAGATATACTGATTCAAGACAATTGTAATGTTATCCTGCAATCGCTCCTCGTCGTCGAGATAGTCATTCCGTGAAGCCGATCTGCTTCTCATAACCGGCCACCAAGCCTGTCTAAACTCCCTATAAGTATCAATCAACTGAATATACGCTTTGCATTCAAGTAAGGTCCTCATAAGAGTAAACATCTGCTCATCACTTTCTTCAAAAAGCTCTAGATCACTTAGCATCCTAAGAGGCACTAGGATATCAGGATATTCTCGTTCGCAATCAATGTATTCGGAGAAATAATTGGCAAGTAGATTTCCGTTGTTGATATGAATTAGCGTCTGAGTTCTGAAAAAATGAAGGTATTGGTTGTATAGAGCGATTGATTCTCTGCGTAACTCGATGTCTTCTTCTTGGTGTTGGCGGTTGGGAAGTGTGGAGAGTAAAGCTGCTTCTATCGAAAGTAGAGTGTCCATTGTACATGTTTGCAAGGCGGCATCTCTCATCTCGTCTATAGTAGACGATTAGAATATATACTGAAACGAAGCTCAGAAAATACTTACTTGACTTTGTCACCATCAAACTCATGATCCTGACTGCTTCTAATCGTTGCTTTCTGCTCGGTCCAACCATCAGACCTTGCAAATGTTGCACAAATGAATCTAACTTGAATGCGCTCGATATGAAAATGTTCTGTGCTCTATAAGTATTTTTAACATCTTTGCTCTGGGAACAATATTTTGAATTTTATAAACGTACTCTGCTTTTTGAGCGTAGCTTCCGGTAATCGACAATATTGCAACATCTCGGACTTGCGTATGATTCACTGCCCAAAAATCGATTAACCCAAATGATCAAAGTCCTAATTGTCAAATAATAAAATCGCATACCGAAATATTCGGTACTATTCTCTATTTCGCGAGTCCATTTCTTTGAAGTCCAGTACGCAGTGTATATAGTAACTGATGAAATCGCTAATAAACCTGCGATCCTGATGATTACAGGATTCACTGATTCAAGCATTCTTCTTTAAACATGAATAAACTAAGCAGACAGATTTACTTTATAGTTCAGCGTTGAGAGTTAGTTATATCTGGCTGGAAAGGCTGCAATAATCCAAAGTATTTGATTTAAGTCGTGCTGCAATTTGGGTTTTCTGTGCCGCTGTCATTGCTCAGATATAACTTACCTCAATTTTCCTGCTATAATCGATTCATCACCCACACTATTCAGCGTTATTACACAACAGACTCACATATATTTCTCGTTTCTGTATCAACTACTACCCAATGGATAGCAAAGAGCGGCAATTGGCAATCGCCCCAATCTCAACTGAGAGTCTGACTCAAAACACAAAGGTCGGTCCTCGAACGTAATTTACCATTCCGTCTCCGTCAAGTACTAACGATTTAACCAGGCCGTATACTACATTCGGAGTGTTTCTTCAACAATCTTTGGGGTGGCGGCAGGAATCCTCGGATTAGAATCATACATTGGATTTCTCTTCTACTTTGCCGGAACGACATACATTAGTCTATTAATGTTTTTGGTACTCGCAAAGGGCAAACCGTCGGAATATTTCACGTCGTCGAGTTATGTGTGGACTGGAAATGCGTTTACTGGGCTCACTAGTTTTGTGCTGACATGGACTATGTTTTATGGGTTGGTCGATGCTTGATGATCTGTTAAGATTGTGAGTTTTTCAACTCGATGTGTACGATATATGAGAGAAGATATGATTTCGCAGAAAATAGATATGCATTAATTTTGACGGCGATTTTAGCTCCAACGATTCTGACTGTTATTTACTCCAAAACCGTGCTATCTACACTACCCAATCCTCGTCAGCAGAAATTACTGATTGCAGTCTACATGATCTTTTCTAAGATTTAACCTTCAAACTCTTCCGGATGCGCCTGATGCCACTCATGAGGCTTCTAAACATATGAGAAAGATTATTAGCTATCGCCCGCAGATTTCTAAAGAAGAGGAAAAAAAGGTAACCTGCCTCTTTGATGAACTTTTGCATCAATTGATAGCATTTTTCGTCGTTGAGGTTAATCAACTCGATGCCCTTTGAAATCAAAAGTTCCTCGCCCCCTTGCACAGTTCGGTTTTCTGAATGTCGACTCTTTAGTTTTCATTGCTATTCCTGATTGTCGCACGAGTTTACGTACCTCCCATGACGACACGGTTGATGCCGTATAAAATGCATGCACCACTGCACATGAAGCATGATGCCAGCGTCGAGTACATCTACTCAAAATTAGATCAAAATCAAGCATCAACCATATTTCTCAAATAAATACTCACCGTAGCAGTTTTGTAGACTTTTGCATCGACTCGGCCAGCGTTGATAAGAGCTGACGTCTCGGCGTGAAGAATCGGGTTATCCTATATTCACCTATTAGCTCAGAGATGGACGCATACTATTAGATATGTATAAGACCTTTTGAATGCGCTCGTTGTGACCACGCCCAAGAACTACGCCTTCAGCAGAAATTAACGCGGCTCCTGCAATATTGAATTAGATATGAAATTAATCTTGACGCAAATCTCACTGCTAATTACATACCAATTGGAATACCACCTTCTTCATAACCTATTACAGTGGCAATTAATAACTTGTCCAACTTAAATTGAAATGGAAAAAACACAAAAAATTTACTCTTCACCGCCTCTTCGTAGGCAATTTGCATTCCGAGTTCGTCGTTCATGGTCAATTGACTTTCCGTTATCAGCGTTAAGAGTAATAGAATCCTAATAAGTCTAAAGCCGAGTTAATTTTTATATCGCACAATAATAAAACTAGGCGTAATATGCATACAGTACCAGTAAAAGAACTACTTTAAATTCACAGACTGATTTCACAATTTAAGACTTATCAATCGAGATATAGCAGCAGATGTTATCGCATCTTGAATTCAAAAAAGGAAGTTACCCGGATCAAATTCACCCTGATTTTCAGCTGCCGGCAAACAAACTGTTGTAGTCTCGAGACATACTCAGCATCCTGGATCAGCTCTCGTCAATATTCATGCCAATATGTCGTCGAAAAGATTGAAAGTGAGGTTTAATATATAGACTACTGGTAGAATTTTGTGAAAGCTAACGATACTATCAGAATCTTCAAATATGCCGGCCCTTTATATATGGCAACATTGCGCTGCCGCTGGGCGAAGACCAGCGAGGTCCTGATATTTCACCCGATCACACACATTCCTGGACGATTTTCTTGCGAGGAGTTAATGGTGAAGATATGTCGAACATAATTAAAAGGGTAGTATTCAAACTTCACGACACCTATCCAAATGCCACGCGTTGTATGTGCTTCTTTTCACAACTGCAAATATTCAGTTTCTGATTATTATCTCTTTAGCAATCGAGGAGCCACCATTTGAAGTCACTGAAACAGGATGGGGTGAATTTGAAATTTCAATTCGCGTATATTTCGTCCCCGAAGCTAGCGAGAAGAATGTGGCAATGTATCATCATCTTAAATTACATCCCTACGGTCCTGAAGCTGAACAACAAAAAGCCGAAGGCGCAACTGTCACAAGTTTACAGTACGATGAATTTGTATGTAATTCTTTTTGTTATGAGTTTTATTTATAGAAGCTATACTAATATTGGAATAGGTCTTTAATGAACCTACTGAAAGCCTATTCGAGATACTCACAAAAACTCCTGGCGCTGCACTACCAGCCAAGAAATCCGCACGCGTTCCATTTAGTATTCAATCTGAAAATGAAGAGCTTGACAGATTATCAGCAGCTATTAACGTCGTACAAGAGAATATCAAGAAACAGATGGAGAAAATACAGGTCTTTCAAAACGAGAAGAATCAGCTTTCTGGTTAATTTGCTTTCTTTTTATGGTTTTGAATTTGGGAATTTGGAGTCTCTGATGGATATTTATTGTATTATACTATGCTTTTTTAATGCACAACACTGCCGTGACAATTTTTTCTCTCTCGTTCTATCCTAATTTGAGAACAGCTAACTCATATATATCCATGCATCTGACAAGAATAGGCAGCCTTATTTCGTAATTTTCTTGGCTTTAAAGCTCTTTAGTGGATCAACACGCTTCGGCTTAGATCGTCCCCGATGCAACGATCTCGCCTTTCGTATCCTATTCTCAGAAGTCTTCTTCATACCCACAAATCCCAGATTCTTCACCAGACTATTCCGACCAGCTTCAGGAAGTAGATAATCTGGAATATGCTTCAAATGGCTTTGAACTCTGACCGAATGTAGTTCGCGATCATGCCGTAATTGTTCTAGTTCTTCTGGATTATCTTGGAAATACTTCTTTAACTTTTCACTTGCGAGCATTTCCTGCTTGAGTTCCTTCATTCGTGCTTCGCGAATCGCTGTCTTTGTAACTGCCCGAAAAGCGTCCTCGGTTCGGTATTTGAACGCATCCACTTGTTTCATATCAAATACGTACGGTTTAATCTCCGTCTCATTTTGTTTCTGCTGATTATTTTGAATCCGAGCCAAAATCTTCTCATCGCGCTTTGCAGTCTCTAGCGACGATGCTTTATGTTTCCCCCATTGATCAGAAGGAACGACAAACGAGAGCGCCATACCGGAGTTTCCCGCGCGACCAGTGCGACCAATTCGGTGCGTATACGCACGCGCAGTAGTCGGCAAATCAAAATTCAAAACGCAAGACACATTCTGAAAATCAATTCCTCTAGATGCTCCATACTCGCTTTCTTTAAGCTTTCTCCTCTTTGATTTCTTTGAGGTCGTAGATTCAATGTCAATTTCTTCAGCAGCAATTTGATCTGCATCGTCAGTAGCGATGAGTAGACTGTATATATTCTTGTTAAATTGATCGACGACATGCAACCTCGAGTTAACAGGTAAGTCTGAATTAAGCACGCATGAGCGGATTCCAAATTGCTCCAAGAAAAGCTTTAATCGGTAGCATCGGTCTATATCATTGACAAAAGCAATAGTCTTTCCTTTAATTAGATCCAATTTGAAGATAACATAGGCAAGCAAAAATTTGTCAAATTCGCTGCACTTGACCATAAACTGGTCGATTTTTCCGCCTTCTGAGTCCGCGTTTTCTTCTTCATGCAGCGTCAAAATCGCTGGATTCCGGCAAAGCATACTCTTGAGTGTATTGACGTCAGCAGTAAGCGTCGCACTCATTAAAAACACTTGCAATGTTTTTGGTAACTGTTTCTTTATACTTGCTAAATCATCTTCGTAGCCATATGACATAATCAAATCGGCTTCGTCAATGACAATATGGGTGATTCCTTTTACTGAGATATTTGAATTGTTGAGATTGCTGAGAACTCGTGCTGGCGTGCTAACCACAATCTCGGGTAATTCTGCTAGTAAAGATCTATGAAAAGTCAATCATTAGTATTTTCCAAGCAAGCAGATTCTATTTCTTGATACCTCTGAATCGACTCTGCGACATTGTTCGCAATATTGACAGCCCGTATAAGCTTTCCAGTAAAGGGCAACAGATTATTAATCAGTCGTAAACACTGCTCTGCCAACTCTCTAGTCGGCACTAAAATCAATGCTCTAACCGCTTTCTCATCGGGTTTACTCTAAACCCAAGCAAAAAAAAAGCATTAACAGACGAAATCAAATATTGGCTAATGATTGAATCTACTTACCTCTTTCATTCTAATAAGAGACTCAATAACAGGAATAGAATATGCGGCAGTCTTTCCAGATCCAGTCTTTGCTCTAGCAAGTATATCCTTTCCTTCCAAAGCGAGTGGGATCGCTTTCTCTTGAACCGGCGTTGGCTTAGAGAACTGGAGTCGCGATATCGCTTGCAGTAATCTTTGATCGAGGCCCATAGACTCAAAAGTCATAGAGTCAGCAGACTCCTCATTTGACTCGGTATTTTTCCGTTTGGCATTCATATTCTTTAATCTTTCCGTTTGATATTAGGTCAGCAAAGAAATAAACGCAAGTATCTGTGAACAGTTGATCTGGCAAAAGAATTTATTTTTCTTTTCAAACAGAAAAAAAGTCCCAAGCTTTGAGCTTATTTAAGCCCTAAACCACTTGAATTGGGAGTTTGCCCATTGGCACCTTTGTTACCCGGACCCGTTCCCGAGGACGCTTTCT
This sequence comes from Kockiozyma suomiensis, assembly GCF_038497685.1. Taxonomy (NCBI): domain Eukaryota; kingdom Fungi; phylum Ascomycota; class Lipomycetes; order Lipomycetales; family Lipomycetaceae; genus Kockiozyma; species Kockiozyma suomiensis. The sequence continues at coordinate 75,768 of NW_027117679.1, forward strand.
GAAAGGCCTTATCGCTTTTAGTTCTGCTAATGCCTTGTACACTAAAGTATCGACTTGTCGACACACAACTTTTGCCTTTTGTCTCTTAGCTATTAGCTATTTCTCATATACAACGTTGTGTACTGCATTGCTGCTCTTTCGACACATTGCTGGAAAATGACTGCTCGGGCAGCCATCTTCCCGACTTCGTCGAGGAAGTCTGCATGGCTTGACCCACCGCCTAGTCTCTCTAACGTGCGCTCTACAGCCGTTCTCCCCGAGACAGCAGATCTGGTCATCATCGGGGGCGGACTTAGTGGAGTCAGTGTTGCGTACCATGCGTTAAATGCGTATCCTGGCATGCGAATTGCATTACTCGAAGCAGGTGATGTTTGCTCCGGTAGGTCGCTTTGAAGAAGTGTTTGGTTGTCAAACTTTGTGCTGATTTAATTGATGATGATGTGATAGGCGCTACTGGACGCAATGGTGGACATCTTAGACCGGATTATTTTGGCTATGCCAGTGACATAATGTCCAAATTTGGACCCGAAGAAGCAGTCAGACACAATAAATTCGAGCGAAGTAATTTCGAGTCTGTCTTGCAATTAATAAAAGATGAAGGGATTGATTGCGAGTGTGATCAAAATGGTGAATCATGGCGAGTATTTATGTCGCAAGCTGAGTTTTCTGATGCGCTTTATAATCTTTCATTGATGAGAGATATTGGTGGTGATGTACATGATGTGCGAGTGTTTATGCGCGCTGAGGCTCGACGGGTAAGATTTCACGAGTATACTTAAGCAAAGGAGGAAGCTAATGAAAAGAAATAGATCACCGGAATTCAAAGTTGTTTTGGAGCAATTGCGTCCCCAGCATCACCCATCTCGCCTGTCAAACTAGTATCTCATCTCCTAGAAAAAAGTCTCATTGCAGGACTCAATCTTCAGACTCATACTCGCGTCACTAGTATCACTCGCAACGTTCTTACCGGAAATACCGCACATCACGATTCAGATTCTGACGGATTCGAAGACATTGACATGTCGACCCTTCGAATTACACCTAAACGATCGTCTTTCTTGTACAAGATCACTACCTCGGAAGGTGATATTCTTGCCAACAAGATTGTACACGCTACAAATGCGTATTTAGACAGTCTTCTGTCAATCTCTTCAGATATTATTGAAAGTACGAAAACTTCAAAGGACACCGTTTTAGTAACGCCAACTCGCGGACACGTAATTGAGATTCAGCCGCTCGGAGATCGAAGGTTTTTTAGTCTCGATCCATTGCACAATATTACAAATATGAGCTTTAATAATGGTGGAGAGTACCTTATTCAGCGACCGAATGGAAATTTCGTACTTGGAGGAGGTCGAAGATTTGGAACCGGAAACGGATATGAGTCGTTCAGTAGTAGTAGAGCTGGACAGGAAGAGATTGATGCCGATGTCGATTTATATCTACGAAGCTTTTTCACACAGACGTTATGTTTTGACAATGGCCGTTTTCTGTCTCCAGTATCGCAATCAAAAGAAGGAAATGCGATTTACAGTAAACAGTATAAGATCGTCAATCAATGGACTGGAATCATGGGATTCTCCACAGATGAAATTCCTCTTGTCGGAAAAGTTCCTTCGTTTGTCGAACAGAGTCAAGAATATTGTATAGCTGGATTTACAGGGCACGGAATGCCGCGAATTTTCCTCTCAGCGAAAAGTCTAGTCAAACAAATTCTTTGCGAAGACGCTGATTTTCTATATGATTTTGAATATCACTCGTCTGCGGATTTGTCTGAAAGTTTTATTAAAAGAGAGGTAATAAAGGATGACGAAGTGGAATTACCTACGTGCTATGAGATTAGCGAGAGTCGATTATGTACTATCATTGCATCTGTGCGGGGATACTAGACATTGCATTGCCAGTCTTTTTTCCCTTTTTTTGAAGAAAAAGTTTTCATCTTTGTTTTTCAAGCTTTCATAGCAAGTATTTAAATTAATCTGGTCTTTTTCTAGCATTTGAAGTTGTTCGTCTGATAAGTTTTGTAATGTGTATTAGGGGGTAATTTCATGAAGGATGGGGATAGTTGATGGGGATAGTTGATGGAGATGTGTTTATCAAGTCATAATCCAATTATGTATTAAAAAATTAATTGATCTAGAATACACTTATTTTTCCTGAAGTTAGCAATTCAAATCTTTGTATAATGCAATAATCATTAAACTACTAGTCTAGAATGGGAGGTGAATTACAGGGTATGTATAGATTTTACCTCATTTTGACTTAAAATGGGAGTGTGGCCGAGTGGTCCAAGGCGCCCGCTTCAGGTTACTTTGTAATGTGAATGCTGGTCTCGAAAGAGGCGTGAGTTCGAACCTCACCGCTCTCAATAATTTTTTTTTTATATTTTGCTTTTATATTTTGCTTCTATATTCTGCTTTTTTTATTTTGTTCTGCAGGTGATGAATGAATTTTCATTTGAATGGAAAATACTAATTCCAATAAGCATAGTAGACCAGGGAAAAGAATATCTTTTAAGGGGAAAAACTGCAAATCTGGGATCTCTATTGTCTATTCTATTCTATTCTATATCTACAATATCTACACCATTAAATCACTTCAGTAATCTATTCGTCGACGGTGAAAGTCTCCCAACCAAGCTGCTCATAAGTCCAACCAAAGACGATATCATTACCCGTAGGTCGCACGCCATTACCAACAGTACACAGGCGTCTATGCATTCCTTTTCTCAAATGGAATTCATCAAGTACCTTTTTATCTTCAGGAGAAAGTTCAGGGAGTAACGTGATATTAGACACGATTCGCTCCTTATTTGTAGATTTCGGCACTGCCACTATACCACGCTGGACCTCCCAGGATAAAACGAGGGCTCCGGTCGGGACTTTGTATTTCTCCGCTAGGGCAATAATGTCTGGATGGGTGAGAACAGGGGAATTGTATTGTCCGAGAGGCGAGTAAGCCATTGTCAGGATTCCATGCTTAGCGAATGCGTCAACGAGTTCGAATTGCGGAAGCATGGGGTGAATTTCAATCTGATTAACTGCGGGGATAATGGTTGCCACCTCTAAAAGAGGTTTGATTGTCTTTTCAGAGAAATTTGAGACACCAATCGATCTAAGTTTGGTGGGATATTTCTTGATTAAAGCCTCCATTGATAGCCAAGTTTCGGCAGGTGTAGGATGATCGAGAACGTTCATCTGATCATCAGAAGACATTGGCCAATGCATGAGATATAAATCAATATACTCCAATCCGAGTTTTTGCAGCGACGTCAGGAACGCCTCTTCAACGCGATCATGCATCGCATTCCATAATTTTGTCACTACAAAAATTTCCTCTCTAGGGACTTCACTTTCGGCTATCGCAGCTCTGACATCTTCTTCAACTTCGTAGGCGGCGGCGGTATCAATGCAGTGGTATCCTTGGGATAAGGCGTATTTGATTGTTGACTGCAAGAGTTCGGATTCATCAGTGCCGGGCGTGCCTTGCCAGGTACCGAGACCGATGGCAGGGATGGAGTAGCCGGTATTGAGTTTAAACGAAGTAGTGCATAGCGAGGCCATTTTAATAGAGCTTTGATATAATCAAAAAAAAGAAAGAAAAAAAAAGGGAAGCAAGAGAAGAGAGAAAAGAATGTATGATTTCAAAAAGGATTGCTTTGCTGCACAACTATCTCTAATATTTGAGAGAAGCTGGAGCCGACGGGTGGCGGATTTACTATAAACTCTGATGTCGGTACTAATTGACGACGGAGATTAGCAAATACTAGTGTAAGCTATTATTCTTTTGTTCATCGCCTTTCCATTCATCGTTGGTAGCTCATATTTGAGCTTCAATCGCTATATATATGGTTGTTATGATGTTTAGTGTACATACTGGAAGTAACCGCTAAAGTGATTACATTCTGATTAGAGTACACCCTCAGACTGCTCAATAGTCGGATAATTGATTATCAATGGTTCCTGGTGCCACACGACTTCAGACTGTTCTCGTCCACAAGCATTTGCCAACAATATAAGAATTGCAGACGCTGTTTGTTAAAATTTGCTTGTGCTGATTATGACGGAGATACCGGTTTCGCTTCGGTCATAAGAAAAAGGGACAGATACTGATGAGGCGTGCTCCGGGATATTAGGTTAATTTGTAGAAGCATTCTTCACCGGCGGCAAAGTATTTTCGACATCTCATTCTCATTATAGTGTTATCTTTATTCTGAGCTCGGCTGTTTGAATGATGGTTTCTAGTTCTTGTAATTGCGTGTGTGTGTGTGTGTGTGTGCAATGCAGTACACTCCACCAGCGCCGCACTATTCAGTAAATTTCTTGTAATTCGTTTCTCGTCTCTCATCTCTATCAGTCCTCTTCACGATGACTTTCGTCAATGCTTCAAGTACATAGCGCACAAAAGTAAACAGGCACTCATGGCTCAAACATACCCACCTCCACCTACGCACCTCTACCGCGCGGTGCAGCGCGCTGTGTTTCGAATAACCCCGCGCGACGGCAAAGGTCCCCGCAAACACATTGCCAAAACAATTCTGCGCAACATGTTTCGCGACCCTCAGTTAGTGTCTGCAAATGCGTACTCTGAGTCGCGATTTCAGAATACTTTATTGTTCCTGAAAGGTGCGGCAGAGTATAGGGGTATGGAGCGACGGGTGTTTTTGTCAACTTTGCATGTGGGCTGGGCTAGGAATTACTTTACCTATAAAAAGTGTGCTGTATCTTATGTTGGCTTGTGCACATCATTATTATACTAATACAGAAACTTTACAGAACTAATCGGGCATATAGAACTGACGAGGAAAAATTCATCACTGAAAACAGATACGCTGATTACGATCTAACAATGCTGATGCTATGCGAATCAATGGATATGTACCTGCCCACAAGCCCGAGAGCGTATATGCCGCTATGGGATCATATTTCTGAAACTGACGTGAGTGAGGATGCAGAAGAGAAAGAGTATAGAGGCGATTTTGAGAAGGATCTGGCAGTATTGAAGAGATTGCGAGAGCAAAATCTAAGCTCTGTGACTGATTAAAGTTGATCTTGGACAGTATTCCATGTTTCTGAAGTATTTGCGGTTCCCCAGTCTACAGCTCGACGATGTCAACCAGACTGCACAAGAGTTGAAGCTCTTTCAAACAAGAAGTTTGACTGATCTGTCCTCATTATATTAGATAAACATAAACAAAAAGGCCTCTCAATTAGTAGTAATAGTAATATTAACAATAGCAGCAAAACTTTTCTCAAAATATTGTATTAAACGTGAACGGTACTTTTTTCATTCTGTATTATGATGCACAATGCACACCTCCTCATACACGCATACTCGTCAGCCACTTCCTTTGAAGCAGTCAGTTACAAAACACCAAATGCCAAAAATTAACAAAATAAAAACGAGAAAGAAAAGAAATAGAACAGAGAAACAAAGAGAAAAAAATTGTTCAACAAAACAGACAGTGAAAAGAATAGTGATGAAAATTAAAGCAGAATTGTAAAGACAAGCCGAGCTCGACAAGCCGCGCGGCGGATCAATTTTTCATACTTTACTCGTCCGGAGAAATAAATACCCCACACACCAAAATCAAGAAAAAAAACATTCTAAAAAGCATTAGAAAATCCAATAAACAGCAATGAAAAAAAAAACAATCAATTAACAATCAGTAAACAATAGAAACCATAGAGAGTATTAGAGAGTAGGAAGAACTAGAACTTGAGCACATTCGAGACCGGCTCGCTCATGCCGACGTACAAGCCGTGCTCTTCGATATATCTAATGACTGAATTTGGTAAAAGATACTGCACCGACATACCCCGTCTGATGAATAGTCGGACTTTAGTCGAGGAAATGTCATTGTAGATTAACTGCTTGATGACGATGACATTGTGACGATGCTGGTACATGATATCGTGCGAGAGTAAGAACGAGCGTACGTCGGACCCTGTTCGCTCGACGATGAGACAGCCGTAGCGGCCAAGAATATGGTGAAGATCCTCATCTGCCCAGACGCTGGGGTCACCCATGGACTCTATGAGGTCACCACCCGCGAGAAGAAGAATTTTGACCGGACGACGCTCGCCGTTTTTTGTCTTTACGCCGCCGCGCTTGACGTTAATCTCGTAGTTGAAGTGGTCGAGGACAACGGCCGTGCGCTGGTAGGTTGGTTGCAGAGATTCCCAGGCGTCGACCATGAGCCATGAAGAAGTGCGCTCACAAGCCAGCTCGCACATGCGCACTCGATGCTTTGCCGGGGCCAGCCCAGCCTTGCGGTAATGGTCGGAAACGGGGGAGTAGTATCCGCCGACGACTTCATAGTTGTTTGTTTCGCGAATGGTGTCGATGGCCATTTCAAACATGCGCAGATGGAGGTATGTTATGGGCGAGAAAGAGCCACAAGCGACGACGACGAGAGGCTGCATGGCCGAGTCCTGGAGGACTTCGGCGAGACGGTGAGTTGGGAACTGGTAGGACGCGAGGTCGCGCGCCTGGCGCGAGACGCCGTGGGGCACTTCCTCAAGATCGGCCGATTGAAGCGGAGTGCGGTTTGCCGAGACGGAGTACGGAGGGAACCCGAGATGGTAGTCTGTGGGGGACTTGCGTTTGCCGTTTGATATCGGGGGCGGCGCAGCCTCAGGCGGCAGAACAGGCTGAGGCTGCTGGGTGGGTGTGGTCTGGGCAGTGTCGGTCATGGCGCAAGACGATGACGAGAAGCTGGATGACGAGGAGGAGAGTAGAGGAAGAGGGTCAGTTGGCAGCGAGCGAGGAGGAGAGATGACACACCGGAGGAGCGGAGTAAAGTTGGGAGCCAGGCTCGGATCCATGACTGTTGTCTTGGTGCACAGAGCACGGGCACTAAGAAGAAAGAAGAGCAAACAAGGCGGGGAGAATGGATGAATAAGTAGCTGATGCTTTTATTGTTTTATTCTCGGCGATGGCTCCGAATTAGTTTGAAGGGTGATGTTGGTGAAGCGCACGATTGTGGATGAGTGCAAATGCTGAGTTGACGCTGCTGCCTACAAGATGGTTGTATTCCTTGTCAATTAGTGTATTATTGTTTATATATAATTACATGTGTATCATCATCTGTCTCTTCTAATTTATATACTGCTATGCTGCTCATAAGTGTCTATTCTTTGCGTGCTCTTTGTCTTCGCTTCTGCCATATCATGCCATATGTAATCATATCTTAGCCCACTATACATTTCACACACAATTACTCTGGTTCTCCTCTTATTGCTTCTGTTGCTTTTATTGCTCTTATTGTAATAGACCGCTCTCCGGACACCCGCACCGCACCGGAGATGACTCTTCTTTCTCCCGACTGATGCTCTCAGGCCAATTACTAATCGGTTAATCAGATTGCAGCCCCTGCTTTCCTCCAGCACAGTCAGCCCTAGAGTAGAGCTCACTGCGGCCTCTGTTCTCAATCCGAAATCAATCCAATTCGAAATCAGGACATCAGATATAGCGTTTGTACAGCAGTGTACTTCATTGTTCTATTAATTTTATTATTTTGTTTCCCTGTTTCGTTATTTTGGGTGCCCTGACGCCGCTATTAGCAGCATCCAGCTACTTGTCCCATCCGACAAACCCTCCAAATACATGATACATGGCTGCAAACTACTGGACATCCTCCCAGTATAACCACTGGCGTTTCACTCGTCCTCAACTAGATCGTATCCGTGCGCAAACCGAGGCAGACACTGGCTTCCGCCAGCAAGACCTCGGCGAACCGCGCCATCTCCGCATCTTCTTTCATGGCCTCATCCAAGCCCTCGGCCGGCATCTTTCGGTCCGACAGCAGGCTCTAGCCACTGCAGAAGTCTATCTTGCGAGATTTTATACCCGCGCTGCTGTTCAGGAAACGAATCCTTACCTTGTCCTCGCGACATGCGTCTATCTGGCGTGTAAAATGGAAGAGTGTCCTCAGCATATCCGCTCCGTTGTCTCTGAAGCAAAGTCCCTCTGGCCCGACTTTATCACCCACGATCCGACAAAGCTCGCCGAATGCGAATTTTATCTAATCGAAGAGCTCGACTCGTATCTTATCGTGCATCATCCATATCGCTCGCTCAATCAATTGTCAAAGGCTCTCGGCGCATCCGGCAATAACGCGGGTCTCTCACCAGACGAAATGCAGACTGCCTGGTCGGTAGTCAATGACTCGTTTGTAACCGACCTGCCCCTTCTCTACCCACCAAACGTCATTGCCTTGACGGCGATATACATGTCGGTTGTATTACGCATGCCGCCGGCTAGTTCTCAAAACGAACGAACAAGAACGCGATTGAAGAGGATTATGGACTGGTTTGCAGGCTGCGGCATTGATCTGGAGGATGTGGTTTACTGTTCACAGGAGATGATTAGCCTGTATGAGGTTTGGGAGTCGTATAATGAAAAGACTTTACGTGATCTAATGGCGAGACTGATTGCCAACAAGAGATAAAGCATATTTCAATCTGTCTCTCATTTATCGGTGTTTGGAGTTTTTGCATTTAAAATTGCATCTTTTAAAATTGTATTTCAGTATGTACATATAACAATTAAATAGTATTTACTTATTCTCTAGCTTTTCGTTCTTCCCATTCTTTAGGCGTCAAAGTCTTGAGCTGCATAGCATGTATCCCGCCTTCTTCTGCCATCTCCTTTTGAAATAGTGCATACACTGCCCGGTGCCGCATCGGAAGTCTCTATTGTCGGTCATTAATACTCAAGCGTACACATACCCAATAGTCAATTTAGAAAGAAAAAAAAAACGCACCTTTCCTTCGAAATAGTTCGACACAATCTCTAACCGAAAGTGCGTTTCCGGATTCGTGTTTCCAGCCATAGGTTTATGATGAGCGTGCTTGTGAGAGTCATTAAAAATAGCTAGATGAACGGGTTCCATTTCGTGCTCGAGAACAGACTTGATTCTGTCGGCGTAGGGAGTACTAGTTGATGAGCTCATTGTGCGAACAGACAAAGTGATTATTCGAGATGTAGCGGTGAACGAAGACCGAGAGATTTGGCCTAAGAGAATAGGCATGCAGACTATTGTAGACTTTAGTACGAGATTTTCTCCTTTGTAGATAGTCTGAGGATTATTCTTATCAGTTCGTTGGGTATAGAATATCCAGTCCAGGGTGGGTTGTTTGCTGAGAGTTAATCCAATTCCCAAAGTCCCAGAGGAAGGTTATCTGTCGACACCTGATTATATTAAATATCTCTATTTTTACAAACACAACATATATAGACGATAATGGGTCCTCCCATAGCATATCCAGACTATATTGAATCAGAGTATCCGGCAAATCTAGCTCTCAAGCAAGTTCAAATCATCTTCAGACATGGTCTGTCTCCTCTCGTTGCTCATCATATTCATCAGCTACCAGCTACTAACCAGCTCTTTGCTGCTCTCAGGCGAACGCACCGCAGTCCACAGATCAACCCAGCAATGGGAAAAATGGAACTTCCCAATTTTCTGGCCATTATGCGACTCTTCTCGTTTCTCATTAACCGGAATCGTCAACCCGGCAGCTAAACCACATCCCGTCTCGGCATTCCCATACGAGCGTGAAATCGAGACTCTGACAGACGAGACTCCTAGTCCACTATTCACTAATGCGGGAAAAGACGGACTGTGCTTGGAAGGACAACTGACTGATAAAGGCAGGCTAAGTGGGTATAGGCTTGGTGAGCAGTTGCGAGCATTGTATATCGATCGATTAGGTGAGCTTATTTTTGTATTTTTGCTCTATGTCAGTTGATAGCGGAGCTGATAAGTTTAGGATTTTTACCAAAGACGTTTACTGATCAGTCGGAAGTGTACTTACGGTACGTGCACTTGCCCATTGATATTTCCTAATTAGACAAACTGATTTAGAGATATAGAACAACGAGTATAGTTCGCTCCCGCGAGACGCTACAGCAAGTCTTTGCAGGTCTCTACCCTTTCTCAAGCGCTTCGCAGCCTCCAAAAATCCTCGAACGCCTGCCTTTTGAAGAAGATCTCTATCCGACTTCTCACATCTGCCCACGACTTCGAGAGCTTCGCTCTCAATTCGTTGATGCTGCAGCTTCTAAATGGGATCCGCAACTCGAATCGCCGGCTCACAAATTAAAGACTATCCTATCGGGAGACGGAATCACTGTCGGTAAAGCGGCCGGAAAAGACGGCGCTTGGGCTATTGTGGATACGTATGCTTCAGCTTTGGCCCATAATATCAAAACCCCAGCTTGCTTCGCCGACAAGGAGGCCGTGAATCTTCTCGCGCGAGCATCAATCGATACCGAATTCGTAGGCTACGAACAAAACTCTGAAATGAAAAAGCTAGGAATGGGCAAATTCTTTTACGAAGTGTTAAAGCGTATGACGATAGGGGACGTCGTGCGTGGCCAAAACGACGCTGAGATTGCAAAAATGTTGAAGAAGGATTCGATTAAGTATAGAAAGACGCCTAAGTTAGCTTTATATGCCGCTCATGACTCTAGTATTGGAGCGATATTGGCTACAATGGGCGTTTTGGAGCGTAAGTGGATTAATTTCACTACCCATATTATCTTTGAGCATTTTGAAGACGTATCGTCGTCTGAGAAACAAGGCTGGTCATTAGGTAGAAAGCAACCTGAGCAATATGTGCGCGTGAAATATAACGGAAAACCAGTCTCGTTACCGGCATGTGCGGCAGAAGATAAGCATATGCTGCAAGATGCGACGATGTGTAGCATGGCTGCGTTTAAAGAGTTTGTGAAGAGTGTTGCTCCTGTTGATTATTCTGCTGAATGTGCCGCGAATATAGGAGTTGCTGCGCCGGCTGCGGAGATTGCTTTTGCGAAAGGAGAGTAATAGTTTTTACCACTCTTTAAGAGGAAGCTGATGCAGTTCTTTATCAATTATATCAATTATGATCTCTCGATTGCAAAGTTAAAATATTGAATTTTCTGGATGGAAAATCTCACCATTCCAACTACTATTTACAAACCGATTATACACAATTTACGAACCGATTCCACAATCTCGCCAGAATGCGGCGTACCTTCAGGATCGCCAATATCAGTGAATCGAGTCATTTTGAATTGAACAGACTATATTGTATCCATTGATGGAGATAGATGACTGATTATATATAAAGTAGACGGCAGCCAACCCAATGTAGCATATTAAGGTTACGAGTAAACCGCTAGACGGGGATCATATCGCCCTTGTATAACATATATCTGCCGCATAGCAATTGGACATACTTGCTTAGCATCCTCGATTATCTCGGGAAATTGATCATTATGTACTTTATCATTGGGCGTGGTTAAGCAATTTCCTGTTCAGGTGCTTCTGATATCATCAAACCTTCCGGCCAGCTCATATCTGAACATCAACATTAACATGACCCTAGGCCCACATCTATATTTCAACGACTGGGCGGATGAATGCATTTGAAAGGCTCTTCAGATGTGAAGGCGATCTCTACAAGCATTGCAGAAACACAAGTTGCCACGAGTGGTGTGAACGCTGCTCGCGTGTTTTCATTTATCTTCGGCAAAGGATTCACATCTTCGACATTCTAATGCGCATAATATCTGTTTACAATGTTTGCCATCTCTGGATTCCAGGAGTAGGAGCAGCCTAGAAGCTAGCCCATCTGATAGAAGTTCTTCACTATTGCGCAGATTGTGGCTTCTACGGCAGCTCTCAGAAGCAGCTCCAGGAGCATCGAATTAGCAGCATTACCTTTGTGTCAATTGCGGCGAAACCTTTATGAAAGAAAAAAATCCAAGAATTTTATCATAATAATTACGTGGAGGCAGCTCTTTAATTGACATAACTGAAACTTGTAGCACCAGCAGAAGCATCAATCTCGAACTATGAAATGCATCGGCTGTTCCCAATTATTCAAATCATTTTCTGGAGTGTTAATATACCTAGAATCCAATGACTGCCAATCAGGAGTTACCGAGGTGTTTATTTATAGCGTTGCCCGAGTATTTTAGTAAACCGGCTTTATATTGATCATGACAGTACATTTAGACCCTGGTTATATATCTGTCCAAATTGTGGCAAGGACTTCCCGAAGCTTTCGGCTCTCTACCAGCATGTAGAAGATAATACTCTCTGCTCATATCTTGATAGAGGACACGGTTGCCTGGCCAAGCCAGAAAAGCATTTTCGTGGGATCCCTTTGTGATCTCCTCCACCACCAGGACTGTTTGGTTTAGTATTTTTGGTTCACTAGTATCTATTGGTCAAGGACATGTGTTGGTATTTCGAGTTTTTTTTTGCTAGTGTATTTGACAAGTCAAATAGATGGCAGCGAACCAACTAACCATTGACAAGAAGCTTTATCAATTTGCTCTTGTTTCAATACAAGCCTCTTTCGGAGCCTGGGTTATTTCCGTCGCACCTAGGCTACCGAACAATCTGCTTCGAGGAGTGGCTGACTCTCTCGGACGTAAAAGGCGTAAGAATTCAAAGATTAAAAGGCGCGCATAGTATACAGGTGTCAAGTCTAGATTTACGATATCCAGCGCTGTGAAAAAGATCACTCTATAAGCAAAAACCGAAATATATACTTTTGGTTCTGCTTTGCATTGCGAGCCAATTTTGAGAAGCGCAGAAGACAGAAAATAATAGAAAGGGGTTGTAGTTTTGCACGCCGATTGTAATCACAAAGAATGAGATGCAGATCAGGCAGGTCCAGATAGATATCATCATAAGCATATAAGTAATAGGGCGGCTAGGATGACTGAGAAGGCCGACACAGGGTATCAGAACGACGGGGAGACTGTAACTCTCTCGGTGCCTTCATTACTCTCATCATTGCAAACCCAGTCCCTACTAAACCGCAACAACTGATTATGCGCAGGTTGCGCAGAATGCTGGATATACTGAATACACGGACGACAGTACACCTTATTTGTAATATTAGCAGCTTACAAATCAGCAGCTTACAAATAGTGGAATCTGGCATAATTGAGGCCATTTTACATATATATTCGCAATGTATATTGGGCAGTAGTATATTGTGAATACAATTTCTTTTTTCCCCTATTGTTGTATTTCTTGCAGTTGTTGAAAGCTGCTTCGTCATCAATGAGCGCTGGACGTTTAGTGCTTCCTGGAGCCAAGTTATTTTACACAGTTGAAGGTTCAGGAACTCCTATTCTACTTATCCACGGCTGGACATCTGATCAGAATGATTGGTCAATTCAGATTCCTCTCCTCATATCCCTCGGGTTCTCTGTGATTGCTTTCGATCATCGCGGCCACGGACATAGTACTGTCGACGCTGATTCTACTTCTTTCGATCCTCCAACATTGGCAAAGGACGCAGTAGAACTGCTCACACATCTTGGCATCGGTCGCGGAAATGAAGCAATTATTATGGGCCACAGTCTCGGCGGTTTGGTAGCCAACGAGATTTGCTTTAGATATCCAGAGTACGTTCGCGGCGTCGTGCTAGTGGATCCAGCTTACGAAATGCCAGTTAAAGATCTCGATTATGTGACTCAGCTCTTAACTAAAGATATTGAGAATTGTCCACTGGCAGCGAGTAATTTTCTGGATTCAGATAATATCTTCCCTCCACAAACACCAGTATGGTTGAGGCCTTGGCTCAAACGGAAGATCTTGGGAGATGATCCGCGTGTCGTGGCTTCCACTTTCATGCAAATGGCATCTTATCTAGGACAATCTGAGTCGGAATACTTGAAAAAGACAAAGAAGAGGGATTTTCCAAGACTTGTGACCTGCGCACTTGAGACTAGTGTTGATATCGAGCGGCAGGCTGGACTTGACAATTCGTTTGATAGAGTAGAGCTAATCCCCGCCGGTCATTTCCATTTTATAGTGGAAGCCGACAGGTTTAATGCTATACTGCAAGATTGGCTCCGCCAAAATGGGTTTATAGGCAGTGTCTGAGAGACTCAACTCATACAAATGATGTATGTCTTGGTGCTTTTTCGATTCTGGATCTGTATTTCGAGCTCATCAGAACAGCAAATCTTTATCAACGCATCAGCATGCTGCTATAAATGTTTCTATTGATATTAGTAGAGTCTAGAAAGCCAAATCAGACCATAGATATCTTGTATTTACGCGACGCGTTCGAAGCTGGGAAGTAGCACCACTTTCTGCTCATTTGCGCATATTTCATTCACAAGATCTTATATACTATGAATAGAGTATATTTTACACAGCAAGTTAATAGACCATTGACTGTAAAAATACAGCGGATTAGCATAAGTAGCTAAACGCAATGTACATCTGCTTATACAGCCAATAAGACCTCGAGTATTTCAGCCAATAAAAGCAAAGCCAAACCCGATTCGCAAAGCCGCAGCATAACCGTCGCGTCTCCGAGTGCGCCCGACTTCGAGAAAAAGATACAAGCAGAGACCAAGACAGTTTAAAAGACTTGATATATTTCTTTGTTCTCTTTTGTATATACTCACACAGATAGAAGCAATGTCCAGCGTTCTGAGAGAGTTCTTCGAGGCCATTGTGCCTGTTATCAAGGCCGAGGAGCCTGAAGTATGTATATTCTTTAATTGCTGCGTCTGATTCCATGATCATTTCGGGATGGTATTTCTGTTGTTGAAGGATGCCATGTGAGTAAGGAGATAATGCAGAACAAAGGACAGGAAGAAGATGAAGAAGAAGCTATGACAGGGATAAAATGATGAGTGGAACAAGGATATGCAGAGATGAATTAATATCTGGTTTACATGCTCGAGCAAATAAGTTCAACCACAATTAACTATCGACAGTGAGCACGCGCCGACAAAAGGCTGCTTCTCAGAAAGAGCATGAACCTGGTGCAAAGATGAAGATATCCCGAGAATGTGAGAGTGTGAGAATGTGAAAAAGTGATTGATTAAAGACATGGGCTAGATCTGGATTACACGCATCTCGAATTGATCATGGAATAAATCTTCGAAATTTGCCAGTGAACTAGTACTAACTTACTATAGGAGGAGGAAGAGGCTGTTGAGGAAGTTGAGGAGGAAGAAGAAGAAGAGGAAGAGGAGGATCCCGAGGATACCATGCCTGCCATTCAAGAGGGTATGTATCTCAATTCTATTAACAAAACAGAATCATCAAGAATTTAACAATTTTGAATTATAGAGTGCGCCGAGAAGGCCTGCCACTCTGCCAAACACCATTATGAGGAGTGTGTCGAGCGTGTTACTGCTGCTCAGGAGGAGGAAGATTATGCTGAGCGCGAGTACAAAGAGAGTATGTTTTCCCCCATACTTTGAATTTAGATAAGGGATCTTTTACTGACTGGTTTCTCACTATCTAGACTGTGTTGAAGAATTGTACGTTACATAAAATTAGTTATAGTAGAAAGGGTTCAAGAGAAAGCTAACACTGATCGTTTAGTCTACATCTGTCTCACTGCGTGAACGACTGCGCCACCGGCAAGATCTTTGCGACTCTGAAATAAAGCATTTAAAATATTCGAAAAATTATAATGGGCGCAGTTAATTTAGAGATGAATTTTTTGTTTTTTTATTTCAGTATTGTCAATGTGAGTCACCGTGAAGTAAGAGTTGCATATTGGAAGAATTCGCAAGAAAAAAAAAGGTTTTAAAGAATGAAAAGTGATTCTGGATAGTATGCGGTTGATTGTCTATTTATTCTTCGAAATTGCGCTCTTGATATTTTATCAAGGTAATTTATTTCACAATTGTATTCTTGAGGATAACATTGTACACCAGTGGAAAGGAGAAACGGCCGTTGACTGGATTCTATCGAGATTGTTTAAAGTCCTTTTTTTTTAGTAGATTTCTGAATTTGGGAAGGACATGAAATATATATAATCAAATATTTCTGATTGCTATAATCCAACAATACGTAGAACTAACTGCCTTTGATATGTATAATCAATCTGGGGGCACTGAACTAAACCAACAAGGTTTTTTGAAAGTATATTTAGATTAGAATGAATCAATAGCTGAGCACATAGTCATTGAGTATTGGTATAAAATATTTTATAGAGTAAATAAACGATGAATAACAGATATTTGATATTGAACACACCAAATGTAAGAAAAGTATTAGAAAACGAGAGGTAAATAAATGACCGAAAGCGGTACAGTGACAACGGGACGCAAGCGGCAGGCGTCGTTTGCCCCTTGGTAGCATACATCTCGATTTACTCTATTCTTTCAATTACGCTTACTGTAGAATTATTCTCTCTTTTACTTTTGCTATTACTTTTGCTTTCTATTTTTTTTTCTTTGAAAGTGTATATTATTATTGGATATAGCCTTTATTGCAAGTCTTATTCTCACGTGTGCTCGTGCCAGTGACTTCGGATCAATTCCTCTTCTTCATCGTCTCCTATCACAGCTTCCCTTCAGTTGCCTCAATTACAGTCAGTTGCAATCAATTACAGTCAGTTATAGTCAAATACAGTAATTGGCCATGGCCGCCGACCGCCGGCATTCACGCGCCAACCGCGTCTCGCTCTACGACATCTCTCCAGACTTTCTCCTCCCAAACCCGGCTCTCGTCCCGCGGCCTTCTCATCAAAGCAATATCTACACAGACGCGATGTCATCGTCTCCAAATAATAAATCTACACTCGACGGATCTCCCTCCTCACGCTCATCGCGGTCTCCTTCGCCACGTCCTATAGCACCACGACGAGGGCGTACTCATGGGCGAAATGCGCGTCCTGCTTCATTCGTGTTTCCACCGCCACCTTCGATCGCCATATCTGCGGCTGCTCCCTACAAGCCCAGCATGTTTTCCTCATCTCGTGAGTCATTGGAAACTACAGCTATTGACGAGAACAGCACGCAAATGAGCGAAGCAAGAGCTCCATCGCCAATTCGGTTCAGCGTAAGACCGAAGACTGGGAACTTACCTGATCCGTTTGTGACATCATCTCTCGAGGCTGATTTTAACAGGGTCGGAGAGTTGGATGATGATGGTAGTTCACATAGTCGTCAGAACAGTGCAAAATATTTAGCCGATAATATCACGCCTCCGGAGAGTGTTGCTGGGTCGTTTAATGATGGCGGTTTGAGTACTTCTCCTGCCGCGCAGTTGGCAGTTAGTACACCGCCGAGATCTTCTTCGCCTGTCAAGGTTGGAAGTAAAAAGCCGTTTAATTTTCAATCTACAATTGCATCTCGGTCGCCTGTCAACAAGCCTGTGAGTTTCCCTGGATGTTTTTAAAATACGCGATTCACATATTGACTGAGTTCTTATAGAATCAACGTCGTGGCCACAAATATAAGCACTCTTCTGTGTCTATGAATTTCTTTCTTGAACCGCCGCCTAGACCACCACCAGTCTTACCCTCTCATTTTCCTATTCCTACAGTGAGTTCCAGGAGATAATTTGCTTATCTGTATTTTTGGCTAATCAAGGGCGACAGTACACCGAAACAATACATAGTATGTCGCAAGACCAAAAGACACAGCTCATATGGTGTGGTATACATTTCATGATCGGTGTCCAACTCTGGCTTATAAGCTACGAATCAACAGTCTTGATGTCTCTTTCACATGTGATTTGCTATGACGCGTTTTCTGCCATAGTATCTGTTTTAGCCGACGTTCTTTCCAATTTCGACGTTTGGAAGACAAGTAGCGTGCGTCATCCGTTCGGATTGCAGCGTACAGAGATCCTAGCCGGTTTTGCGAGCTCAGTAGGCTTACTTTTTATGGGCATTGATATCGGCTCCCATTTATGTGAGAATTTTGTAAAGAATGTGATTTCCGAGTCTGTACCGCATGATCATGAGGCAGAGCGGTTTTTTGCGCGAGGAAGCTCATTCGCGATTATTATCTCGCTCGCGGCGACCATTATTTCGTCTATTGTGTTTAAGAACCACGAGAGAGTTGGTACTGCAGTTCAGTTTACTTATATCCGCAGATTACCATATGGATTGAATAATCCGCTCTATCTCATTACTATCTTTTCGTTTTTGACTATGTTGACTATGCCATCTTGGTCATCAGAGACGTATTTTGGAAAAATTGACGCGGTGTTGTCGATTGGAATAGCCGTCGTCATGTGTTTTGTCGGGTGGATGACGGCGCTGACCCTAGGCCGGATGCTACTCATGGGCTTCAATCCTCGTTGTCAACAACTTATTACCAAACGCATACAGTCTGACGCCGATATTTCGTCAATTGAGGAAATTCGAATGTGGCAGGTCCATTACGGACTATGTATTATTAATATCCGATTGCGCGTTCGTGGGAGTGCCGCTAATGACAACCAGATTCGCGCGAATGTGAATACTATTGTTGGACAAGTATTAAAAGCCAATATGGGTGCACTGGCACAAAACAGTAATGATGAACTTTTGAGTAATAACACTTCTAATGGAGATGAAAAGAGTCGAGCTTTGGCGACGAGCGTGGACAGAGGTTCTACAGTCAACGCAGTTAAAGTTCACGGACGGACTGGCGTTCAGTGGGAAAGTACTATAGATATCGAGAGAGCTGGTTATAGTTGATTTAAAAGTTGAGAGTTCATGCGTCCTGTGTATTTTTTTTCCGGATGCTGCTATAACTTTGTGAGATAATTGGTTAGGAGATTTGTTTGCATTGGATTTTTGGTATTTATTGAGCGAGCATCTGCATTACTTTGGAAGTTGATTTATACTCTTGATGAGTGAGATCTAAACATGTTATTAATACCTTATATAAGAACTTTCAAACAACCTTCCATCCGAGCCGTCTAAGCAAATAGTACCGTCGCTTCCGGTGCGGCGTAGAACACTCAATTTAGAATGACGTCGTGAACCATCTTAGCTTGAAGAATAGATCTACGACAGCAGCCTTAGTTACTACAGCGATTCTTTTACTACAGAGATTCTTCACCTCTTGGAAACATAGATCTGTACCGCTTTTAATATCTTTAAGATATCTCATTCATGGACTCTGAAGGACGGCGGATAATCGTGTGGACCGGCGCCACCGCTGGCCTGGGATCAATAGCTATCGAACAGCTACTAATGTCGGCTGCTCGCAGCTCCAGCCATCCGCAAATTCATTTACATCCAGACTTCCGCCATGAGCTCCCTGTTCGAAATTCTCTAGCTACGTACTTACGAGATGTTTCGCCGGTAGGACGACGAAGGTCATCTGATGAAGTTCCACCTGGCTTCGGCGCCAGATCTGGGTCACGCGAACGGCGTGATTCTGTGTCGTCGAATAACAGTATGGCTGCAAGTTTGGCACCAATTCCAGAGACGCCGTCGCTGCATTTGGTTCTAATATTGAGGGACCAGAATAGCGAGAATTCAATTGAGGCCGTGGCGAGATTTAAGCAAATGGCTGCTCACAGTAATTCGGTCATTGAAACATTTGGTTAGTTATATCTTCAGCTCTGTTATTGGAGAATCAACTAATACGCTATAGAATGCGATCTATCTTCATTCAGAGCAGTCCGAGAACTTACAAGTAAACTATTGACCGCGTACGATGGAATCTCAACACTGGTTCTCGGCGCAGATATAGCATGCTGGGGCCCGCCTTCGTATACTGATATCGATCGTACTGAGATGGGTCTCACGGTGAACCATTTTTCTCAGTGGCTCCTATTAGCAAAGTTAGCTCAGAAAATAAAATATCGCGTGGCATTCATCGGTTCTAGCTCATACAAAAATGCTGGTGTGTACTTTGTTTATTGAATGAGTTGAAATTGGTGCTAATTGAGAGTAGATCTCACAGATATGCTCATCGCTGCCCGAAGAAAAAATTCTGCTACGTACCCAGTTGCTATTCCATATTCATCCACCAAAGCTGTTCAAGCTCTCTGCTTCGACGGCTGGGTAAAGCATTTCAAGAATACGACTGTTGATGTTTTGATCTGTACACCGGGAACAATTCCACCTGAACAGCTTCAAAGAAGACGAGCCTCATCTCTTGTTTCTAACATTGCGGAAAAAGTTGGGATTAAAAATACTCCTGAAACATGTATGTTTGATGTATTTCACTAACTTCACTTTGTCAGGCTTACTAATATATGTTTGCTGTCTAGCTGCAGATGTAATTGCTCATACAGCAATATCATCGGCCTTCGAAGGCATGTCTGGAGCTTGCATCAACAAGCATCTCAAGCCTGTCAAGCTAGACTTTAGGTACCTGCGCACTGATTCACCAGATATAATAAAAATTGAAGCGCAAGCTTCGCGTATCCTTCATCCATCCAGTTTGCGCGCCGACAACGATATTCCTCTTTCTGCCTGCGAAATAACATCAGCATCTCCTGAAACACAAGTTCCAGTATTTATTAGCGACACTATCGAAATTTGGAAACAGCTCGAGCAGTCGACGCCTGAAGATCGAGAACGGGAGCGTATTGCTTATTGGAATTGGACCTGTATGTTGACGAAACAGTTTGAGCTTATGGCTGATCCGGATAAAGAGTTGCGCTGAAGGCCCTTTTTTTTTCAACTTGATTTCTTTGTTTTACATGTGTTTCCGGTGTATTAGGAGTTACAATGTCTTTATATACATTAATTTTACCTACTATAAATGAAACAACTATATAGAATATGCAAGTCTATCCTTCCAATACTGTGATTTTATACAAGATGCAATGTCCTCCCATTTATATGTACACCCAAGGATCTTCTCTCTAGCATTTACAAACTCGTCAATCTCACTGTCGATCTCAAGAATTTCCCCTTCTTTGACGGTAAAAGCCACTGCGGGTGGACCGTTTTCTTGGAGTAGGAATTTATGAATGAATTTAGGAGTTGAACCAAATGTCCATTTCCATGTCTATATAATAAGTTAATTGAGAGTAATATAGAAATAGTTAGAAAAAAAATACTTTTAATTCATCCATTCGAGAATTGACCTCTGCCGCTTCATCTGGCAGTAGCGTACTTTCATTCAAATACCGAAGTTTAAAAGATTGCTCTTTCCCGTCAGTATATTTCTCTCTAAACAGTTTGATTGCAGAGGAGATAAATTCATCATTTGTAACGCCGACATTCGCAACCGGGGATTTGACACTCTGTACACCAGGTCCGTCAACTGTCTGCAAATTACTAAACGCTGACTTTGAATGCAATAATTCGGACAATACGTGTAGTTCACTATTTAGCAACATAGTCCCATGATGATAAGCTTTTCCTCGTTGCAGCTTATATGCCGAACCACTTACTTTCTTGCCATCAGCATTGATAATGTCATGCCGTTCATTTATCGATAACTGCGCTTGATTTTGTAGTGCCTCGCATATAGCCAATGCATGCTCGTCGCGATCAAAATGTGAATTAGGCATCATCACGCAGTAATTGACATTTCCCAAATCATGAAATACCGCACCGCCGCCTGATTTTCGTCGAATTAGAGGGATAGAATGGGCTCGCAACGCAGAGACCACTGTTTCGCGATATGGATTTTGATTGCGACCAATGACAACACAAGGCGAATTCGTGTAAAGAAGCAGGTACTTTGAGTATATCTGTGAATTATCTGAGGATGTGTACGATTGATATTTTTTGAATAAATAGTCCTCGAATGAGAGATTGAAGTATGGGGAGTGTGAGTTGGAGACGAAGACGTTTAGGTCGTAATTATTCTTTTTTTGACTGCTGAAATGCCGCGATGAGACCCGACTAAGAAAAGGAGAAAAATTGGCAGCACTAAGAGTGCGCTTGCAATGCAAAAGACTCATAATGAACTATTAATCATGCTGAACTTCTCTATATATAATGTCAGAGGGCTTCGGTAGATTCAAGAATATCAGATGGGAGTTAAGCCAGATTAAAGTTTGTCCAATATGTAATTTTTTAATGTCGTCTCAACTAAACTCACCTTTGTCAAATTTTTATTGCAATACAAGAGCAATGTCGAACATTTCCCCTAAATCCTACAAGGCCCGAATGGCGGTTCACGTCTCGCCCCTTGCTCAGCGTCTATTCAAAATCATGCTCGAAAAAAAGACGAATCTCTGCGTGTCTCTCGACGTATACACCAAAGAAGAACTTCTCACTCTTGCAGACACTCTCGGTCCCTATGTCTGCGTCTTTAAGACTCATGTTGACATTATCGATGATTTCACTTATGAATCTGTTGTTGAGCCGCTTGTTGAGCTGTCCAAGAAACATAATTTTCTCATCTTCGAGGATCGCAAGTTCGCTGATATCGGATCGACTGTAAAGTCGCAGTACACCTCCGGCATTTACAAAATCGTGCGCTGGGCTCACATCACCAACGCCCATGCTCTTCCTGGCCCAGGAATTATTGACGGTTTATTTTCCGGTACAAAGGAGGTTTCCGACGAGCGTGGTCTGCTTTTACTCGCCGAAATGTCTTCTAAGGGATCTCTTGCTACGGGAGAGTACACCGACAAAACAGTCGATCTGGCGCGAGTCAATAAGGAATTCACTATTGGGTTTATTGCTCAAAACCGACTTGGCGAGCCTGATGAAGATTTCATCATTATGACTCCCGGTGTTGGTCTAGATGCCAAGAGTGACGGCCTTGGACAGCAGTACCGCACTGTTGACGAGGCTGTCAGCGGAGGTTCTGATATCGTCATTGTTGGACGTGGAATTATTGGAAAAGGTAGAGATCCCATTGCTGAGGCTAAGAGATACCGTGATGCTGGATGGAGTTCTTATCTAGCTCGTTTGAAGTAGGATTCTTATGATGAGCTTGAGGCTTGAGCGTTTGTATTTGTAGACTTGTCTTTGGATTAGATTTTAGCGTTAGTGATGTGGAAATATTTCAATATGTGAGTTGTAAATAAAAACGAGGCAAATCGTTTCGTTGAGTAATAGTTGTCCAAAGTTCACAAAAGTTATATTCATTTTTTTTTTGAAGTAGACTACTTCCAGGCGTTCTGTTCTGTATCATAAAATGTGTTTCTTTTGATGTCTTCTGTTTGCCATTTTTGTTATCTAATTACTTTTATCATGTGAATAAAGAAAAAAACTCCATATTTTGTTATTCTATTTCTACTTTTGCTCGTTCGCCCTCCGCAGGTTGCCAATATAATTAATCGCGCTACCAGCCTTGAAAAAGTCGATCTGATCCTTACTCATCGTATGCTTGGCTTTGAAAATGTGCTCAGTACCGTCGCGACTAGTAGCCTTCATAGTAATAAATCCTGGGCCAGCGCCTTCGTTTTCGAGCATTTGCAATAGATCCAAAGTCTCAAGCGTATCACAGCTCTTGATCTTGTCATAATCTGACTCATCAGCAAATGTTAGGGGCAAGACTCCCTGCTTCTTCAGATTCGTCTCGTGAATGCGTGCAAAGCTCTTGCATAAGATCATGCGTCCGTTGAGGAACCGGGGACTTAAAGCAGCATGCTCACGCGCACTACCTTCTCCATAATTGTGCTCAGCAAGAACAACCCATGGTCTGCCTTCATCTTTCCATTTGATCATAAGCTCTGGAATACCATATCCGGTTCCATCAAAATCATAGGCCTTGTTAACTTCTTCTGTTTCTTCGTTCATCGCGCCGATAAGAGTGTTGTTGGAAATGTTCTCCAAATGCCCCTTGTATTTTAACCATGCGCCTGCAGCTGATATATGGTCGGTTGTACACTTCCCCTTGACCTTCATCAACACGCTTAACTTCATCTCCTTGCCATCAAAAGGCTCGAACGGTTCCAAAAGAGCTAAACGGTCCGATGTAGGCGAAACAGCGACCTCAGTCGAAAGAATCGGGGCTGGGTCAATTTCAGGAAGGTAATTCAAGTCTCCTTGCTTAAATCCATTAGTAGGCAACTCATCGCCATGAGGAGGCGCAAACAAAAACTCGTTTCCATTGGCATCAATCAACTTGTCAGTGATTGGGTTAAACCCCATATCTCCCGAATAAATCATTGCAGTGACAATTTCAGGACTAGTTAAGAAATTCATAGTGTCGGGATTACCATCGTTTCGAGCTCGGAAGTTACGATTAAAACTAGTCATAATGGCATTCGCCTCGCCCTTGGTCACGTCGTCGCGCGCCCACTGGCCAATGCAAGGACCACAGGCATTAGCGAGTACTTTAGCACCTGCTCCAAGGAAAATGTCTGTGAAACCATCGTTTTCGATAGTGGCGCGAATTTGCTCGCTACCCGGGGTGATGAAGAAGGGAACCTTGGGCTTCACTCCTCTCTCCTTGGCTTGCTGCACAATCGAGGCTACTCGAGACATGTCTTGATATGACGAGTTTGTGCAACTTCCAATAAGACCAGCAGATAACTTCTCAGGCCACTTGTTCTCTTTGACAGTCTCACCGAACCGACTAAGCGGAGTGCTGAGGTCTGGAGTAAAAGGACCGTTGATATGGGGCTCGAGGGTCGACAGATCGATTTCAACAATACTGTCGTATTCTGATCCTTCATCAGCCTTCAGAAAACCATGCAAGTTGTTAACCGCAGTGGCGGCCTTAGCAATTGGCTCGCGACGGGTAGCAACAAGGTATCGCTTCATTGAGTCAGTGTATGGGAACGTTGATGTAGTGGCGCCTACTTCAGCTCCCATGTTGCAGATCGTAGCCATACCGGTACAGGAAAGAGCTTCAACACCCTCACCAAAGTACTCAATAATGAATCCCGTTCCACCCTATAAGTTCAAATTAGAATATAGTATATAATAGTCAAACAATGCTGCAAATACATACACGAACAGTAAGCAGACCAGCGAGATGGGTAATAACATCCTTAGGCGTTGACCAGCCACTCAATTTTCCCGTCAACTTGACACCCATGATTTTGGGAGCCTTGAGCTCCCAAGGAGTACCAGTCAGAGCATCGACAGCATCAGCACCACCGACGCCGATGGCAATTGCACCGAGACCACCTGCGTTAGGAGTATGACTGTCAGTACCCAGCATCATTAATCCTGGAACCGAGAAGTTCTCCAGGACAATCTGATGAATGATGCCCGAACCAGGTCCCCAAAACTGGATTCCATACTTCAAGGCACAGCTTTGGAGGAAATCAAAGACTTCTTTGTTTGTAGCGATAGAGGCCTTGAGATCTGACTCGGCACCGTCGTGTCCGACAATAAGATGGTCACAGTGAATAGAAGCAGGAACAGCGGTATTGCTCATACCGCACGTCATGAACTGCAACAAAGCCATTTGCGCACTCGCGTCCTGCATCGCGACACGGTCAGGATTTAGCTTAAGATAGACTTCTCCGCGAATGTTTCCATTCTTGCCGGCAAACGCCTCCTCAGGGTCAACGACATGCGAATACAGAATCTTCTCAGCAAGAGTGAACGGCCGATCGAGGATCTTGCGAGCCTGCTCGAGACGCGCGAGAAGAGCCGCGTATGGAGGAGTACGGGTCTTGAACTCGGGGGGAACAGAGAGGTCGATGGGTTCGGACGAGAGCGTTGCCAGTCCGCGCGAACCAAGACGAGCGCACCAGGCCGGGTGTCGCCCCAGCACCACCTTACTGGTTGATATACTCCGAGTATAGAGAGCCATCGAGAAGCGGGCAGGAGTGTTTTGGTGGGGAAGAAGATGAGTGCGAAAAGCCAAAAATTTTTGACTATGAAAAATGACTTCACGTGACGCATTTTTTCATATTTTCGGTTCAAGGTCAGGGGCTCAGTCCTGAATTATCGGCGCTGTTATTGGCTGATGGACTCATCCGCAATGAGAATATGCGTAATTTGAGTATTATTTAATTAGATTTTTTTACAATTATTAAACTAACTATATAAATATTACTCAATTGAGCAAATTCAGAAAAAAGGCAGCCCGACTGAGCTATACGAGATCACCTAACCCCAAGGGCTTGGCTTCCTGACTAGACGGTCTATCGTGAACTTCCTCACCCATAGCAAACAAAACTTATTTCAAACTGTCCTTGCGGGCGCTATCTAGAAAGACTACTGACTGCCGTCGCATGTTCAGTGTTCAGCATTGCTTTAGATTTTGGGCTGCGAAGCAATCGTTCATCTCAGTGAGACCATCGCTATTTTGTTATCGAAACTTCGTCATGGCCGAGCAAATATCTGAAGAATGCAGATACATTGACATCGGTGCGCTATCCAAACCGACAGATTTAAGTTATACTACTAACGTGTGATAGGTGCCAATCTGACTGATCCAATGTTTAAAGGATTCTATCACGGCAAGCAGAGTCATGAAGGTAGTCTCCTTGGTTAATTACGCTATAATTATGATACTGAAATAGTAGAATACTAGAGGATTTTGACGAGGTTTTACAACGGGCAGTAAATCAGGGAGTTAAAAAAATGCTTGTGACGGGATCAAATCTGGATGAGTCAAGGCTTGCCATCAAACTTGCTGAGGAGCATAGTGCGTCTGACATTCTCTTCCGTTGTAATATTTATACTTACAATTTATGATCTAGAGTCCTTGCTATATGCTACAGTTGGTGTTCATCCATGTCATGCTCTTGATGTTGAAAATTTCCCTGATCCAGAGCAGTACATGACCGAAATAGAAGAACTAGCAAAGGATGCAAAAGCGGCAGGAACTGTAAAAGCGTTCGGGGAGATTGGGTAATTATACACCAGCGTCAGCTCTCATACTAAATATTGACCAGCAAAACTTTCAGATTGGATTACGCACGATTACACTATGCTCCGGCAGATATACAACGAAAATACTTTATCCGACAACTTGATATCGCCGAGAAGCTTCATTTACCTCTCTTTTTACATATGCGCGACTGCTTTGACGACTTCAGAAACATTCTAATCCCGCGTCTGCCAAATCTTCCTAAAGGAGGAGTAGTGCACTCATTTACTGGAACGATGCAAGAAATGCATTCTTTGGTGTCTTACGGGTTTAGTATAGGTATCAATGGTTGCTCGCTTAAAACTGAGGAGGGATTGCAGGTTGTGAAAAGCATCCCATTGGACAGAATCATGTTGGAAACTGATGCTCCATGGTGTGAAATACGTCCATCTCATGCTTCGAGTAAATATCTTGATAAGACTGATTCAGCAGTTGAATCTGTAAAGAAGGAAAAGTTCGTTAAAGGCAAGATGGTCCGAGGACGCTGCGAGCCGTGTGCTATTTCTCAGGTTGCTAGGGTAGTTGCACAGCTGAAGGATATGGAAGTTACAGAACTTTGTGAGATTGCATGGAGGAATAGTATTCAAATGTTTAGTTTTGATGAGTAAATATCTAATGGATTCAAAACTACATAATTTTGTTGGTGAATTGCCTTTCCGTATGCGGCTGATTCAGCCGCAATCACTGAGGCTCGTCCCGAAACGTATCTGGCGGCTGTGACTATCTAAGAACACTAGTTTCCGCTGTCACTTTACTTGTCAGAGATATCCCTAGCCATAGC
Organism: Kockiozyma suomiensis; assembly: GCF_038497685.1. NCBI lineage: Eukaryota > Fungi > Ascomycota > Lipomycetes > Lipomycetales > Lipomycetaceae > Kockiozyma > Kockiozyma suomiensis. The sequence continues at coordinate 103,018 of NW_027117679.1, forward strand.
TCAGTGATGTTGTCTATATAACCAGACAAATCATATCAGAGTTTCTACACTGCTGCTCAGCGTGCTCAGTTATCTATACCTATCTATCTCTTCATCGCGTATATCTGAAACAGCGCGCTTGATTCTTCACAATGGCTCCTCGCAAACTGATTGTCGATTGTGATCCTGGGGTATTTATATCACTCGCCTCTTCTACTATTATTCAGACACTGACGGAAAACTGTTAATCTAGATTGATGACACTCTTGCATTGCTTTTTGCCCTCAACTCGCCTTCCTGTGAAATCGTATTAATCTCTCTCTGCTTCGGGAACGTACCGGTAACAACCTCGATCCGCAACGTCCTTTCAATCTTCCAAGTCCTTGAGTCAGAACGTGTATATCGTGAATCTCATAACATTCCGCAGCTGGACTATCACAAACGCGAAAACTCTCCCGACAAATGGCCAACGGTAGCACTAGGCTCGAGCGAGCCTGTCTCCGCGCGACGAACTACCGGCGCAGAGTTTTTCCACGGTGTAGATGGACTAGGCGGTGTTCATGAAAAAGCACCTCAATTCTCACCTCATGAATCGTTTATTCTTCCATTTGTTGAGGAAGATACGTTGCCTGCTGATAAGCGAATAACGCGGCAACAACTTATCGCCGACGCAAAGGGATACAAGCCATGCACCTCGCCATCCTGGCGCGAGATTCTGCGCGTCCTACGTGAGGAGCCGGCTGATACGGTAACATTGGTCACTTTGGCGCCACTTTCTAACATTGCTCGTGCAGCAATGGAAGACCCGGTGACGTTCTCAAAAGTTCATGAGATTGTTTGCATGGGCGGTAACATCGATCATCCTGGCAACATGAGCCCATTTGCGGAATACAATTTTTACGCAGATGTAGACGCCGCAGCTATTGTTTTGGCAACAACATCTCCCAACCCAGGAAGTACACTGCCACCATCCGCCAGCGCTTTCGCATCCGCGTTCTCTTCGCCAAAATATAAGCCAACTACGATGTATATCTTCCCTCTCGACATCACCTCACAACACCGCCTTCGAAAAAAATGGTTTGTTGACCGCTGCGAGTTCTGGCTTAATAGAGTAGACACAAAAACCCGTGATCTCAAGCACTCCAGAGAATCACCGCTAGTTCTATGGTTGAGTATTTGGTTAGGCGGCGCCTTTGGCAACATGGACGAAATCGTCGACTTTGAGAAACAGCACTACACGCCTTCTCAAGTTGACATTGAAGATGGCGTCAGTGGCTCATACATTGAAATGCACGATCCACTAACCATGTTCTACGCCGTCATTGACGAAACAGATCGGGAGCTGCTCTTCAAAATGCATAAAGACTATGATATTAGACTCGAGACAGTCGGGCAATTTACATGGGGAATGTGTGCCGTCGATCGTAGAAATATGCCAAAACGCACAGCAAATGATCCCGCTCCAAGAGATGTTGGTGATTGGTTATCTCTTGAAAAGGGCAATCGAGTGAATCTAGCGGTGGAGGGTCCCGGATCGAAGAAGTTTGCGGCAAGGCTTTTAGGTGCTATTTTATCTGGATTCGAGTAGACTGCAATTGTGTTGGCCGTATAACTGAACCTATTTTAACAACTTAAGAAAAAGAAAATAGAAAAGATAACTATACTACGCGATCTGAAAAAAATAGCAAGTACAAGGACCTCCAACATGAATCGAGAAACGCAAATTATTAATTCTCTCACGCTAAGAAAAATAACAAACATCTTAATATCCCAGCGTTTATAAACAAATTCAAAACAAGCGAAAATAGCATCAACATAAAAGAAAATCTCAAAAGACGAGGTTAAAAAAAGTATGACAAAGAAGAAATAAATAAACATTGCTATAACTACAGACTGTTTTTACATTTTCAACAGTCGGGCTTGTTTGTCGACTAGATTTTTTTTCATCTGCTCGCATGCCAAAGGCCAAATACAATATACAAATTTCAATCTGTATCCCCTTCTACATACACTGCAGATTATTATCCGCATATCATCTCTCTTCGTCTTTGTCTTCTATTGCTTCAGTTTCGCCTTCGGCATCACCGCCATCACTTGGTTCTGACAATTCATCTAAATCTTCAATTCGATTAACTGAATCGTCATCGTCTTCATTTTCTTCCTGTTCAGAATCTTCAATGCTGTATTCCGCATTTGCTCGGCGAATTATGGCACGACCTACATCAAGTACTCTCGTTAAAAAAACATGATTCTCATAAAAAAGAACAGGAAAATATAATTACCATCTCCGAGAACAATGATACCGTTTTCACCGGTTTGTAGGCCGCTGAGAAATTGCTGCGCCGGATCTAAAGATTCACGTTGTGATCTACCAGTAAAAGCAGGAGGACCCTTAATCACAGCTATACCATCCTCGTCAACAACAGCTAATCTTCCCAAAAGCTAAGCCGATATATACGCACCAAGTTCCTTATCACCAACAGCTCCGTCTCCATTGGCTACACGAGTCGCTATCAAATCATACCACTCTTCTGTAGTTTTGCCATTCAAAAGTCCAACGATTGTGACCGTCATGTTGTCGCATCCGATTCCAACGCCGTCACTACTTGACGCCAGACAGTTATCCATTAGATTCTCACAGATTAATTGTAGCTCTTGCTTTTCTGCAATTCCTCTTCGAACGAATTCAACTACTTGTTGCGATGTCAGACAGTCCCAAATACCGTCACAGGCAAGAACGACGAATTCGTCATCTTCGCTGAAATCGTGCTCCATTACGTCAGGGAAAGCTATAAAGAGCAAATCAGCTCTGCGTCCACCAAGAAATTTACAAATAGGGTGTTTTTATTACCAGTAACGACTTGCTCCTCGGGAGGGAGATCGGGGCTCTTCTTGAAATCAAAATCTCCAATTGCTCTTGACAAGGCCAGATTTCCTAGACATCATTAAACTTCATCCTAACCATGGCCTGACTGAATACAACATTTAACTCACCGTTTACACGACCGGCGTCAATAAATCCTCCTGCAGCTACAATTCGAGCTTTCTCGCCTTCATTCTGAGGCTTATGATCGTATGACAAAGGTTTAGCATGACCTTTGACTCCTAGCACGGTTCTCGAGTCTCCAGCATTTGCCTACACAAAAAGATCAGCCAGGAGAACTTGATAATAATCTCAAATATACCCACCACAAATATTTTGCTGTCCGTAAGAAGAGCGGTGGTTGCAGTACAACCAGACGGATCATTTCCAAAATTCACATCTACTGATAATTTTAGCATAAACATTCGTCGGCACAAGATCGCACAAATATATACCTTGCAAAATTGCTCTATCCGTACTCAGAAATCCGTCTTTCAAAGCTTGTTCATAATCCCCCTTTTCAAATGCTGCCTGGCGAGCGACGATATTATGAAGATTTTGTCCAGCAAAGATCGCCGCTTTCGAACCGCCATGGCCATCATAGACTGCAAAAAAACTGACCTTATCATCAGGCGCAGATTTGCCATCTTCTCTTTTCAAATCAAGAACTGCAGTATGCGCATCTTCCATTGAGATTCGCCAACCCTGCATACTTGATGTACCGTAGATCAATCGACACTCATCGCACCCCTTTTCAGAGGTCTATTAATTCATACCAGTTAGCACAACTTTGAAATATCCTCTAATATATAAAGTGCTTAATAAACAAAAGGAAATTTTACTTTGTCGACGATTGGTTCAGACAGTAACTGACCCATCTAGAACTGTTATGAACTGGTATAGGAGCTTTAAAGTACACCTTTATTCGTCTTCGATTCTAATTTTTCGGGAAAAGAACAACCGTACTATAAGATCGTATCTCAAAATAGCTGCAATTATAGAGAAACTATAGTAGAAAGTCAGTTCGGTTCAAAAGAGATTTTTCAGAAAAGCGAAATCAGCGACCCCGCATCCCCTCTTCTCAAACCTCCACCATTACTTTCAACAAGACAAACTATCAAACAGACATACCAAGAAACAGTAAATGCAAAATAATTAAATCACAAGCGTTCGAATAGTGATTAGGTGTCTAAAAAAAAATCCAAGGATAGAAGTGAGCACGGCAAGAGGAGAGATGTGCACTATCTAGCAGCTGATCGGAAGATTTGAATCTTTGCTGCGCGCGTTCGTTCAACCGATGAGAAAGGAACACGTAAAATATGAAACCGACCAAGATTTAAAAATCAGCAGTATTTCATATACAGGACTATGGGAAATTATCACAGATACGGACTGCAAGAGACAGGATAAAATTCGAGAAGTGGGAAAGAGGATACTATTGCAGCGCGTGTCGTTGTCGTATGCAGAGCCTGAACCAGCGGCCGCGCCTCGATCCCCAGCTTTGTGCGAGTCACGTGGACTGTACGTCATAGCAGTTCTTGTTCCTCGACAAAGATCAGATTGGAGCAGTTCTTGGTCGATCTGGTTGGAAATAGATAATAGAATGAGATGGAGAATGCTCTTGAGAAATTGTGCCTTGATAAGCACAAAGAGAGCTACGTCATTTGGCATCGAACCTCTTTTGAGATCTGCGACCTGCTTTTCTCATTCAGCTTCTTTATTTGCAAATACGTACCAGGAACTAGAAGATACTTGAAAACATTATAGCCAAAGCCAATACGCTGTAAATTATGACTTGATAAATACACAAAAGCAACACCTTAGCCAATATTTCCCTCAGAGAAACGACGAGTCAGAGTCAACAACTACACTCTCAACTTCCAAGTCCCACTGATCGACTTCTTTAAATTTCGCTCGCAGTTGCTCATTTTCCCGTTCCCGTAAAGCATCCGAGCCATCCTCCTGCTCTCCATCATCATTATCATCGATATCTGAGTCATCGGCATGGTTTATATCAATAGCAAGATGAGAGGCTTGCTTTGATTCAGTTCGCTTCTTCAACTTAGTGGCTGCCTTCAAGTTCTCTTTCCCTATCTCACGACGAGGTCCTTTACTACTCCTCTTATTCTTTGCCTGTTTCGCACCTCGATTAGTAATCTCATCATCGTCACTCTCAAATTCATCCCGGTCGGCGTCGTCACTAGCTGCCCCAAAACTTCGTGTCCTAGTCCGTTCTCTTCCAGCAGGTCTTCGAGGTAGCAAAGCAGACAGCTGCGCAGTAGTCACTTGCATACCCTTTGGCTTGCGCGATGCCCGTCGTTGTTTCAAAGGTGAATTAATATCAGTTACTGCTAGCGGCGAGGATATTTGCTTATCGTCGTCGTCGGTCATGTACACGCGGGATGGCGACGGTGTTGGCCCTCTTAACTCGGAAAGTGGAGACGAAAGTAGTGTATCATCTAGTGCCTGGCCTCGAGAAGTGTTGTTAGATGTCGCGGGAGATGAAGGCTCGGATGGCGACATTGATTGCTCCCGCACGATACGAATGCCGCGGATCTTACTGAATCCAAAAATATCCGATGATTCAGATGATGGTGTAGATCTATTATCATTGTCTAGATCCTCTTCCTCAATATTGTGTCCAGTAGTCGTCGTTGAAAAAATATCATTTGCCGTCTTCTTTTCGACTTCGACGAGGGATGTTCGTACTTTGTTGGCGCTAGATAGTCGTCTACTAGATCTAATCGATGAAATGTTGCCCAGCAATTCGCTACGCGGGTCACTCTCTGCCCTAGGAGTAGACGACAATGGAGGAGCAGAAGTACTGTTTGCACTAGCTGGATCAGCTACTTTTCCTGCTTCTTTGCCCTGTGTGTCTGCTTGAGAAACCTCGTCGATTTGTTGTGCCTCGACCTGTTGCGCCTCTTCAACATCGGCAACCACTGTCTGTGCAGCACTATGTCTCGTCCGTCGACGCGGTAACTGCACTTTTGCAATTTCTTTAGTAAAGTGTGACGACTCTAGAGGCTGTATATCTGGAGTTGAAGGACGCTGCACAATGTCAGCGACAGAGGACGCCGCCACACGCTTGATAATTCTTCGACGGCGAGGCGCACGAGGCATTCTGAAACTTTGATAAAGTAAAAAAAACTAACAGCTAAATTGTCTAGATGTTTATAGGAACAAGGTATCGTGACCGAAATCTATCAAACTGTGCTAGAGTATATATAAGTTGCTTATATACAAAAATGTCTGCGGTTTGCGATTGTTATGATTCAAATCTTGGTTTAGGGTATTGACAAAAGACGCGTAATCACGTGCTGTTATGCAAACGACTACGTCATCGAGCTTTGTATTGCGAGCACAAAAGCGCAAAGCACGGAGCCGGCTGCTAGCAGTGAATTAAAGAATAACTGAATATTATAAATTACTGCTAGAAGTAATCTTTTTAAATGCAGCAGCACAAAGTTGTGCGGAGAGCAAGGAAGAGGGATTTCGGTTATTGACGGACGACTGAATTAAATTAAGTGACGGATGTCTTGTGATTATAAAGTCTGCTTTCTATCTCTCAAGACTCAAAGCTACCGCACTTTGCCACTCTCTAAATAGCAATATCAAATAGTCAAGACAATATGCCATCAGCAGCGCAATCAGTAAATCAAATCGTACCACCGCCGGTGCAGGATTCGGTGCTAGATCACATTGGTAATACACCGCTCGTGAGACTCAACCGGATCCCACAGGAATATGGAATCAAAGCTACAATCCGTATGTCCTGCGTTCTTGATTTCAGCGATATGGCAGTAGGCTAACCTATATTAGTCGCAAAACTTGAGTACTTTAATGCGGGAGGCTCGGTCAAGGATCGTATCGCGAAACGCATGATTGAAGAAGCCGAGAAATCTGGCCGCATAAAACCAGGATACACGCTCATCGAGCCCACCTCTGGAAACACGTACGTACAAAATAGCCAAAAATTTGATAACATTTATCTAAATCAAATAGTGGTATTGGCCTCGCTCTCGTCGCAGCTGTTAAAGGATATCGCACAATCATCACGCTCCCTGAAAAAATGTCCCAAGAAAAGGTCTTGGTGCTCAAGGCACTAGGCGCAGAGATTATTCGCACACCAACCGAAGCAGCCTGGGACTCTCCAGAGTCGCATATCGGCGTCGCGCGCAGACTCGAGAAAGAGATTCCAAATGCAGTGATTCTAGATCAGTACGCAAACGGAGCTAATCCGGCTGCCCATGAGCTCGGAACCGGCATGGAGATCTGGGAGCAGACGAAGGGCCATATTACCGCAGTTGTAGCAGGAGCTGGCACGGGTGGTACAATTTCAGGTATTTCTCAAGCGCTGAAGAAGCAGAATCCAGATGTGCAGGTAATTGGTGTCGATCCTATTGGCTCGATTCTAGCGACTCCTGAGCATCTTAATAGCGAGATCAAACCTTATAAGGTCGAAGGCATTGGATACGATTTTATTCCTGACGTGCTTGATCGGAGTGCAGTAGATGAATGGATCAAGACAGACGACGCCGAGTCATTTTCTCTTGCAAGAAAACTGATTTCAGAAGAAGGAATACTGTGTGGAGGAAGTAGTGGTTCAGCTCTAGCCGGCGCTCTCAAATACGCCAAAAAATTGTCTGAGAATGACACTGTGGTTGTCGTATTTCCTGACAGTATTCGCTCGTATTTGACCAAATTCGTGTCTGATGACTGGATGATTAGCAACGGATTTCAACTTGACCCTACCATTACCGACAGCAAGCAAAAATTCAAAGAAGCCACAATTGCGGATCTGAATCTGAAGCCGGTATCTGCGATTGAAGGCAGTCAATCGCTACAAGTTGCCGTGCGCATTATGAAATCGAACGGTTACGATCAGCTCCCAGTAATCGACAACGAGGGTCTCTTAATTGGAATAGTCACACTCGGTCACATTTTGTCGCGAGTAGCAAGTAAGCGCGTGAGTCTTGTGGCGCCAGTAACAGATGCCATGTTGGACTTTTCGCATCTTGAGGAAACGTCGGCTGGAGGTCATGTGCACTCTCTTTCTCAAGCAGCAGGGCATAAACATTTGCGCTCAAAACACGACCACTTTGACGTGATAAATCTTGGCACTCCCTTATCTACTTTGACTGAGTTTTTTGAATTTAGCTCGGCTGGCGTAGTCACTGAAGCCGGGGCGGGGAAACATGCGAAGCCAATCCATGTTGTTACAAAGGTTGATTTACTGCAGTATCTTATTGACAATGGCGGAGAAATTTGACAAATTTGAGGCACATAATTTATTCATATCTTTGTTTGTTTCCTGATACTGATTTCTTTTTTGAGATCAAGAGATTAATTGAATCTGTTTATTAACTGTTTAGCTTATTTGGTCATGACGGTAATCGTATTCAGTTGAGCATCGTTTTATCGGTATCTGAAGCCCATATTGACTAATTTCCACAATACCTTAAATAATTTTTGTTATTGCGTGGCTAACAGACCCGTCGAGCAAAGTAGCTGAAGAAGCCAAAGAAAAGAATATGGATGAAGAAGAGAATTTAAATACGTAGAAATATGCGAGTTGTGGGATATTTTAGACGAAGTGTAAGCCACAGATGAGCTGTGCCACAGCAGAGCGCCACATAATCTAGTGAGACCAGTGTTAATATAGTCTCTTGGTCTCTTTCTCATTTGTAAAAACGAATTTTAAACACGAGGAAAATGTCTACAGAGGAGTCTTCCGAGACACCCTCGTCGGGTTTGGTTTTGGGACCAAGCGGATACTATCCGCCGGTCTACATTGCCGCGATTGTGTCCGTGAGCATAGCTGCATTTGTCATCTATCGGCATCTGTTTAAGTCAACTTCTGGCGGCGCAGCGGCCGCGGGACCGACATATATCCTCGCTGGTCCATCAGGGTCGGGAAAAACTGCTCTGTATACTCTGGTACAGTACGCTATCTTTCTACTAAAGTGCGAGAGACTGACATGTAGATTTGGGAATAGCTACGATATGGCAAGAAAGCACCTACATTACCTTCAATTGAACAAAACGTGACCACAAACTACCGCCTGCCTAGCCTCGTGGAAACAACAAAGCCATTTGTACTGATAGACACGCCAGGTCATCAGAAGCTCCGCCATGGAACATTCGACACCATACAAGTCTCCCTTCACGCGCGAACGATCCACGGAGTTCTCTTTGTAGTCGACGCCTCAGCAATGTCGAAACCAGAGAAACTTCGCGAAGCGGCAGAGTATCTTTATGATATCTTGCGCATTACAGAAAGAGTACGCGGCGGAACAGATATTTTAATAGCGGCGAACAAAAGCGAGCTGTTTACAGCCGTGCCCGCTAAGCGACTTCGCTCCCTTCTCGAAACAGAATTTCAAAAGATCCGAGAGTCGCGAGCGAGAACTGTGGGAAAAGTCGGGAGTGATGAGAAGGATGACGATGACTATGAAGACAATGCGGGCTCTTGGCTTGGGTTGAAAGATGGGAAACCGTTCAGGTTTGAGGATTTGGAGTCTGATGTTATTGTTGTTGATGGAAGCGTCGAGTCTGGGAAGACCAGTGGTTGGGTCAATTGGATGGAAGAGCGGGCTGTCAATTAACGACTTGTGTAATATAATGATGATTATTGCCTTATCGATTAATCATCGCCATCTTGCATGCTTAAACTGACAAAATCCAAAATCACAAATTAGAAATACCTGTGCATTCTACAATTTGTAGTCTCATAAATTCAATTTCGTATATAACAAATCCAAAAACATATGCTAGCAAATGTGATTATTTATCGCACGTCTTGTAAATCTTCACCGTATCGACTATCATCCCCCGCTTGGAATCATCACCCCAGTGCTTTCCCATTCACTTCTTGCATCCCAAAATGCCTTCATAGCTGTCTGCCTATCACCATTGATCCACGGCTTGTCGCCAACATTATCCTGGAAAAACCCATTTGTTCCTCCAGCAGCCACGTTTAAAATTAAATAAAACTCTTGATCAAACGGCGCTATTGAATTAGAGGCTGGCCAGGTATTAGCGATCGTGGTGCCATTATCATAGGTAGATTTAAAGTCACCCAAATGCCAAAACGGAGTCTGAAACTTATGATGAAATACTTGTCGAAGCTTTCCGTCAAAGTAAGTCATAACGTACTTGTCATTCCACTCGACGCCAAACGTATGATATGTTTGAGCAAACGTCGTGCGTTTAAGCGTATTGCGGTTAGTTGTCTTGTAATACATATCCTGAGACGATGTCGGGCCCCAATGTAATGAAGAGGACATCACATTGTTCCCGCCATCGGTGTAGCTGTGATTATTACCTCGCGACTCGGCAATGTCAATTTCTCCCGAAGCCGGCCACACGCCATATGTATCATTTGTCGGTAACATCCAAATCGCCGGCCATAACCAATCACCGGCGGGGAATTTAGCGCGAACCTCAAGCTTCCCGTATTTTACATTTGCGGAGAATTTTGTGGTGAGACGTGCGGAACGAATCGGAGGGATTATGAGGTTTATAGACGAATTTGAGTGGATCGCACATTGCGTTACGTCGCTGGAGGTGCATGTACCGTCGGCAGTGAGGTTCACGGAGTATCCGTTCAGCATGTTTGATTCTCCAATTGCGTCAGTTATAAAAGTTGGAACAATGTACAGATGGCCGTCCTTGACGTATGCATTTTCATCGGAGTCGGTAGTCCAGTCAAATAGACCGTTTCCAAAACCACCAATCTGTACATCGCGGAACCAGACATTTGAATCTAATCCTTCTGAGAAATCCTCATCAAGAACCAGACAATAGTCAATGGAAGTAACTTCAGTTGTACCAACCCAAGTTAAGATTCCAGTAATGATTAAGCCAATTGCAAAAGCCACGTAAATGATATACGATGATAAAATCTCTCCTCGAGCTTTCTGCTTCAGCCATGGTTTTTCAGATTCATACCCAAGCGGAATTCTTCTTGAAACAAACCTCTTGCGCGAGTGTATACGTCCTACTGAAGCAGCAGCAGCAGCTTCAATACGTCCATCAGAATTAGTAAACAGACTTGATTGCTGAATGAAAACTTGTTGTGCCATGCCGACTTCCGGTTCTGCTTCATCAATGCCATCTTCTGCTTCATCAATGCCATCTTCCGCTTCATGTGATAGACTTTTGGAGTTCTCAATAAAGCTGGAGGTACTTCCAGTAGATTGTGTTCTATGTTCAAACGACTTACCAGGACGTGCATGGCTCCCATTCGGTGTCCTTGATCGCGAAGAGAAATGCCTAGAAGAATTATTGTAAAGGGTCTAGATCCTGAAGTGAGGCCATGCACAGATCCTGATGATAATGAGAGGTGATGTCGAGAAGCTTGTGAGGCAGATCTGGACTCGGAGGCCGAGTAGGAGATGTGAACGGGGCCTTTACCTTTTAGGTGTGCTGGAGTCGGAAAGGAAGGGTTCGCAGAGGAAGAGGAAGAGGACGAAAATGATATAGAAGACGCAATTCTGGCTCCATCAGACGGAGTGCTAAAAGGGTCATTGACTGCTATACATACAGAGAATATCAGCAATAAGAACAAAAAGGATAAGAAAAATTAGAAACTCACGATTGTTACCGCTGCTTCTTGAATAAGATCTGTCCATAATGCTGCGGTAAACCACCAAAATTTTCAGGAAACATGGATCCAATGCATATTAATATAGAGAAAGTCTTGAGCAATCTGTAAGCCATTTTGCGAGGGAAAGCACTGGCGAGGTGAACGACTAGCTAGTGACCAAAAACAGCTGCTATTCTTTCTATACGAGGTTTCACTTAATCGCTAAATATGCGCCGCACGTGGTACTCTGAGTGCATAGCCACGCGCGGCTCGACCAAGACATGTACAAGTTCGGGTACAGTCTCCAATCCTCGGCCTAAATAGTCCTCAATTAGATATCTCATCTGTTCCGTATTTGCTTAAGGACAGTAAGCAAATATACTTAAATTGGCCGTCAAATATGATTTCTTTTGCCTCATTATCAGGCTCTCTGTATACTACCTTATTCATAAGAGAATCGTAATGCTGGAGCATACCACGCCTCCAACTAACATCACGCATCGCACGGCGCCAGCAGTCGCTCGCACTGACATCGTTACTCGACAGCTAGCTGCAACTTTTGGCAACTCTACAGAGTCAGCTTTGCCTTCTAGCGGCACCAACAGCACTCTCTACGGCAACCATGACAATCATGCGGGCGGCAGCTCTGCTCCTCCAGAACTCGGTCAGGCACGACTTGAAGACTACCTTGCGCTAACATACGCGCGGTGGCCTGTCCCTCCTGCCAATTCTTCGGATGCAAACCTTGACAAGTTTGATATCATGTGCAGATATCTTTACAATTTGTGCATGCAGCATAACTGGCTTGAGTTACTATCAGAAAGAGTCCCTTGCGTCGCTCTGAAGGTAAACCATTCTGCAGACCAGAATTCAGCTATCTCATCGCTCTATAGTCATTCAGCCGTTTTGGCTGACAACTACTCTCAGCCATTGCAATCTTGTAACTCTATGTATCACGGTTTTGACAGGCAGGATGTGCTAGAGTATAGAGTCTTTCCACCGACGAATAACGACCTTGACGGTGCATACTTTGCCGAGTATGTCGCGGGTCTAAACGTCAAAGTCTGTGTACGCCTGGAATACACCGTCGTTAGTGCTATTCTATCATGTATTCCGCCTGATGCTACTGCCGTACCATTATCAGAAAACGCTCGAATTCAAGTCCTTGATACTCTTGCCGACCTACCGCGAGCAAGAAAGTACCAGTACGCCGCATTTGTGAGAGAGGATGAGTCCTTACTTGTCTGGGCAGATAGTGTCACACAGTTGGACTCATTAGCAACTGCTCTTGAGTCACGGATGATGGAATTGATTTGGAAACCGGGTAGTCTGAAGGAGATGTTCCAGCCTCCTACAGCTGTGTTTGACGAGGTCAGCGACAGGGTTGGGATACGAACTGCTACTGAGCAGCCCCCAACTGATGACGCCGGAAGAGCTCTTAGTAACGCTCATGAAAAGACAGATGATCTGGAGGCAGGTGCAGTAAAGATTCGCTTAACTTCTAACCTCCAGGCGACTGCCGTTGGAATTGTAAGCTTTATTCTAAACTCTTCATTTTCACGTTTGATTATACACGTTTAATTATCAGCTAACAATAAATAGTCGCTTGCACTGCTACTCACATTTATCGGTCTCATGGTTCGAATCATAGCCAAAGAAATAAAAGCAGATCACAAGTTCATCCGTTTGATCGCGATCCTATATATTCCTGTTTTTATCATTCTTTGTGCATTCTTCTGTGTAGCTGTCGCTGGTACACTAACTCAACTACTCGGTCCTGTATCCCAAATCACTCAAAATTCCTCGACATTCTCAGCCACGCGTGAACCGCGACTTTCTGCATCTAAAATTCAACTCCCTCATATAACTGTTCAATGTCCTGTATACAAAGAATCGTTGGAGGGTGTTATTGATCATACCATGCAATCGATTCTAACTGCGATTACAACATACGAACTGCAAGGTGGCTCAGCTAGTATATTTGTCAATGACGATGGAATGCAGCTGGTTTCTGAAGAGGAATCCGCGGCGAGACGCGCGTATTACGCTGATAATTTAATTGGATGGGTTGCTCGTCCCCCGCACGGTCGCAACGGATTTGAAAGACGCGGCAGATTTAAAAAAGCGAGTAATATGAATTATTGTCTAGACATCAGTAATCGTGTTGAAGCTAAACTTGAATTACTTGAACGTCATGAAAAGTGGTCTGATGAAGAAGAAGAGGAGGCGTATGATGCTGCATTACAGGAGGTTATTGAGGAAGAGAACGGAGAATGCTTGGCTGGTGGAGACATTCGAATTGGCGAGTTAATCTTGCTAATTGATTCTGACACGCGAGTCCCTGAGGATTGCTTTATTGACGCTGCTTCTGAATCTTATTATTCTCCAGAGGTAGCAATTTTGCAGCAAAAGTCAGGGGTAATGATGGTTGTGCACAACTATTGGGAAGAGCTTATTGCCTGGTTCACCCGGCTGATTTACTTCGCGATTGAATACGCGACTGCGGGTGGTGATTTTGCCGCGTTTGTCGGGCATAATGCGTTTTTGCGGTGGACCGCTATTCAAGAAGTTGCGTATAAAGATGACACCGACGGTGGCCGAATAAAGTATTGGTCTGAGGTGCATGTGTCTGAGGACTTTGAAATGTCATTAAAGTTGCAGACGAGAGGCTATACCGTGAGACTTGTGTCGTATAACAACGATCAGTTTGAAGAAGGTGTATCACTTACGGTCTATGATGAACTGACTCGCTGGCAAAAGTATGCCTATGGTTGTAATGAGCTGATGTTTTATCCGTGCAAATACTGGCTCACCGGTAGATTTTTCACGCCTTTGTTTTGGCGTTTTCTGACTTCAAACATCAAGTTTTTCCGCAAGTTTACAATCATCGCATATATTGGTTCGTACTACGCAATTGCTGCATCGCTTATTTTATCAACAGTAATCGGATGGTTCGAGTTTGAAGTCGATCAATTGTATTTGTCGTCATTCAACAATTTCTTGTCGTTGATTGTTGTGTTTTCGGGAGCAGCGCCGCTTGCGAACGCGCTGGTTCGTTATAGAACCAGAAAAACTTCGTTCTGTAATGCACTCGGCCAGAATGCCTTGTTTGGATTTATGATGACGATTTTCTTAGGCGGATTATCATGGCATTTATCACTCGCACTTCTTTCCCACATGTTTGGGTTCAACATGCAATGGGGTGCCACGGCCAAAGAACTTGAGTCGTCTAATTTTTTCAAAGAGTTTCCAAAGATCATGCGCGGCTTCAAGTACATGTACGCAACTTTATTTGTCATGATAGTTGGCATGATCGTGCTCGCGTATGAGGTACCGTGGAATTGGCGAATTACGGGATTTTACTGTACGTTGCCGCTAGGGTGGGCGATTAGCAGCCATTTCTTATCGCCGATAGTGCTGAATCCACAACTGATGACGTTTGCTTTTTAGCTATTGACGGATGGTCTTGCTATATTTGATTTGTTTATAGATGTATGAATCTATTATGACAGCCTTAATTGGATGCAATATATGGAAACTGAAGAGGGTTTTTGGTTCAACATCAAAATGTTAATTGGCTTGCATAACAAAACTCAAAGTGAAATGTAAGCCCGCTGTTATATCACTCAAAAATCTGCTATACAGCTCTCTAATATAGTTTGATTACAACGTGAACAAAAAAGGCTCCTCTAATACTTGCATTTCAATGGATGTATATTTGACGGGCAGTCTGTACTTCACCCGACGAACTGCTCACTGCTCATGCTCACAGTTCTTGGTCGACGATTACACAGGCTGCTGTCTCATAAACTACTTTTCCTGCTTCCCGGAAGCTTACTTTACCAAAGATACTTGTCTCCAGCCGACTAGTATCTCTGTAGACTGCTCGCAAATTGGTGTTAGAAAACGTCGTTTGCGTCCAAGTCTTCTCGCACATCATCAAACACCACAAACATGATGTCGTCCCAGTATGAAGGTCAGTCCGGAGTGTATATCTCGATAGCAAAATTCAGTTCCAGCACCGCCTTCAAATAACGCATTCCAGAATACATCGTTGTTCCCTCTCTCTAATACACTAAACCCTTTCCACTATTTCAGTTGTCGTTGTAAACGTGTCACGAAACGCGTCGCAGACCGGGTAATTCAAAACACTGCCGACCAACGCGCTTCACGCGACAAAATTGCTACACAGCTTCGACAGTATCTACTGCAACTTTGTCTATACGTTTTCGATTTATTTTAAACTATTCTAATGACAGTTTTAAGTCAATCCCCTGCACCTGCGTTAGCGTTCCACAATTCTGTCAAAGATACCAGTTCTGAGATCAAACCCTTCAAAAGCGTCGTCTTCTATATTGCTAGAGACAGCGGTATCTCCGATGACGACTACGAACGAGTAATTTACCTTTGCTTATCTTTTTTTTTTTTTATTATTGACTTATTTTGAAAGACCCATGAGGAACTTGTTGCTGGAGGAGCAACCGAGGCAGTTCTCTCTATCGAAGCTGAAAACCCCAGCAAAACATTACTGGACTTCCTAGATCTTACCCACATCATTGCGAACAACACCGACTTTCCGGAATATACAGAGGCCGACGAGCGTATGATTAACGTCGTGAAATCTGCTTGGGTTCATAAATCTACAAATCAGCGGCGTCCGCTTCCCTTGCGCATGTTTTCTCCTAATTCTCGCTTCTTCTTTTCGGATGTTAGTGTAGTAGTTATCGGGTTGCCGGGGTTAGAAGTTGAGGCGATTTATGGCGGTATTCAGGCTCTGGGTGGACAGTGGAGCACCTCGATCTCGCGGTTTACGACTCATGTTATTACGCCCTCTCTTGATAACGTGAGAACTCCTGCTTTTCTGCATTTGAATCTAGCTGACTTTAGTAGCCGGGTATGAAGCAAATTGCTCCTCAATTAGAGAAAAGACCATCTGTCAGGGTTGTTCTTCCCCACTGGTATGTGAGCCTTTGCAAGTTCTCTTTGTCCAATCTAACAATGAATTCAGGGTCGAATATTGTCTCAAACTTCATTGTCACATCAAAGAAGACATGTTTTTATTTCCCGACCCAGCAATTCTCAACAAAGACGGACTAATCTCTGCCAAAAATTCTCCGAGTGGTGATCTCTTTTATGTCCACCCCGGCCACATTGAAGAAGATTCCTCTAAACTCAAATTACCTGATGCAAGAGAAAGTGACATATTTAAAGGAAAACAGTTTTATTTATCAGACGATTTGAATTTGTCCAAGCATTTTAAGGATACTGTTAGTGCAATGATTCAAACTGCTTCGGGTAGAGTTGTTGGTAATATTGACGACGCGAACGTATATCTTGGACGATGGCGAGCAGGTGATCTGTACATTAAAGTATGTATGCCAACACAAGCAGCACTTACTCTGTCCTAATTTCTTTTTTTAGGCAAGTCGATCTCATCTTTACGTTGGTTCATTACTTTGGTTATACTGGATGATTGCCCGCAACACTTGGAAAATGCCACTGCGTCACTTGCTTCACTACCCGATCCCGAAAGATCCTATTCCCGACATGAAGAATTTTAAGATTAGCGTCTCGGGGTTTACTGGTGAATCGCGATTATATGTAGAAAGATTAATTCTTGCTATGGGTGCAGAGTACACGCGTACTTTGCGACAAGATACAACTCACTTGATTGTGGCCAGGTATTTTTTCTTTTTTCATATTTGTTTATTCATTTTGAGATAATAACAAGAGTAGAACAACGAATAGCACGAAATACGAAGCGGCTTTAGAATGGGGGACAGTTCATATCCTAAACCATCTCTGGCTAGAAGATTCTTACGTCAGATGGGAATCTCAACGCGTTTCGAATCCCCGATATTCAACGTTTCCAACGAAATTGAATTTAATGGATTTAGTTGGACAGACGAGGCTCAATGTCCATGAATTAACCAAATTTTATGCGATTGATGAGACGGTGAATGAGGATGTGGTTGATTCCGTTAAGGAGATAGTTGTTGATTCTAAGACAAAGAGGACGCTGTCGCCCATTGATCAGAACGCGACTAGCCCTATAAAACTAGCAAGGAGTACCGAGACACTGAAAAGCAATCAGTCAAAGGAGACTGATGAAAAGGATCATATCCCGGTTAGTTCTAATAGATCAGCACAAAGCTCTCAGACGCCGAAAAGCAGTTCATTAAAGAAGGTCGGTCAAAATTTGTATGCCTCAAAGGATAGTGGCGCGTATGAGGAGCATCAGCCCAGTGGTCGACGTGCTGCCAAAGATAAAGCGGCGATGAAGCTGAAAGATGATATTTCTCGATTAAATGTTTACGAGATGCAAAAGAAGAGAGGCAAATTCGATGATGAACCTGAGCAGAAATCGGCACGAAAGCGGAAAAGCGATGTTGCCGATGACGAATCGTGAGTATCGACTTGCTGTTTTTGTTGATTTTTATGAATGAGGAGCTAATTTATTGTACAGAAACAAGAAGATAACAAGAGAGGAACAGGGTATAAAACTGCTGTTAACTGGCTACGGTGACATTTCGCCACACGACCTGCAGGTATGTTATGCTTGCCCCATGCAGATATCCTCATACAAGACTAACAGTTCCAATAGACTCTGCAGTCGCTACATATCGAAATCGTCGACGATCCCAAACTTGCAACTCATGTTGCCGCTCCCAAACTCCTCCGCACTGAGAAATTCCTATGTGCAATCCCTCATGCACCGATAATCCTCTCGACAGCATTCATCAAAGATTGTCTCTCCCGGCAAAAATTGATGAATGCCTCAGAGTATCTCTTACAAGACAAAGAAGGCGAATCTAGAAATAACTGCGTTTTATCACAAACTCTTGATCGAGCAAAGAAGGCTCCTAATGGTCCCTTTTCTGGAGTTTCAATAAATCTGACACCGGGAGTTAAAGGTGGCGCAGAGACGCTACGACGGATTATAATTGCAAACGGCGGATCTTGCACAATAATCAAATCTCCCCGCACAAAAAAATACGCGTTGTCTAGCACTCATGATCTGCCTATGCTTCTGGTATCGTGCATTGAAGACAAAGAGTACTTCAGTGGGTTTAGAGGTTTTGCGGAGAAAGAGAAGAAAAAAGCGCTGGTAGTTAGCACGGAGTGGGTGTTGACTGGAGTTTTGCGTATGGAAGTGAA
Source organism: Kockiozyma suomiensis (assembly GCF_038497685.1). Lineage (NCBI taxonomy): Eukaryota > Fungi > Ascomycota > Lipomycetes > Lipomycetales > Lipomycetaceae > Kockiozyma > Kockiozyma suomiensis. Next base: position 121,608 of record NW_027117679.1, read on the forward strand.
ATTTGATGATGAGTTTGTACTGTAGTTCAGCGTTTTGTTCAATATAGATTGGAATTACGTAAATTGAAAAAGGAAGAGAATGCTACTAAGATCCCTAAAAACACCAAATAACGCCGTCAACAATATGTATATATGAGTACATCTTTCAATCAAGAATTGTCAGGTTAACGATATATTCTTAACAATAAACCACCGAAATTACACCTTCACAAAGCATATAACTTGCACATCTCGCTACATCCAATATGCAAAAAATAGGCACTTACATGAATGCACTCAATGATTCCCAACAGCCCTAGCAGAAGGCTGCACACTACTCCCTCCAGCTCCACCTGCCCCAGCAGCACCAGTAGCAGGAAACGCAGTATTAGAAAAAGGCGACGAACTCTCCGACACGTCCGATCCGGCATTTCGCTTCGGCGACGACGAATTGCTTTGTAGCAATTGCTGCTGCGGAGTTTGCTGATATTGGACTCCGTGTCCATGTTGCGAAGGTTGTTGCGGAGACGAGTGAGGGTTCCGAGTTTGACGTTGGGGGTCGTCGTCTAGGGCGAGGACATCTGCCATTGTTAGGCTTATTCTCGTTGCTTCACGACGAATCATTCTTTTCTTTTCTTTCAAAGTGCGGTATTGACTTTGAAAGTAACTAATTAAAAGAGAGAGTCGGTCGAAATAGCAAACACTTTTGCGTCGTTTGTTTGTTTATAAGACGCGTTACTCTCGCACAACCTGTGGCAGTTCAAGGTTAGGGTATCAAATATTACTCGCGCTCGCGGTTCAACTTCTATGTACTTTTGAGCTTCGTTTATTTGATTGCATTCAAAAGCTATAGTTAATGCATTAAGATTTGGTTTGCTATTGAATTAAATTACGCCTTGGACTAGATAAATAAATTGCAAAAATCTGTACAGACCAGGTGTGCGGCTCAAATATCACGTGCGAAGCTGTAAACCCGATTACGATGGCCCCATTCATCCAGACATATCCTAAATAAGCGATATCTTTAGCATCTACACCTCAACAACCGTCACTCGACGCAGTCTTTCTTCGACAGTAGGCAAGAATGTCTACGGAAGGGCAGCCGTTTCCATTTCCGAGTATATATTCATTCCCTCCATTCTTCACACGACAACCCAATAGTCAGACATGGACTTCACAATTATCGCTTTGGTCGTCGTTGATTTTGGGGTATTGTCGGTATAATCGGATATGGAGGATTGATTTGAATACAGCTATTGAATGGGATTTATTCAGTAATAAGGAAATTAATCGTCTGTATTCATGTTTTCGTTCTTTTCATGGAATACTTGGTAGTATGGTGGAGCTAATGATGTGAAATAGGATCTTTAAAGTTGGACACATGTAGAGAGATATTGGATAGTATGGTCAAGAAAGGAAATGCAGAGTGGGTATCTGGAAGTGGAAGAGATGCTGCTGATAAGAATCTAAGCGCCATAATATTCTGGAGAAGGCCTGAAGAGTGGGCTAATATGATTGCTGATTGGGTGAGTTTATTTAGGTGTCTCGATTCTGTGTGTGAAAAACCAGGATCGTTTGAGAAGACAATAGCTAACCTTTTTGGACGATATCTGTTTTATTTGTATGAAGATTGATTCAACTGGTCAGCGAAACGCAATCTTGACATTCTACGAAATATCCGACGGCGACCTTTCCTTTTCACAAGGTTTGACCCCGCCATCTCATCTCTGTTACCTCTACAAAACTAACTGTGAACTTTTTTCTACTCAGATTTTAGAGGAATTGATGCGACAATTTTGCGTAAAGCATTGGATATATTAGTCCGTCGTGGACAAGCGCAGATCATGCGCTCTGCTGATGGCGAAGTTGCTGGTGTCAAATTCTTTGGTGTGCAATAGTTTTTTTTTTTTATCTTTTCGATCTTGTATATTTATAATTATATCATGTTGATATAATCGCTATATGATCACTTGTGATGATGAATGTTTGGCACGGTAGTTGATTAGATGAAGTAATTATTTTCTGGCTCTTGCAAGAGTATTGAATTTCAAAACCGGAACAAACCGCAATCTAGATTACGAGTAAAGAACGTCTGTGCTGAAGGATGCGGATGCTATCTCTCTGTTAATAATTTTTAGTTGAGATGAGATGGCAAATCGGCTGGTTTCCTGTAGGGATATGTGGATATAAGACCGACAGCTCTGGCAAATTACGACTCTTCTATTTTGGCTGGCATCTCAATGGAAGAAAGGTGTAATAAAGAGTAATAAATTCCAGTAAAGTGCACCTATCTTGTAGTTTTTGTTTTTATACAATAAAAATCGCCTTTGGAACAGCTTGGTGTATATTCATATCTTCAGTATCAAGTTGTAAACTGATCTAAATGACAATAAGGACATTTTTAATCAATCAAGCGCATTAAATATTGACAAGCAGCCACATAACTGTATGCAACAGTAAAATATCGAAAAACCAACAATCAAAAATGCAGCTCTCAATTATATTGATGATACAGAGCAGCAGAGATGGGCAACCTGGTTCGGAGGGGTCACCTAACCCAATGCCCTCTTCATTGAAATCGGACGAAAGTGGAAATTTAGTTTAGTCCGTTTTACTAACAATCGTAATTGGCACCAGATAATCTACCCTTATTAATATTGATTTCTATTTCAAAGGGTACATGCTTGTTATATGTGAATAAGTGGATATAGCCTACTGATGCCATAATTGTAAGATAAGTGATTGCTCTTTGCAGCAGAATTGAGAAATTGACTGGCAAGCAGAATCAATATTCCCATCCGCCCGTTTGGAATTTCCTCTCTCTTTTCCTTTTTCTTTCTCCAAGCAACAATTATTTAGCTCTATCGGTCATATTGCATGGAGATATTTATTTTTTGAAGTCGTCTATCTGCTTTGACAACCAGATCTAGTTTCCTTCAGCATCAACATTCACGTACAACGATGCAATTTCGCGGATCTGATCGCCAGCGGGCAGCAAAGCCGGCAGGGGGGATTATTCCTCGCTACATGATGCCCACCGCTTCATCTCTAGAGAAGGTCGTGAATTATGAAGCACTCAGTACAACCAAGGCTGGAAAGCCTGTGCCTGTAAGTTTCATTCATTGATATATCTGAGAAGTAGGTCTGAATTTTTGGTAGGTTCACGCTAGTGCTAATAAATGTCAACCATCAAAGTATAGAGCTGCTATAACGAACGACAAGAAACCTAATATTGGAAATGGTATTGAGACTGAGAAGGGCATGTCGCTTGCCGCCAATATCGAGGCTATCAATCGCATCAGCAGGCATACCTCTTCATCTGCCGCTAAAGCCGGTAGCAAAATTATAAAGCCCCAGTCTGTATGTTAAGGCAACTGGAAAATATATATATTTATTGTTCATCTGCTAAATTATATGAATAGAAAGCGGATATACGCAACATACATCACACAAAACCTATTTCCGTGTGCGCTACCTCTGAGGTTAAATCCCCAGTTATTGTCGATGAAGTTCAGACAGGAGAGATTCACCCCACTCCCCACTCTACCCTCCCTTCATCTATTGCGTTTGAGATGCATTCAGCTTCTGCTCTAGCTGCAGATGTGAGTCTATCCAAAGAAGAAATGAATGTCGAGCTCACGTCCCTAGTAATCGAAATAGAGCCTTTCTCTTCAGAAATAGAAGCCTGTGACTTAAGACTCTCGAACTCAGATCTTCCACTGCAGATCGATGCAGAACTTGAATCTCTGTCCATTGATATTGATAATTTTTGTCTGGATATGCTGTGTTCTAGTGAACTAGATGTATGCACCTACTTGTCGCATAATGGTTCAAGGAGTTCGTCACCGACGATTCTGTCTGAGCCGTATACGAATGGGAAGCTTCAGTATTCCTATTCTTTGCCCTCTCGTCTTACTGAAGAGATCCTCGATGAGACTAAAGAAGATGATGATTGGAGCTTTGACAATTCTTCCATATATATATCTCCTGTCGTAAAGCAGAAAATTAACGTGGAAAGCGAAGACTCGACATTCATCTCCTTGAATGAACGAATTCGACCACAAGAGCTTGACTACGTTGATAATCTCGCGCCCGTCTCGGTCCTTGAGGAAGAGAAGCAGAATTCTATCAGCGGGGGCAATTGCTGTATTTCTCTGCAGCGATTGCGACCAGTGTCGCAATCCACAGAACCGCTGTCGGAGTCTGAATCCAGAATTTTGTTGGCGCGTCTAGAAGCCTATCATGAAAAAAATTCTTCAATCAAGGAAGCGGTATCTGAAACAAAATTTCAAGACACTAAGCCACTACTCACGATCCTTAAAAGTCGACCTATGAATGAGACTATTATGCCTGACGAGGCACCGATATCAGTCATGTCTCTTCATACTTCATATTTTTCTCCTCGTAAATCTAAACTGCGTGAGTTTTTTGAGAACGAGCTGCTACGACTAAATTCCTCCTTATCTACTACTCAGCCCGCGCATACAACCTGGGGATGGCCTTTGAGATTGCCGAAGAAGACTGTGAATATTGTCCCTGTTGAAGAGCAGATTATCTACGATCGGCAGCCGGAATGTAGCGCTAGTACCCATCCAATTGCCCAACCCGGGCAGGTCGTTACCGAACCGCAGGCTGGAGCTGAATTAAGTGAAGATATTTTTCTTTCTGAGAAGGTGTCTGAGAGTGCCTGCAATATTTCAGAGGAGGACGACGGAGAAACTGTTTCTTATCGCGCGCGACTTTACGCTTTGCTAGACGACAAACAAAAGAATGAGAATAGCGTATCCCTGTTTTCGTCTCTGAATGATATATCCAAGACTAAATCACCGAACGCGAGCAATCAAACTATATGCGGGTATTCCCAAGAAGAATGGACCTCTAGTGTCATATGGGATTCTCAATCCGAACAAAAAACCTTCGGACCGCAAGGTATTACCGCAGTAGATACATCAATACCTCAAAATGAAACTGAGCAAACTTACGAGAATACCGAAATGGAAGAAGGCTGCGTCTCATATCGTGCAAACCTCTACGCTCTATTAGATGAGGAACCTCAAATTAACGATGAATCATCCTCTTCATCTTCTGACAGCGAATTTGAGTCGGCGAGAGACCCATGTCCAAATTACAGAGGATATCCACAAACGTCACCTTCCTCCAAGCCAGAATTCACACTTCAAGATCCACAATCCGTGAAATATATTGATAACATATTTCCAGAATCCGATTATTTGGAAACTGAAGCTAAACTGCAATTTCGCAACAATAAAGACGGCTCTGAGTTTTCTGGATCCAATGTTTCTGCGACCCCGGAGCATGGATCAAGTCCTGTTCTGTCTCCAATACAGATTGACTCTAAACCCCTATCGGGAATATCACCGGTACCCACAGATCTAATTTCATCATTTTTAGCTCTAGAAGAGTCTATCGCAAATGACTATGAGCACACGCGCTCTTCTTCATTATCTACTGCGCACGCGGAACAGGAATGGTTCTTTGATCCTCCTATATCCTTTCTAGCGCGCAAAGATAGTTTCCAGCCTCTCGGAATTCTTAAACAGCGCCAACGAAAATCTTGGAGCTATAAACATGCGTCGCACAGGAGTGTTAAATGGGCAAATTCACTCGAGCAGATCAAAGTCTTCAAACCATCCGAAAAAGTCGTCTCCACAAAGGCGTCTTATTGCACGATTGCCAAGATTCGCTCTTTTTTCCTTGGCAAAAAAGATAAAACTGCAAGATTAAGTGATCCGCGGACGCGTACAAGTAATGCGGCTATTGCGAGGTATTTTGCCAGAGACAGATTTTGTAATTGGTTGAAGAACAAAATGAGATTCTTGCGACGCAGCCGACGTGCACGGAATAGCTCGTCAGAGGAGAAAGATGAAGAGGCAGAGAAGAGAATGGCGGCTATGATGAAAAAATATAATGAGCCTATGCCATTTACTCTGGAGCCTAACGACGTGCTGCCTGCAGGAGAATACCGCGTCAGAATCGAACACTACGGCGATGACTGCGATCAAGAACAGCAGCTAGTTGCTTTCACTATCAATGATAACGACAGTGAAACGACGAGTGTATGTGGACCCGTTGGTCATGATACGTGGATGTGGATGCTGCGAGAGCTATTTGTTCTTTCTCAAATACGAACGAAGCGAAACATCTCATTATTGTATGCCAAGCGTGATAAAGCGGCCAGATTTTTTAAGAATCCGTTAGGTCATATATCTGAGGAGAAAAAGAACTCAACAGATCCAGATAATGTACCTCTAACTTCGCTCTCAGGTTCAGATAGAATACACAGAGAACATAGTGTGCAAAAATACAGTCAAGAAGTGAAAACGCAAAACTCTACAACACTAATCAGTCAATCAGTTGAGTGGGATTCAGACGACGACGAAGAAACACATTGGTCTCTATTATCTGCTGATTCGTATTACGAGAAGGTATTGCCAGAGTATGTACCTTTGGGACTTGATAAACTTTTGCCTCCTGAAGATGGGGATATCACTGAGAATACAGGTGACTTATCTTGTCGCAAGAAGGTTCGCATTTATCCTAGAACGGCAGCGCCGTAGCAGGGTTTTTCTGAGAAGATGGATTTCATTTTTCAATGGATTTTGAAAAGTAGCTGATCATACTAGTAGTATATACATCCGTCATGATTGCGAAACGCGGTGTACAAGCTGTCTTTTCCTCCTATACCTATATATTTATACCCTGTTGTTGACTGATCGTTTTATCCTGTATTTCAGTATTCTGCTTTTTTAGATTTCTGTTCCCATTTTGCTCTGTTAATGATTCTATTTTATAATATTTTAAGGACTGATGATTAGAAATGTTATGGTTGTATCATGAAGAGTTCTTTTAAAACTGGTTATTCACCTTGTCGAAACTAGGATCTGAAGTTCGCCCCTTGATCCAGTTCCATCTCGAATTCCATCCTGGAATTATAAACCGAAGCGATGCAAGTCCTTAAATCAATATTCAGGCCATCACTGACAGTGTAGCTTGCACATGTTATCCGTTTGATTTTACTCATTGTAAAGCTTCTCAGAGTAATCAGTAATAACGAAAATGAAGCAGTAATATTATGTAACACTTTTATTATGAGAAAGATTCTCAACACCGTGCTATTAGTTCAAAAACATGCTCAGTAGACTATATTTTAGAGTCAACAGCACGGTGACAGGGGTGCTGTTTGATTGAACCAGTTTTAATTAATTAAGAGCTTTTCAATATTTGATGCAGTAGTAAAAAAGCGGCTTGACGTTATTGTTCATAAAGCTGACATGTAATTTTTTTATCTGGTGCACATTGGGTGTGATTATGCGTCGGAGATTGCTTTATTATCTCCTTCATTGAGCATATATTCGATGTAGAGAACAATAATTATAGAATTCGACATGGTATGTATTGGGAAGAATGGTTTGATTTCACTTAAGCTACAGCTGAGTAAAATCCAATTGCAACTATTCAGACACCTCGCGCGAAAAGCTCTGCACATCTCTCCGTATTCATTTCAAACGAATAAATATATAAGTACGAGCAAACTTGATTCTAAGCTTCTGTTTTCAACAAATGCATACGTCCATTCAGAAGACTACAGTTTTTTTTGTTTAGCAAAGTTTATTTTATAAATTTATTTTAAAAAGATCCATAATCGAGACTAAATCACAGTTAGTATGCTCAATCACTAAAATGGATTCTAGAAGCCAAGCGTTCTTATTCATATTTGAAGGCTCAGTTCTTTTTTTTTTTTGCTTTTCTTTTATTAGTGAAAAAAACAATTATTAGAGATATCTATATCGAGTATTGGAATAATATAGTTGGAAAAAAAAAATAACCGAATCTCGAACTGGCAAAAAAAACATTGTACTCTCTTTATCAAAGCGTGTCATCCTTATGCAGGGGCCATGCTGATCTTCTCTGTATAGTTTCAGTTGACCATATGTCCCGAAGGACGCATATCATATTTTGCTGCCACTCATATTGTTAAAGGCAGGGTTGAGGTAATTTAAAGCAACAGCTTAGTAATTATTCGCTAAGCCGGCAGTTTATTGCTTGTCTATAGAAATTGTCGCTGAGATAATAGATTATAACAGTTAGTAGCATAGAAAGGACATTCTTTGGTAGAACATAAAGGAAAAGGAAAAATCAAATAACTGCCATTATATAGGTAAAAATAATTAGATACTAAAAGTATCCCATCCAAGCTGCTCATAAGTCCAGCCAAAGACGAGTTCATGACCCGTAGGCCGCGATCCGTCGCCGACCAAGCAAAGACGTCTATGCATGCCTTTCTGCAAATAAAACTCGTCAAAGAACTTCTTATCTTGTGGATCAAGCTTTTTGATTAAGTTTATGTTTGCCGTGATGCGTTCCTTGCGAGCGGATTTCGGGATAATTGAAATTCCTAGCGAGAGAGCCCAGGAAAGGATGAGAGTGCCTACACCGACGTTGTATTTCTCCGCGATGGCTATGATGTCTGGATGAGTAAGAAGAGGAGAGTCCCATTGTCCAAGAGGCGAGTATGCGGTGATATGAATGCCGAGCTGGTCAAAGTAACGTCGTAGTTCAGGTTGAGGCCACATTGGGTGAATTTCGACTTGATTGACGGCAGGCTTGATTGTTGCCACGGCGAGTAATTCGTCAATTGTCTTTTTCGAAAAATTCGAGACACCGATTGCGCGCAGCTTTGTCGGATATTTCTTGATGACAGCTTCCATTGCCAACCATGTCTCGGCCGGTGTCGGGTGCTCGAGCGCTGCGCCAAACTCGTCGTTGGCTTGCGGGAAATGCATGAGCCAGAGATCTATATAATCTGTTTTCAGATTTTCTAGAGATTTAAGAAATGCTTCTTCCGCTTTATCATGGTCAGCATTCCAGAGTTTTGTGACAATAAACAGCTCTTCGCGCGGAATTCCAGATTTGTTGACTGCGTAACCGACTTCCGGCTCAACAAGGTATGCAGCAGCGGTGTCGATATGTCGGTATCCTTGCTCCAAGGCATAGAGTATTGCGTCCTGGAGTTCCTTGGATGCTTCGCTGCCAGGCTTGCCCTGCCAGGTGCCGTATCCAACTGCGGGCATCAATTGGCCTGTGTTTAGCTTGATTTTTTCTGTGCAGATTTGAGTAGCCATTTTCTCTTTTTATGACAATGAGAGGCAAGATCAGAGCGTCCAAATGCAATTGTGCGACCAAGTGTGGATTCAGCTAATTTTATATATAATGTGGGGTGGTGTTTGTTGATAAAAGGATGCGGCCTGAAAAAGAAAGCCAGTCTTTAATAGTTAAAGTGGGGATTGAACGAGTTGTAGAAATTGTATGCGCCTGGGTAGCCCAACAGCAAACATGGTCGCTGTTGACAATAGCCGAGCAGAAAATAGCAAATAATCAAAGTACAGAAAGAGGAGAAAGGGAGATAGGACTCGAGCGTTATTTGCATAGGACTGATCGGTGTCGAGAAGGTAGACTGATGTTAATTTACCTTATCATTATTAGTCCATGTAAAAACAGTTACGTAAATGTGGATCAGGCAACTCGGCTTCTATGCACTACAACGTTGAAAGTAATATACAGTAACCCGGCTGATAGTGCAGAAAAAGGCAAATTCTACGAAAGTACGCAGGCAAACGGCAGAGGCGTTTGAACCTCAAAGCGCTCGTTGCTTTGCGCACGCATAAATGAAGAGCGGCAGATAGCGTACCGCGAGGAGAATGGCTGTGCCCCTCTGCTACTGAAGCGAGAATTCGTTGGCAAAACATTGAGAGTTATAAAAGAATCTATAATGTAGGCAAAGATAAAGGATATAAATTTGCTGTTATCAACTAAAGTAGGAAAAGGATCACTCTCGGCGCCCGGCAATCAATTGGGTGCGGCTCAGCGATGACGTCGTTGATTGCCCGTTGCAGGCAAATTGCCGACACAGCTCAGCTCACTACTGATCTGGCCATTTATTGTAGCCTCCTCCTGCAAATTATTTTCTCGTCTCTAATATTGATCTTCTCCTTTCTCCTCTTTCCTCTATTGTATCCACTCTTCTGCGGCTAATGGCTACTATCCCTCTCGGTACCTTCCTATTCCAACGCATCCACCAATTGGGGATCGACAACATTCTCGGCTGTCCCGGAGACTTTAATATGACCCTCCTCGACCACATATTCAACGTGGACGGCCTTAATTGGATCGGCTGCTGCAACGAGCTCAATGCGGCTTACGCGGCCGATGGTTACGGCCGCACCCGGGGTGGTCTTCCCGGTGTCATCGTCACGACCTACGGCGTAGGTGAACTCTCGGCCATCAATGGCGTCTCTGGCGCCTTTGCCGAGCACGTCCCACTGCTGCATATCGTCGGCACACCTGCGCGTCCTGAAATGGAATACAAGATGTGGATGCATCACACTATCCCTTCTAGCGCCGACTTTGACAGCCCAGATCACCATGCGTATATGCGCATGAGCGCTCCTGTCAGATGCTGCTCGGCATTGCTTGACAACGTCGACACACTCGCCAGCGAGATCGACCGGATTATAGAGACAGTCTATAAGCGATCTTTACCGGGTTATATCTTTGTTCCTTTGGGTGAGTTTGTAATTAGTCTGCTAATTACTTTTTGGAGTTCGAATCACTGACCTCCTGTGCCAAATAGACATTGTCATGGCTCCTGTTCCCAAGGCAGCACTAGACACATCGCTGTCACTCACAGTCGTCAACCCCGATCCCGAAGCCGACGATATGCTTGCAATTAAGATTCTTGACGCGATCTACGCAAGCAAGAAACCCGCCATTTTGGCAGACATCCTCGCTCGCCGTCACATGTCGCGCAAACTTGTCATGGATCTTGTTAATACTACTAAGTTTCCTTCATTCTCGACCGATCTAGCAAAAGGCTTTGTGGATGAAGATAGTCCATATTTTGCTGGTCAGTATAATGGTCGCTTGTCACTTCCAGGTGTAGCTGAGGCGGTCGAGGAATCGGATCTGGTTATCAATATTGGACCCATCATCTCTGATTCAAATACCGGAGGATTCACTCGCTTTATTGATGACGAAAATCTCATCATTTTGCACCCCGCCTACGTTAAAGTCTTTGGCGAGCGTTATCATGGCACCCATTTCCTTCCCGTTCTTGAAAAAGTCATGAAACGTCTTGATATATCAAAGCTGCCAGCGGCACGCACGGTCAAGTCTCTCAAGATCGGCGAGCCTGTTGAAGTCAAATCCGCTGCTGACATCTCAACTTCTTATTTCTATCGCTACATCATGTCGAACTTCATTCAGCCTTTCGACAATGTGTTTGCCGAATCTGGTACGGCGCAGTACGGCATCAATGACTCCAAATTCCCACACAACATTAATTTTACCACGCAGCTTTACTATTCCTCCATCGGATTCACGCTTCCTGCTGCTCTGGGCGCATGTATTGCTCAGCGAGAAATTGAACAGCAAAATGCGGGACCCAAAGCTCGAGTGGTTCTTTTTGAAGGCGACGGTAGTTCGATGATGACAATTCAAGAACTTGCCACGATCACCAGATACGGTTATTGTCCTACAATCTTCCTGATTAATAACTCTGGATACACGATCGAGCGCGCAATTCACGGCCCACACGCTAAATATAATGATGTATGTCCAGATTGGAAATACCTCGAACTTTTCAGAACATTTGGTGCACCTGAAGACAGCTATTTCTGCAAAAAAGTGACTACTCGCGCCGAACTCGAGTCATTGATCGAAAGTGACGAATTCAAAGAATGCGATGGTAAAAAAGTTCGGTTTATAGAGGTTATTATGGATAAACTTGATATTCCGTGGCGCTTGTCGGCTCAGGTTTCGAAGATGAGTGAGCATACGAAAAAATGGTTTTATGAGTATAGTGAGAAAATGGGTGAAGTTCCTAGAGCTGTTTAGACTTTTGTAGCCCTTGTAGTGTTGCAGGATTTTGTAACGGCGCTTTGCATAGAATTATCAGTTTATGGGTACTTTACTTCTATTATCAGAAAATGAATACAAAGAAAAAAAAATAAAAAAAAATGCAAATTCCATGAACATTTGTTCACTCACTTAAATTTTGCGAATTTCCACACGACACCGATTCCAGACCTCATTCGGTCGCATTTCATCAAGTGGAGCTTCGTCTTCATTCTTAATAACCTCAATATCTATCGGCGCGATATCTACGACTGCATACGTGCCAGCTGCCTTCATCTTTGTCAGTGGACCAGGATTGATAGCTACCACATTATCAACAACCTTTGCAAAGAATCGTTGATCCGAAGGGACTATCAATATATCCGGCCTGGCGATATTCATATCCGCAAGTCCCAGATAGGCGACTTCTAGTGGGGTTTCAGGATGAGAAGGGAAAACCGGATACAGGGATCTTTGTAGCATGAGATTTCGGGCACCACGAACCATTGCACTACGTTCGAATTCTTCAGGTTGATTAGCTCCAGCGGGACTAGGAACTCTTATCAAATGCTCGACTCTAGACATTTGCATAAGAACATCAACGTTGGCTATTGCTAGTACACTTGAATTGACTGATACGAACGACGGATTCGAAAGCCAGCGAGCTCGTTTGGGAAGTGCAATTGCTTTCTTAATCTCTGGACCGGCAACTGGTGGTGCAGGGAAAGAAATATGCCGCTGAACGGCCTCGCGGGTGCCGCATTCTGGAATGAGAAGGGTTTGGCAATTAGGCAGCGCTTGCTCTAGACGACGAAGTTGTTGAGAAATACAGACGCGGAAGAGGTCTTCGAGCGTGTTGAGATCTGTATAAGGTAGTGCCGTGGGATCGGATAGACGAGGGTGAAGGGAGTCAATGAAGGGGCCGAGTAAAATTACCACGTCGGCATTGCTCGTGATTGCAGAGTCAATCAAGGCTGTCAATGGCGAGAACTGAAGATTGTCTTGCGTTGTGAATGGACCCTTGGCAATGAGCATGCGCATAGGCCGCTGAGCAGTCTGCCGTAGAACTGAAGTTTTGGTCAACGGAACCTGAAGCTCAGGAAATTTAAGAATCGCCTTTACCACAAACTCCGAGCCAGAGGGGTTGCTACCCCTCAGCGCCACAATTTGTCCTGGGAATAAACTCACTAATCCAGACAATGAAATTTTATCATCTTGCGCGACTGGTTTTAAAGCCAGTTTCAATCGCACACGAACGCCGGAGCCCATACGACGACCACATTCAAGAAGCATAGAAGTCTCATTAATACGCGCCGAATCAGCGGCATGCACTGAGTCGGTTACTATCCGACCGACGACTATCACATCGTCATGCGATATCGCACTGGGACTAGCAAGTCTATCGATAGCAGTTAAGAGTGTCTCGTCCATAAGCTTTCCAGAATCGTTCTCCTCTTTCAGGGTTCGTAAATGAGTCTGAATGAGGTCGCCAAACTGCTCGATGCGTTCGTCGAGGAACTCTGAGGCTTCGAGAAGCGCTTGTCGCATTGTTCGGTATTGATATTTTTTGAGATCCATGAATGCTGTAATTTTTGCGCGTTCGGGAGAGGCTGCAGATTTGTCGATTATAATCGACGGGCTTAATGTTTCCATCACACGACCTGCATCAGTACGCGATGCAAAAGTTCTGAATAGCATATCAATAACTGCGCACTATGATCATCTTAAACATCAAAAACCAAAGCATACGTATCAGATAATGGAGAGTTTCTCAATGGCGTAGGCGTCTGCCCCGTACTGGCATATTTGCGCTTCAAAGGCGTCACTCCACCACCCGCCCCACTCATCATTGCATTACTACCATTGCCATTCCCAGGCTGTCTCTGCTGTTTCCGCTCCAAATTTTCCTGCAAGCTTAATCTTAAATCATCAAGAACAGTCTGCGAAATCTCGTGAGTCTCCGCATCGCGTTTGACCTGATAGGATTCAATCTTGTAGTATAGTTCGAGAGGCGTCAAGGAGAATGATTTCTGCAGAGAAACACATGTTGACGCGAGATCGGAAGACAATTTAGAGTAAAATATCTCTGATCGATCATCTACTGCTGAAGGCATGATTTCTGCGCTGTGAGATGACTGACGATGAGTGGGCAAGAGTTAAGAGTCGAGCGGAATGCGACGCGTCGCGTACAGGACGCGTTTTTTTATTGAATTGGGGGGTTTGTACCATTGTAGTAACAGTTTGAGAAATTGATTACTTTAAGCTGGATCTTGATATTTTGGAAGTTGGCCTTTATTTATAAAGCATATTCTTTATAGTCTGCCTAACTACTAAAATATTGAAATGATCATAGCATTCAAGATAGAGAACGATAAACACACAAGAACACAAGAACGCCGAAACACGCATGGAAACGCATCATCCCCATCGGATATTACACATCTCGCAACTAACGACTTAAAGCACCTTCTCGGCTGTGAAAGTTCATCATAAATGATCAAGCAAATTGTTAAGTCGTTTTGTCGGAATTAGTGGCAAGTTGCTCATATATTGTAATAGAAAGCTTTGTGTCGCTGAACTAGCTCTACCATCTTATTCACGTTATCCATGTCTAGTAATTTTTTAGCAACCAAATATTCAAAAAATTTTAGTAATTAGAAAAGAAAAAAGGTGAGCCTACTGCCATCGCTCCCGTGATTGATTCCATCCAAGGCCTTCACACTCAAATCGGCATTGACTCTTCCCGTAATCTCAAAGATTTGACCTTCGGTAAATACCAGATCCTAAACGCCGAACCCATTAGCCATCGATGTAACAGATTCATCATTCCTATAACATAAAGATGCAAATACCCACCCGAGTAGAATGAACAGTCACTGATCCAGCAGCATCCAGAATCGCCGTATCGCCATTAACCTGAGTTACCCTGCCAATCAATCTAACGACGCTTTCAGTGTAAGGCTTGAGATATTGTGCATTTACACGAGGGCAAATTCCGTCAGCGTTCATTGTCGATTTAGATGTAGAAATCAGGTGTTGCCAGTAGGTAACGCTGTGTGTCTATGAGTACGCGTGTGAGGCGCGTGAGGGCGCGTATAATGAGTGGTTTGATGGTACAAACAGCGCTTTTGCTTACATATTTTATAATCACTGTATGGTTTCCCGCGAAAATGATTCACTAATTAGAAGATAAATTAACAGAGGATAATCTGACAAGAGAGCTGCAAGCACGAAAGCATAAGTCTACTATTTTGCTCTATTAGTATCGTAACTCGGTTGAATAATGTGGAATCAGTAATTCCTTTTCAAAAAAAAAAAAAGACGCCATGAAACTCCAGTATCGTACAGTATGTAAATATGTAAAAAACACTTCAGGCCCAATAGTGAATGTAATAAAAAAAAAGGTCTCAAAGCACAGCTATCCTTTTCAGACTAACCACAAGGCTAGTCACTATCGCCAGGCAACTCAATTTTACCAATCAAAGGCTCAAGAGCCTTCGGAATCCACTCGGCCGCATCGCCTTTGAAAATCCACTGCATACGCTCCGAATCAGGAGCATCTAAAAGTCTTTCTTCGTCTGAATCAGTCGCGTCAACATCAATGTTGAAGATTGCGACTTTGCCATTCTGCGCTCTTACACGGTCGACGTATCCGGCGGCAGGATAGACAGAGCCACTTGTGCCGATGACAAGGATCAGGTCGACTTTGCCTTGTTCGAAAAAGGAATCTGCGGTATGAACAACTGACCATGGTAAAGGCTCGCCGAACCAGACAACACCGGGACGAAGGAGGCCGGTGTGGCATTTTGGGCAATGAGGCAAGTCGGCTGCCGGGATGAAGGAGTGACTGTCCGGGTCCGCGAGGGCGGGGGTCAGGGGATGAGTGGTATTATTGTTATCAGAGTAGTCGCAGTAAAAAGAAGTGCATTTGAGAGCGAAAAGGCTGCCGTGAAGGTGAAGCAGTTGTGACGAAGGGTGATTTGCGCGCAGAGAAAGCCCGTCAACATTCTGTGTAAGTGTGAGGAAATTCGGATTCCGACGGGCAAGCTCAGCGAGGGCGTAGTGAGCTCTGTTGGGCGATGCTCTTAGAGCAGCTGCGCGACGGGCGGAGTAGAACTGCCACACCAGAGACGGGTCGGCGGCGAAGGCGTCTGGCGTGGCAAGGTCCATGGCGTCGTGATTGCGCCAGAGACCGCCAGCACCTCGGAAGGTGGGCAGGCCTGAAGAGGCCGAGAGACCAGCACCAACTGCAGAAATCAGTAACCCATACAAAAAGAAAAGGAAACAAGAAAAAAAGAAAAGAAAACGGTACCTAGGGCGAGAATACGAGAGGACGAGCGCAAGCAGGCGTGGAAGGAGGTAAGGTCAGCAGCCATGTCTGCGAGACGCGGCGGTGAGGAGTCAGCGGACGCAGCAAGAATTGACGGCATTGCAGCTGCACGCGGCAGCAGATGTTGAAGAATGATTAGCCGAGTCAGAAGGCGTACTGGAAGTAGGTAATAGTATCAGAGTAGATAACGAGGCGCCGCAGACTCCGACAGGCGTATGTACTAGCAGAATAGACTGATAGCTAATTGTTTAATTGATCAATGGTTAATCGGCTGCCCACCGCTTCCGCAGCACTAATAGTCTTGAGCAGCCTATCGCAATAAATTCGAATGGAGTACAAACAGTCGTAGAGGTCAGTATTATTAGTTAGCACTGAGTCAGTGTCATTGGTCATTTATTACATAATAAAATGACGTCAGACAGGGTTCAAGGCTGGGCGAGGGTCCGTCTTGCGACGACCTCTTTCGTGGGCTGTCCTCCTGTCTCTCACTCTTCCCCACCGCTTACACAAACACGCTCATCTCGCCCTCTTTCTCTGCCCGTCATGGATTCCTTAGAATGTTTGACCGCAGACCACTTTGACCTTGATACTTTCAGTCAGATTCTCGAGATGGACGACAGCGAAGAAGATCGCGATTTTAGCCGCGGCATTGTCTACGGTTATTTCGAACAGGCAGAGAACACCTTAGAATCGATGCAAACAGGACTGTGAGTGTCTCTCGCCCTTGTTTTTTCCTCCAATCGGTCTGCTAATACTTATCTCTTTTTTTCCTACAGTGTGGAGAAGGATTTTGAATCGCTTAACCAACTCAGTCATTTCCTCAAGGGCTCTGCCGCTACTCTCGGTCTTTGGAGAATTCGCGACGGATGCGAAAAAATTCAAAATCTCAGTGCCGGCCGTCACTTGCACAATCCTCGAGACGAGGCTGCCGATAACAAAGCATTTGAGGAGATTACTTCACTGGTCAATGAAACCGTCATAGAAAGCGGAACCTGCGAGACTCTGCTGCGTAAGTTCTACGAAGGTAGTAACTAGGACTCTTTCCTCTTATCGTTAGGCTTCATATTTTGCTCCTTCCCTGCCATCACTTCCAATACATCCGTCGGCTTATCACGTCGCGGCAATTTAGTGTCTTTTTCCATTATACTCTCTATCAGTTTCTCGTCATGAGTGTGTCGGCCATTCACGCGCTTCGCAGGCCCTGTCCTATATCAATGACGTACTTCGCCTTCAACTCTACTATTCTCTTTTGTTTACCACACCTTTTTGCTCTATTCCATTGATACTTGACTCTTTATCTTAGATTGTTTCTGTGCCTTTTTTTGTTTGCTTGGGTTTTTTTTTTAATTTTTGATAAGTTTGTGGATTATTTGTGCTTTCTCCTGTATCTGCCTTTTTCAGCCTCTATCTGCTATTTTTGTGTTTCTTTTTTGCGTTATGTTGCGTTTTCCTTTCCCTATGTAATCTGCAACTGCTTTTTTGCTACCTGTGCGAGTTCGTGCGAGTAAGCTTAAATTGTAAATCGTGTTTGTGAGTTATGAATGTTATATCGCCGTCGCTGCTTTGGAGGACGGAAAAGTTGTTAACTAGTTTTTGGTCTGTCGTGTTGTATTTACTGCTCTCTCTACAAAAGTGTTTATTGTTCTCTGCTGCTCACGGTCATCGAGCACGGCGGCTGTCGTCTGTATTTTTACTAGCGCCTTCATTGAGTAATTTGGATATGCGGTAGTTATCGTGAGGCAGTGATCGGCTGAAGCTGGCTGCTCTCCATCTCAACTTTGACAGCGGGGGTTCTTTTTTTCGCCGAACGCCGTTTCTCTTTCTCCTTTTCCTTTTCCGCGCCGGCCTCTTTCGTGCATTCGGTTGCTCTTCTTCGCCCTCGCACTGTCTTCATCATCTCATCTTCATCCTCATTCTCTCCCTGACGTCCTCTTCCTCATCTCCTCTCTTCTTTCTCCGTCTTCTTTCCTTACCTTCTCCTTTATTTTCCTGCTTGCCCTAGACTACTGTCAACGATTTCAGCCTCATCTTGTGGCGCAAACATTTCCCGCCACCTCACCTGTCCACCAGACAGCACTAATTATTCTCTCCAACCTTCGACTCGCTTAAATGCCTTTAACCAGAATTAGAAGTGCGCTGTGTTTTCCTTACTAATTGATCACGTCACTTTTCACCCACGCGTCGGCTTGTCACTAGACCCGTCCTGCTGCATACTGTACCCCATCCTGCGCTGGTCTTCAGTAGCAATGACTTCTGTCGATGCGTCGACTGGAGCCGAGCTCGTTGACTGTCCGGTCTGTGGTATTACGGTTCAAATCAATCGCGTCAATCAACATCTTGACAGTCAATGCGATTCTTTAACCCCAACGACCTCAACTCCTCAACACAGCTCACAACACAGCTCACAACGCAGCTCTCATCACAGCTCTCAACCCGTGGCACCTATATTTGGTAAGCCTGCGAAACGGAAAGTGAGCTTGGGCAGTAGCAATAGTGGTGGCGAAGGTGTGTACGAGCTGTCAGAAGATGAACGCGCGTTAGAGATAAAAACTGTTCCAATACACCATAGCGCTACAAGCCTCAAGCACGAGAGCAAAAAACCAAAAACTGAACAGTCGTTACCAAATCAATCAACAAGTCGGATACCAGTATCACCACCGCAAACTCTCCGAGACGCGAAACGGGCCGCGCAACCTCTTGCTGAACGCGTTCGTCCGAAAAATTTGGATGAATTTGTCGGGCAGGAAAACGTTGTTGGTAAAGATGGCATTTTGAAGCGATTTCTCGAGACTGATTCGTGTCCGTCCATAATTCTTTGGGGTCCTCCCGGAGTTGGTAAAACGACTTTGGCGCGTGTAAGTAGCTTTTCAAGAAATTATTTGAGACGGCTTCTTGGATAGAAAGACTGATAATAATTTATTTTTAATAGCTAATTGCTGCATCTACCAAATCGCGATTTGTTGAATTGTCTGCCACGTCTGCTTCGGTTGCGGATTGCAAAAAGGTGTTTGAGGAAGCAAAGAATGAGTTGAGACTTACGCGTCGCAAGACTTATCTATTTCTCGATGAGGTTCATCGTTTTAATAAAGCGCAACAGGATATTTTTTGTAAGTGAGTTCTATTATTCAATTTTTTTTTCTTTTCTAATTCTGATGCTTAGTACCTTACATTGAACGCGGAGATATTATGCTAATTGGAGCTACTACAGAAAATCCTTCGTTTAAGCTCAATTCAGCATTACTATCTCGATGTCGAACATTCACTCTTCAAAAATTATCACAAATAGAACTCTACACGATCTTACATCGTCTTTCAGTATCGCTCGGAGAGGACTACAATCTTGATCTGAGCTCGTCTCCGTCCGGTATAGTCACAGTCGAAGCCCTTGAATACCTATCCGGTCTCGCTGACGGTGACGGTCGCGTAGCAATCAACCTCTTCGACTTAATAGTTTCATCATCTCTCCCTAATCTTTCGACAATCACCTCTTCAACGCCACCACCTGCTCCAATACCTCTATCGCGCATCAAAAATGATCTTCAACGCTCGCATCTTCTCTATGACAGTAAAGGAGACGGCCACTACGACACCATCTCCGCGTTCCACAAAGCAGTCCGTGGCTCAAATCCAGATGCGGCACTCTTCTACCTTGCCCGCATGCTCGAGTCCGGCGAACCTCCAATGTATCTTGCACGCCGCATGATGCGTATCGCATCCGAAGACGTCGGGTTGGCTGATGATTCGTGTCTGCCGTTTGCCGTAGCTACAGCTACCGCAGTAGAGAAAGTTGGCATGCCCGAATGTGACGTTATGCTTGCGCATTGCGCGGTGAAGCTTGCTACTGCTAAGAAATCAGTAAGAGTTTATCGCGCGTACAATATCTTGAAAGATAGGTTTAAAAACGATCCGGTGTATAGTGCTGCCTCTGTGCCTATACATCTAAGAAATGCGCCGACGAGGTTGATGAAGGAGATTGGGTATGGCAAAGAATATAAATATAATCCGGATTACATTGAAGGACGAGTCAAACAATCGTATCTTCCGCCGGAGATCGAGGGGGCAAAATTTCTTGATGGTTTGGATCTAGGAACAGAGCACGATTCTGAACTCGATACCGATTATTTTTCAAGTTTGCATTAAACTTAATGTATATAACAAAAATCATTATAAATGAGATCCAAAAAATAATATTTACAGAGAAAATAATGCAAGACGGACACAGCTATGTATGAAACTCATCCTCCTCGTCCTGCTCCTCGGCATCCGCCTGCCTCATAAGCGACTCCTCATTTTCACCAGCCGCCATATCGCCCACTCTACCTTCCTCTGCTTGATCCTCCTCAAAAGCCATCAACTCATCTAACGTCGCATCATCCTCACGTCCGCAAACTTCCGCAATCTCCTGATAGGCAACTCCCATTGGATCCGCGACTTCCAAACAAACAAGCACGGCCTTGACCAGCTCAGTCGATAGTTCGAGCTCATTCCCGTTAGTAGTAAGTTCAGAGACCATTAATGACCACTGAGTTCCCAGGAAATGAGTCATTTGTCGCACATCTCCAGATTTAGCAACTAAACTGGCGACAATGGTCCACATCCACATCTCTCTATTAACACCATAGATCATCAAATCACGCCACCGTTTCCAGAATAAATCAAAATTCCGCTGCTGCGCAAGAGCAGTTAGCAGCATTGTCAAATAAGCTGGCGATACCTTATTCTTGAATCGCGTCATGATCTTATCGAGAATTGCTACTCGCACATCAACTGGCACGGGTAAAACACCTAGTTCATGCATTTTCCCCATATTTTTTGGAAAAATGTGCGAATCGTCTGTGATTTGCGAGTTGTAATCGAACTGTGTACATGCGCGATATAGAATTGTAAGGAGATGAGTATCATGCATCGCATTTCCAGAAAGGTCTTTTTCGACAAGACGCCCAACAATGCGAATATACTCGACGATTGCGGTGAATCTCTTTTCGGAAATAGATTCAAACTCCTTAGGTGAGTATACGAGCCAATTTCGCATTTGTCGTTTTACGAATGCAGACGTTGTGGCTAGCGCAGTTAGACCTAGGTAGAAATCAGAGACTGTGATTGGCACGCCGCATGCCGCTTGGCGCACCAAGTGCTCTTGAATCAGAACTATTGGAACTTCATATGGAAAAGCCGAATGAGCGACTTGCAGATACTCCAGTTGCCGACGCCAATGTACATGAGACAGCCCTGAGGGATTCTCGCTATGCCATGATTCCAATGGATCAGGAAATGTGACCGGTGTATGCAATTTGAAATTATCCCGCTTAGAGAAATAGTCTGGGTCGTCAATTGATACAGATTTATTATATCGTAGCAGCAATTGATTTGTAAGGGTGGCTAACAGCAAACTCTTCACGTCATCGCCTTCAGTAGTGAAAGTCATGTCTGCGGGTATAATTTTAGACAGCTCTAATAACAGGTCGTATTCTCCGGCGACGCAAAGTTGAGTCGCTAACTCCTGTAACTTATTGTCTGAGACATTCGGTGCGCTTTGTTGAAGAAGCATTCTTGCTTCTACTTTAGCTTTATCGATAATCGCATCAAATTCGCCGTCTTCATATAGCAGAGGATCAAATATTTCATAATTTTCCAAAGACTGGACTTGCACAGTGCTAAATAACCTTCTCGCCTGAGTATGGAATCCGCGACGAATAACCGGAGGCCGCGATCTATCCACGGGATGGAAACCAGGCGTCAAAGGTCGTCCCATTCGGTCGTCATCAAGCGTGAAATACTTGTACTCCTGCGACTCTTGTGGTCTAGTCTTGTCGACCTGTAGCCCGCCTTTTGACGCCCATTTCCGCGCGATTTTCCGACTCTGCCGTTTCGTTTCATGTTCTTTGTACACTAAATCAACCGCTTCGTCACCAGCTAGACGATTGTTTAATAAAGGGATTTCATGAATCCATAATCCTTCTAAATCAAGTTCCCAACGCTTGTCACCCGTGATGATGTGTACATGAATACCCGAGACTTTGGAGTCAAAAAAGACCCAGGAGTTTTTATTCAGGCTGCGAAGATCATTCTCGTACGAAGTGACATCTCCAGTATATCGTGATAATTTCTTCTTTATGCGCCGTTCTTGGACTTTTACCCTCTCTTTGCCAACAAGACCCTCGATGATTGGCTTCACGCGGTATGTCCTTTTTAAGAATACACGAAACTGCTCAGCTGCACGGTTGAGATGCCGCTCGCTGCGAGCTGTACTTACCACCATTATGGCTTCGCCGCCAAAAACGGTAGAGACACCTCGTAAGTCGATAACGCTGAGCTCTTGTAAACCGAGATCGCGTACAAGAAAAGCAAGAATAGGCTCGAGTTCGTCGGGAGAGTTGTCTGGCATTTCGGGGAGTGCGGCGACGTTTGTGACTTTTGTTTGCGCCAAGGATTCGGCTACTCGCAGGTACCATGGCGTCGAGTCGATCAGTTCGTCATCTTTGGCAGTACTACCGTCAGATGATGCTGCGTTGGCGGAGGTCGCGTCGTCGAGTTCGTATTCGCCATCGTGAAGATGGTATTCGACACCACCCACTACATCTGTCTCTGAAGCGCTATATGTCTCTGCGTCTGGATTGAAGTAAGGTGCTTCATCGGAGTCTATAGATTGTACCGGTTTTGTAAAGTCGTCGGGATTTATTGATGGTGTACTCTCGACGTCTATAACGAACTCTGAGGTGTGAACAGAATTTTTTGATTGCTCATTTGAGTCTATACAATCGTAAGTGACGGCGCACAAAGCGGTCGATAATGAAAACATACCACTTGAATATAGTCTCTTGCTTAAATTAGAAATTCGCAGCTTGTGCAGGTTAAAATGAACTTGATCGCTAGATGCCCGCGACATCCAGCGCGCTTGGACACCGTTCTCCAATAACGTCTTCCGGTTGCGCACCCAATTATGCGCTAAATTATTTGTTCGTCCATTGATCGCCTCGGCCGAAAATACTAGCTGCCGCCGTATCAAGGCGCAGTGTAAAGACGACGGCATGGCACGAACGGTCGGGAGGAGGTAGTAGCAGAGTAGCTAATTCACAAGCAGTTCAATATGATTGGTCGCGCATTCAATAAAACACAGTAGGCAAAGTGGATTAAGGGATTATGCGCAGCTGCTGTGTATGCAGATATTCGTAGTGTTGTCCGTTATTTTGCTTTGGGATTCAAAATTTGTTAAAAAGTCTAGTCGGGAATCTAAAAAATACATTGGGTTCGGGTGTTTATGTAATCATAAACGTGTTATTAGTAATGATTTTAATGTAAGTAAGATAAGATACAATTGATGAGTAAAGAATTGATAGTATCAAACTTAAGTTATGACTTGTGAAGATGATTGATTGGTCCATTTCCCTTTCCCAGCTGTAAATCATCTGCGATAGCACAATGAACGTAATCAATTGCCTCTTTCACCGCATCACTCACAGACATCTGCTTCGCCAGATTCGATGCAATTGCAGCTGTATTTTTCATTAGTTGACTGATAATCACTTTCAGATTGAGGTTTTCTGTCAGACTTACATGATAATGTGCACCCAGTTCCATGAGTGTTTTTGGTGATAATGAATGGCGATTCGATAATCTCGTAGCTGGTACCATCGTAAATGATATCTGCGACTATTGTTTGGCTGTTCGCGCTCTCGAATGGTACGCGTTTGTAAGTCGTTCTTGAGAGTGGTAAATGACCACCCTTTAGCAGCACGTATTTTGGACCAAGATTATAGAGCCCTTTGGCGAGAGATTTCGCTTCTTCCAGAGAATTAATTGGCATCTCTGATCCGGTAGCTATATTGTAGATGAATTGCGCCTCTTGTAGATTTGGTGTGATAATCGTTGCGATAGGAAAGAGATCCGTGAGGTAGCCTGATACGGCAGCGTCTGGCAATAACTGTTACGAGGATTAGCACTATCACTATAGTTTGTAGAAACAGATTGGAACATACGTGAGATCCAGATGTACTAATCATGACTGGGTCAACGCAAATATTTGATACGTTATATTCCTTCATTTTCTTAGCCACGCTGCGAATAGTATCGGCGGAGGTAAGCATTCCGGTCTTGACTGCGTCCACACCAATGTCAGTCAAATCAGCATCTAAAGCAACTTCTACAAACGCATGCGGCACTGAGAAAATCTCTTTGACTCCGGTAGCTAGTCGTCAACATTACAATTGTCAGTTATCATGCCAGAAAAAGTAGAAGTAGAACACTTGAGCACTCACTATTTTGCGCAGTCAGGCCGGTAATACACGTCATTCCATAGCATCCGTGTACTGTAATTGTCTTTAAATCCGCCTCGATTCCTGCTCCTCCAGAAGAGTCCGAGCCTGCGTCTGTCTGTCAGCGTATTTTAGGAAGATAGAATGAAGAGTAAAGTAGTACCTGCTATAGTGAGTACACGCGGTAGCGAGTGGACCATAGTTATTCTATAAGTCGGACTGAAGTAGGACACTTTGCTGCAAAATACAAAGATTAGTCGTAACGGTAGAGCAGTGTTCAAAGATTGTATAGGAGTAGGCTTGCAGCTAGCCCAGAGCATCCTACATCACTGCCTGCCGGCCTGCCTTCAATTCCACTCTATGCTTCTACATTTATTTATAATTAAATACAACTCATTTCATTTAAGACAATTGATATCCTATTCAATTGCCTACTACAAAGTGGGCAGGGCGATTGGAATCCAACCGCGAAGAGGTACTCTATTTTGGAATACTGAAATACAGTACCCAACCCTATTTCTTGACCCCAGTTTTGCCCGAGATACCTCGCACGAAACTTTTTTATTTCACTTGTGCCTTCTTTTCACTTTACCCGAAATATCAACCTAACAATCCTTCTTCAACGCGATCAAAGTGTCTTCCTCTCCTTCAGAAAGCTTACATAAAGCAAAAAAAATGAAGTTCAGCCTCGGCAGCGTTCTTGTAGGGGACGCGGATACTCTTGCACAGCAGCACGAGCAGCTCGAGGCCGATATGCAAGAGCAGGCTTCCGCCGACGAACATAATGAGCAGCAGCACGAAGACGTTGTCGATAGCAGACTCTGTATTGAATGTGGGGATCAGCCCGCTGAATTGTTTTGTGTGGACTGCGATGAGCAATTTTGTTCGGTTTGTTTTGGATATCTGCACAGAACTGGCGTAAGTCCCTATCTCCTCTCTCTTCGACTTATGGCATTCATTTTTTTAAATTACACGCGTTTTCTGACTATATCTTACGTTTATAGAGAAGAAAAACTCATGTGTTCAATAATTTCGCAGATAAACGGGCGCCGGAAACTGAACTCGACGCGAACGATGCAGACGTGACGACGACCGGCGACGCCACGCCCGCGCAGAGCTCGGCCAGTGCTTCAGTTAACGATATGGAGATAGATGGCATTGAAGTTCCTACGCTTTCTACTCCTCCGGAGCCTATTGTCATTGTCTCGGCTGGCTCGCAATCTTATGGAACGTGGCTTAGTGCGCGGGCCAAATACATCCCATTACGGTTGACGCAGCAGGAACGGAAACTTTTGCGACTGTGTGTATATTTATGAAAGCTCTTATATGATTCTGTGCTGAATGTGTGGATTTAGATTGGAAGCCGCTTTAAATGTATCTGAGTACACTGACAAAGGTAATATCTAACTGGTTTTAACACATCTTGGTAGACATGATACTGACATTCGGAAATTGTAGTCGATGTTCTCGCATATACCTCAAAAGTCAAACGTATTATTGCACAATTACAAGAAGTTTGCTCGATTTTGGCTGGTCTTGTAGTAGCTACGGACATGAAGCTAGGCCAAGAAATGTTCCAAGATAAGGACTTCGCTAGAAATGCTAAATGGTTCAAGAAGATTTTCGAAATAGGACGCCGATATAAGATAATGAATCCCGAAAAGATGAGAGATAGTTTTGGTAAACTGATGTACATGGTGAGTCGACTAAATTTTTATGAATAATTGCAGCAGTGTACTTATATGCAATAGGTCATGGACTCTCGCCTACCTGAAATTCAGCAAGTGATGGAATTTGATTTATTTATGCCCATTGTGACTGTCTATTCTTTCCTCGAGTCGAAGGAATGTCTGTCACTGCTTGAAGATAACCTAGTCGTTCAAGCCACTGCGGAAATTTATCCCGAACATAAGAAGCGGTCACAAGTACAAGCAGAAATTCGACAAAAAGAAAGAGCCATCGAAACACTTGCCAAGAGATACTATAAACCGGGCATAATAACTCAGGATGAGATTCGGCAGTGCTTGTATTCTATTGGTGATAATCACTCGTATCTGCGCTCGAATAAGAATCCTGTGGAGAGAATGTTGAAATACTTACAGACTTATTTTAATCCTGATAAAATTGAGAATGAGTATAATCTTGCGATTTCATATGGTAAAGCCGGCGCTCGGCTTTCACATAATCACGAGAAGCAGTTCTATTATGGTGAGTTTTACACTTCTCAGAAAGACATGCCGGTTTTTATACTAATTATGATGATAGTCAATCAATCGCTGACCCTCTGGTCGATTATTATGAATGACATGTTCATGCTCTGGTCTCTTGCTGACCAAGATCTTTTATCCAATCGCGGACGTTATCGTCTGACCGATACAGGCCAAGGACTTAATCGAGTACAAAACTGTCCCGCAGTAGGCCGTGCAATGCAGAGCGTAATCGCGCAAGCCCAAAAGCGAGCTAAATCATGGATTGGATCAAGCGTTGTGCATCTTGGCGATCACACTGTACCAAACGCGTGGTTCTTTTTGGATAAGTACCTCCAAGTACCCATGATTTTGAATCCGTTAGAGCGAGTAATCAGTGAAATCGACGTTGTAACGCGCGATCCTTTTGTATTCAATTGGATCGAGTCGCAATTTGGCGGTGTCGAAGAACTGAAAAAGACAATTCTTTCAGATTTCTTCAAACATGCATTCGATGGCTCTGGAGCTGATAATTTCCAAGACGCTGGGTCATGTATTGATGGACGTTTAACAAGTGCTTGGAATTGGGCAAATTCGGTTTCTAAAAAGCCTTATTATAAAGTTCTGGTTCTTTGTGGGTTTACCGGATTCAATGGTAGCGATGGATTTTAAATTTCTTTAGAAAAACCTGTTTTTGATTAAGGTAGGAGATGGGGGCATTTTGTTTTGTTTGTTTATATGCATATCAGATTTAGAAAGTTGGGATGCTGTCTTTGTATATATCCACTAGTTAATTCTATATGACTTTCGCATTATATATTTTACAATATTGGATAATTTAATACAGTTTGATTTTATAAAACATTAAGCAGACATAAAGAAATATACAACGCAAATTTGACCTAATATAACTATAATAGCCGGACAGACTTTTTTTAAACCCTTCAATAATTTTTGAATCACAAAATTCCACTCTATAGATTTCTCGTTTCACCACTTACACACCAAAAATCAAGTCTATTATCTTCTGTTGTATCCAAGCGGAGCATTATTCGATCCAGAATGATAGCCGCTACCGCCACCACCATATCCACCCCGACCGCGACCACCACCACCACGACCGCCACCACCGCGACCGCCACCCCATCTACCATATCCACCGCCACCACCACCACGCGAGTATCGGCCCATTTCTTCAAGCTTTGGATCAACGAACTGCTTGGCTTCGTAGAGAATAGTCAGCAAATCACGAGCTTGTTTGGAGTTGTCGCTAGTGAAGAGAGTGATGGCAGTACCGGTGGTACCGGCACGGCCCGTACGACCAATTCTGTGGACGTAATCCTGGAAGAAGTAGTTAGTTTTTGTCTCTGGTAATGACATCAATTGTAGTGATAGATAAGCTTACCTCGCTGTTGTTAGGGTAGTCATAGTTGATAACGTACTTGATATCCTTAACATCTGTAAATAAAATGATTAGCATAACCATTCCAAATCAGTCATAGGAATAAAACACTCTTTTTTTCTCTCTCTCTGCATTTCATAAAACATAAATCAATCAACAGCATAAATGGCTCTAAGCTTACGACTACAACAAAGGATCCCAAATTCCATTTCCCCAGCTGTAAACACTATATAATAATGTGAATTCTACAGAAGAAAAGAGGGGGAAGGTAAAGTCACGTTCTAAAATTCTTTAGAACCCACGAGTGATAGCAATACGCCAAGTCAAGAAAAAAGTTGATGTTTTAAGAGACCTGCCACGCCTGGATAATTTCTAAAAAGGAGAGAAACATTTTTATGCATTTTACAATCTATTTCAGTGTCTTTGGTCAAAATAGATTGATTATTAAAGCAAATCAAATGGTGTTTTCAAGAAAGGGTTCAATGTTTTCAATTGAGACATGATCAAGATTCTTTTCTTTCAAAAAACAAATTTATAAAACTCGTTAATTTCATTCCCTTGTTACAACATAGCTAATCATGCAACCCTCAAATCTTTTCCATAATGACACTCATAATTTTGTAGTTTAAGTCAATACCCTGCCTTAATAACAACTTCTTATAAGCAGGGAATACACTTTTAACCACAAGTCACAAGAAAAGATCACGCACGAGGGAACGACGATGCCGCATTGCGGGAATTAAAAAAAATTGAATAAATCTTGAATCAAGCCCAATCCTTCCTTTTCCTCTCCGTAAATCATGGCCAGGTCGAACTTTGTACCACTCGATCGTGGAACACACAGAAGTATGTCCCAAATGACCAATAAGAATGAAACCACAATTTGTTTGCACTCAAGCCAACAGGATACAGACTTGAGATACAGTCACACAGAAATCTGAAATAGAGTAGCAGAAAAAGAAGAAAAAAAAAAGGTATCTAAAAAAATTAGAGGGGGAAAAAAGTGGTTACATACCGATACCACGCGACGCAACGTCAGTCGCAACCATAATTGGCGACTTCCCGGTACGGAACTCGTTCAATACCCAGTCACGTTCATTCTGTGCCTTATCACCGTGAATAGCAAGCGCAGGCCATCCATCCTGGCGAAGAAATTTTGTGATATCGTCAGCGACACGTTTGGTGCCGACAAAAATAAGCGTCTTCGCGTCCTTACTTTCCATAGCCTTCTCAAGATGATGAATAAGTCTGTCTCGCTTCTCCATCTCGGTAACGACTTCGACAATCTGGGTAATGTTGTGCGAAGCAGACAACTCGAGAGAACCAACGTTTACCTGAATATAATCATGTAGATAATCGTTTGCTAAACGCTGGACTTCCTTCGGCCATGTAGCAGACCACATACAAGTCTGACGATCTGGTCGAATCTGGTCGACAATTTTTCTAATTTGAGGCTCGAAACCCATATCAAGCATACGATCAGCCTCGTCGAGAACAAGGTAGGTAACACGACGAAGATTAGTCTTGCCGGATTCGAGCATATCGATAAGACGACCGGGAGTGGCGATACAAATCTCGACCCCACGGCTAAGATCACGAATCTGTTGTCCGCGAGGAACACCGCCATAGACACAAGTATTGCGGATACGCGAAGACTTGCCAAACTTGCTACACTCCTGCTGAATCTGGACAGCCAATTCACGAGTAGGAGCCAGAATCAAGACGATAGGACCATCTCCAGGAGATAAAAGAGGCTGTGCGTTGATGTGGACAATTCCAGGAAGGCAGTAAGAAAGAGTCTTGCCAGAACCAGTCTCTGCAATACCGACCAAATCGCGACCGGAGAGAGCCATAGGCCATCCCTGCGACTGAATAGCAGTAGGAGCAGTGAATCCCATGGCGGTAACCTCACTCATAACATATGCAGGAAAACCAGCCTCTTCAAAGGTCTCAACAGGCTTCGGTACATCGTTACCCTTAACTGTCATCTTTTTCTCTTCGCGGAACTTTTCAACCTCCCGCTCAGAGCGAGCAGTGACATTAGGATGCTCTTTGTAAAAATTCTTCTCAAACTTGGAAAGCGAATCTAAGTCATAATCCTGCTTTTTCAAACTCGAGCCCAGAGCAGACATCCGGTCTCCACTACCACCATAAGACCCGCCGCCACGGCTACCATAGGAGTCGCCTCCACGATAACCGCCGCCACCAGCTCCTCCTCGACCACCATAGCGGTCTCCGCCGCGGTCGTATCTATCGCCGCCTCCACCATAAGAAGATCCTCCGTAGCTCATTTTGTGTTGTATATGGCTTATAAAAGATTAATGTAGCCAAAGAAGCAAAAAAAAAAATTTTTTTGGGTCTGGAGTGTTTTGAAAAAAAGGAAACGAGTTTTCGCAAGAAATTTTCTTTTAAATCTGCGGCGTCGCAACTTTGGTGGCAAAATATTTCTAACATTTGACGGTTGTGTGATTCAAATCACGTGACGCGTTTGCCATTGTCCTTTGTCATCAGCGAGAACAAGTTAGTGGTGACCAGATGCAACAGTTCTATACATTTGAAAGACATCATCGTAACGTACATATATGTAACACTCAGCTTAATATGATACAAAAATAAATCCGCAGATAGTACTTTAAACAATAGCCCCGCGTTGCTTCTCGACGATACAATCAAGTAAATCTGAGATGTAGTTTCTCAATGGGACATTAACTGCAGCAACTCCAATCAGATCTTGAATATAACCCTTCAGATACCTTTTCCCAATATCACTTCGCGCGATATTTCGCAATATCAGAACCGAGGTTAAAGGGATACCTGTTGCTTCACCTTTTTCGTCCACTACTGTTGATCTGTTTGCGAAAACCAATTTTTGAGAGATAGTTACGTTCAGACTGAGAGAAGTCTCATCTTGCGCAGTCTCAGGTGCTCCACTGAAAGGATTTGGTTGATTGTGTTTGGCATCTGGGATATGTGTCTTGATATGCGCGGCAACTTTCCTTCGATCGGTACATCCGTGCGGATCAAATTTACCACAGCTTCGCCACTTGCAAAAGTAGACCATTGGCTCGCAAGGTGCGGCATCGGCTGCTACTTCTGGAGCGACTTGCTCAGCTTCTGCATCAATCATTGGCACGTCCCCAGTCTCTGCGCTATCTTTCTCGCCATTCTCCACCCCATTCGTATGAACCCCATTCTCTCCATTCACGCTCTTTTCTTCTCCCGGTTGCACTGACGCAGTCCGAGCAGGCGGCACATGAACTGCCAAAATATGCGAAAACAAATCCTGCACGGATGGAAATGATCCACTACACAGCGTACGATGTCCCATTTCCCATTGACAAGAGATATACAATTCGCCTTTTAATGACAAGGGCACTTCTCTCGGTCTGATTCCTTTGATGATAAATTTTTGTTGTCCGCCTTGGGGCGAAGTGACAACCATGGCTGCTGCATTTCTAAAGGCCATCGTAACGTTTTTAATGAAATCGGCGGCAGCTAACAGTTTCTTGCCCTGGCGTACAAATTCTTCAAAGCGCGACTCGTAAGCTTTCCATAATGCAATTTGCGTTACATCTCCGTCTGCGTCTTCTTCAAAGCATACCCGCATCCTATTTTCACTTTAGGTTTTAAATACATATACGCGAGAGAGAATAAATACTTACCATTGCGTGGCACGATCAGGTTCAGAGAATTGAAGCAGATCCGATATCAAATCCTGCGGAAGTTCAGGAGGTCCCAACGGCGCCGGTTTCTTATTAACGAGAGTAGACGACGGAGCGACAGATTCGGTAGGCCCCCACTCGCTAGCTTGATAAAGAAGTAATCGTACCAGTTGTTGTATTGGTTCTCTCCAATCAATAGTATCGGCGATAAGCTCAACGTTATCAGCAGATGAAGTATACTGATATAATAGATCCAAGCATACGGCCAGTAGATCCTCATCGTCAAGTAGTATCAAAGCACATATCCGAGACAATGCTTTGGGGTCGATAGCTTGCAAAAGATTAGCTTCGACGCTGATGACTAGTCTGGCAACGGATCGCATAGCGGCTATTAGCACGCCCCGGTCGTCACTGCCGAAAAATGGCAACAATGCTCTAAACAATGGATCCTGACTAGATGATGGTTGCATGAATAGTGCCACGGACTCTGTAATATCAAGACAGTACTGCCGTAATTCAACTAAACTTGGTCGATCAGGTAAGGTAAGACACTTTACGAGTGCTGTTTCACATATCTTTTTGCTCGCCAGATATCTCGCATTCTCAGGATTTATAGCAGCATTTCGCAATACCAACGCGGCTTCTAAAATTTTATCGAGTTGCTTTCGCGCTGCGCTAGAAGACGCAACACCAAATCCCAAATCGTCATCGGTAACCTCGACACCATCGTCATGTACCGTCTCTTCGAAGTTCAAAAATTGATCGACATTACTGAGTTTTTCAAGTAATGCAGGTGCTAGATTTGGAAAACGCAAGAAATTCAAATCACCTGGCATTTCGCATGACATTCGGACTAAAGTTTGTAATGCCCAGTCCATCTCGTCTGGTAGATTGGATCGGATAGCCAGGGCAACTCTGTTCATTGACGTAGCCATTGTGAATGAAATAAATAAAATTTGAAAATATGGTGATAATAGGCAAAATTAATTGATGGTAATTGTCTCGTGAAGAACACTCCGTATGTGTGTATGTAAATAAACAGATGTACTATCTTTCAGTTGACGTCTCCCGCGGTTTTCCAACGCACTATCCCTTGACAACTAAGATCACAAAGACCTTCTCGTCTAGTTATGTAGGTGACTTTGGTCTTGCACAGTCTCTACAACTCTGGCTGATTCAAAAAGACAAGGATGTCTACTTATTTGTTTAGAATTGGGCACTTGAGGGCAGGATAAGGAAACTTTGGTGACATTACTGTGCAGGTTTTGTGGAGTTAAGTGCCAAAACATTAGTGTATAGCAATTTATGCACAATTTTTCGTAGCTGACCGACGATATTGAAGTTCCTTCTGTATCGACATTTATAATAAACCGCAATGTCTAATTTATTGGGAAAGGTACGTTGTTATAATATATTTATGGTAGGATTTGTATTCTAATCAGTCTCTCTACAGAGCCGACTCGCGTACTCGCGGTTATGGCACCATGTCGACCTCGACAAAGACGACCGGACGATGGGTCGCCTGGCCTCTTCAATTGCCATGACATTAATGGGTAAACACAAGCCGGTTTACCATCCAGGAAATGATAGTGGAGATTATGTGGTCGTGACGAATTGCAGCTTGTTGAATATCAGCGGTCGCAAAACCGAGCAAAAGATATATAGAAAGCATACGCAGACACCCGGTGGATTGAAAGAAATGAGTCTGAAGCGTTTAGTTTCGAAGCAGGGATATGGAGAAGTTTTACGCAAGGCTGTTAGTGGAATGCTGCCAAAGAATTCGCTGCGTCGTACGAGATTGGCGAGATTGAAGACGTTCGAGGGACCTCAGAATATTTATGATGCGAATACGGTTCGGCATTGGGTTGAGAAGCCGGAGGTTATCAAGTATAACTCAGCTAAAGCGGAGAAGTAGAGACTAGTAATATGTTGATACTCGCAGAGTGTGGGCGAGATGTAAATAGAATGATGTATGAGAATGCACTATAAGTTACATCATGGCTTTGCTGCATCCAGATGTAACGCTTGTACAGTACCATAATTGGTTACAGAATATTGTTAATAATTATTACAGTGAATACTCAAACATCTAGTGAGGAATAATATTATATCGATTACAATGAGCGATAAACGACAACCTATACACGGCATACAATGTAACAAACAGCTAGATTACTAACAGTAAATAAATCATAACAGCAATAGTCCATATGCGAAAACTCATAAACGAAAGGAAACCCAATCAACAACCAACCCCAATAGCAAACAAAAAAAATATATCAGCAGTGACTAAGCAAAAGAAACTATTTTACAAGAAGGTTATAAAAGAAGAATGTTAATCGCCGCGAGATATGGTTGCGGTGATGAGACCGTTGGGGTTCGACTGGGGAGCATAAACCTCAGCATCGGCACCAGTGTTTTTGAGACCCTCGAACCACGAAAGATCAATGTCAAAGTAGTGCTTATTGGGAAGAGCGTACGAGACCTGGTTGACGAGGGAGTTGTCGTCGATGATCTGCTTGGCCATGCGGTAGAGAGTAGCTTGAACACTGGCCGACTCGTCAGTAGCAAAGATCTTGAGTGTGATATCACGAGCTGATTTGTATCCCTTTTCAAGTGAGCTGACTGAGGCGCGGACTGCGTCGACGCCGTTAAAGACGTCGTATTTCCAGGTGGCGTCGACCGAGGTCGACATGATGCGATCTCTAGTTTCAGGGAGGGTGGTGTATTTGTCCTGGATGTAGCCGTAGAAGGCAGAGCCGGTTGACTTGAGGACGAGGAGGTCAGAGATACCGCCGGAAAGGAAGATTTTGCCGTCCTCGTGGACTTCGGCGTCAACGACGCGGACTTCGGCGCCGTCGCGGATGAAGGAGTGTTCATGCGGAGCCCCGTCGACGGCGTAGCGTGTCCACCTGTGCTGGATGATGTGAATGAAGGATTTATGGATGTGATCGTAGGTGTCGACGAAGTGGGCGCCGAGAATTGAGGCGAAGAGCTCTGGAGGGGAGACGGGGTTTTTCTTTGCGAGGACTAACGACTTAAGTTAGAAAAAAAGAAAACAAAGTAGACCGGGAGATAGAGTAGCGACATACTGTGTGTGGTATTCTTCATGGAGTCAGTGGTGACGATGGGGCCATTGTCAGCCTGAAGATAGGCGGCCTCGTAGTCGCCCTCGAGCATGACGCAAATGGTGAACTCGTAAACATACTGAAGACGCGGGTTGGAGGGGTCGCGCTCAACTTTGAGGAGGCGAATGTTGTCTTTGCCGTAGCGAGAGGAAGATAGAGAGACCATTGAAAAAAGGGTAGAAGTATATTAGGGTAGAGTAGAGTAGAGGTAGTAGTATTGCTGGAAAACTGAATAAAGAAGAGGATAAGAAGATATAAGTAGTCGAGGAGAGCGGGATCGTCGATAAGAGCTCATCGCCGCGACTCAGCTCTGCGCCACAAAAGCCACATTGCGCCGCGTGCGGCTCTCGGCCAAGTGCGAGCTGCGGACATGGCCGGCTGACGATGAATGCGACGAACATGATGAACATGAACATACTCGGCTCTAATCTCCGCGAGTTCTAAGGATTCTGAATTTTCCGAAGGCATGTTCATGATCAATACATGCTGGAGAGAAATAAGAAGCTGATGATGTAAAGTAGTGAAGTAGAGAAAGAGGAGTAGCGGAGGCCGGTCTCTAGGGGCTTATCTTCTTATCAGCTTCAAAAATAAACTGATCATAGTCATTCGAATCAGAAGCTACCAATTCATGCGACCAGAGGCCTGCTTCAGTAGCATTCTAGCAGGGTCTCCGATTAACAAAAGAAGAATGAGAATGGCCGGCCTTGCGCGAGTATCAAAGGCAGGGGGCTCCTGGGTCAGGCTTCCCCGGATAAGACAGAACCAGAAACGGAAGACTCGACGCCACCGGTTGTCTTCCATTGAGCTTCTATATGAAAAGGCTCGATTAGAGCTGGATGATGTACAATATTAATTGAATAGCAATAGTGATAAATAAAGATATTTACAATAGCATATCTATTGCATATCGACTGATTGCTCTTAGGCTAAGGGACCGACCGGACAAGCCCGGCGAAGATTCGCTCCTGCCACCACGACTCGATATCGGTTGCTCTTCTTGTTGCCGCTTGTGTTATTTACTGTCTGCTTGCTATTATTTACTGTATTTGCTAATCTGCTGAGTTTAGCTCTATCTATGTTTATATTAAATATGTTTTACTAATGTCTACGTTTACTACTATCTATGTTTACTTGCTGAACTATGATAAGTACTCCCCGGTGGTCTCATGCCTATTTACTATTGTTTGTTTACATTCGTATCTTCCCGGTACCTGACTACCCTCATCGAAATCATCTATCTTAACCTTTAATTTTCGCTAACCTTTACTTTTACGCAACTGCGGAAACTTATCGCCTGACTCTAAATCAGAGATCGGCTGTTGGTTCCATCCGATAGGACTTACGTATTCTTTTGTTGATACTCTTCTTGTGTTTTATTTTCGTCTTGGTAAATCAACTTCGCCCTTGTCCGATCTCGTAGTCTCCCTATGTCTGTCCCCTTCTGCCAATTCTCTTCGTCCGACGATTAATTCCGATCGGCTCCACGTAAGCTTCCGTCTCTATAATTATACTCGCATACAGTGTGACGTCGATACTCTTCTCACGTGCACTCTAAATACTGCCCTTGATTCTCGGAACAATTGCAACTGCTCTTCGCAAGATCTATTGCTTTTTAGGCTGCCTAAAAGTCGTTGGTTATAGTGCTTACTCATCTAGATTGACAGTCGTTGACACTTGTTTAACTCCTCGTTAATAACTGACTGATTGATTAATCATAGTAAATCAGCTTTCATAGACTACACAGTGGGCAGGCTATGATCTGTATGGAATACAGGTGTTGTACTCATCTTGGTTTATCTAATCAATATTTGTAAAATGATTAGGTGTTTATTTTAAAAATATGTTTAGATAATAAATGAATTAAACCTCTTTGTTTGTTAAACCTCTTTGTTTGAACATAGCCTTACCAAAACAACAGAAAAGAGAATAAGCAGACAGGAAAACGAACAGTGCGGCTGCAACTACAAAATATAAACATTACTCAGTCCGTTCAAATTATCCAAAATCATTCTCAATTGCATATCTTCCGCTATTTTTTCCTCTCTACTTTCTATAATTCTCTCTACTTTCTATTGTTTCTCTCTGCTTTCTATTATTTCTCTACTCCTTTGCAAATACTTCACTACTGATTTGGCATAAGTATATACTCTGTTTAATTTGTCATATTCGCAATGCCGAATACATCAAGTCAGACCAGTACCCAGCCATGCGTGGGGATCATTGGCATGGGTGACATGGGAAGGATGTACGCTCGGCGACTCTCTGATACTGGATACACGTATGCTATACATTGAATGACTCTTATCTTGCTCATTATCAGTTTTAATTAACCACACCATAGAATTTATGCGTGCGATCGCGAGGAACGGTTTACTGAGCTGCTAGAAGAATACAAGAATGGTATTTGCAAACCTGTTTTGTCAAGTTTTTCGTTTTTCAAAGTATTCACTTAGATATTATAGCCCCGCTTATCAATATACTCAAGAACGGGCACTACGTTTCGCGTCTTAGTGACTACATCATCTACTCTGTCGAAGCCGAAAATATTGATAAAATAGTCGCTACCTACGGTCCATGTATGCAATCTTTGATTTTTCATAATTACATACAGCTGGATACTGACTATCGATCTAGCGACTAAACTTGGGGCCATTGTTGGCGGTCAGACTTCTTGCAAAGCTCCCGAGATTGCTGCTTTTGAAGCTCATCTACCCGCCGACGTCGAGATTGTATCGTGCCATTCACTTCATGGACCCAACGTCGATACGCGCGGACAGCCTTTGGTATGTATTCTAAATGCTTATTATTTTGCTATTTCCTAACTGTTGAGCAGGTTCTTATCCAACATCGCGCAAGTGACAAATCTCTCGCGCTCGTCAAGTCAATTCTCTCATGCTTCAACTCTCAATTCGTGTACCTGACCGCCGCCCAACACGACAAAATTACAGCCGACACACAAGCGGCTACGCACGCTGCATTCATGAGCATGGGAGTTGCATGGCATGCAAACAATCAGTTTCCCTGGGAAGTCCCGCGATATGTTGGCGGAATTGAAAACGTAAAGATCAACATTTCATTACGGATTTACAGTAATAAATGGCATGTTTATGCGGGACTTGCAATTATGAATCCGGCTGCTCATAATCAGATTCTACAGTATGCAAAGTCGGTTACTGAATTATTCACGTTGATGATCGAACATAAAGAAGATGACTTTCGAAAACGGATTAATTCTGCTAGAGATTACGTCTTTGGAGGATTACCAGAAAGTCATGAACTTCTTCTTTCAGACGACTTACTCGATAAGTTCTCTTTATCAAACGTACCTGCCGAAGCGCGCACACCAAATTCACACTTGAGTTTATTGGCGATGGTCGACTGCTGGTGGAAATTGGGAATTGTGCCTTATGATCATATGATCTGTAGTACTCCATTGTTTAGAATCTGGCTGGGTGTTACTGAATATCTATTTCAAACTCCTACGCTGCTTGAAGAATGCATTAATGTTGCTTTGGAAAATGACACATTCAGAGCAGATGACTTGGAATTTACAATGGCTGCCAGAGTAAGTAAAGTTTCTTCTTTTTCTTTTATTTCAGTTTGTATCTAGAGCAACCGAGCTAATATTTTCTACTAGTCCTGGAGTGAGATTATTACATTCAACAATTTTGATCTTTATCAGAAGCGGTTTGAAATGACGCAAAGGTATTTTTCACCTCGATTTGCCGATGCTACAAAGCTTGGAAACGAGATGATCAAAACGATCTTTGAAAAGACAAAGCAGCAAAAGAACACTGTCTGATGCATTGTTTAATACACATTAATTTTTTACAAGAGAAGAAATATTGTAAAATTTGTATACATATTATTACACTAGTGGTATTGAAATAATACAGAGATTAATCAGTAAGATGGTCCCGTTATTGAGTGTAAACGTTATTACATTAACTTTACATCAAACGGGCACCCACAGCACTACGAAAAGGCAGATAAAAGTAAATGTCGTTTCAATCCATCGCCTCCTCATGACGCTCTCAAAAAAGAGCAAACATGAATGAAGTCACACCGAAAAGAACTGAAAAAGTAAAATCCATTATTCAAAGGAGCAGGGAACGGAGGACAACCTATAGAGAAAAAGCGTAACCCTCAACTGTGCATTATTAATGCGGCTCCTCTTTGAAATTATACATGTAGTATAACCTCTACTATAGAAGGAGTTAGCCAGATCTCAACAGATTGATATAGAAAAGTATACACAAGAAATGAACGTACCTGATGATGTAGAGAAAAAAAAAAATCTTTCACCAGGTTCTGGCTTTTATACTTGCCTCTCAGCGCAGAGCCCTAATTCCTGAACCCTACCTGCGCCCCAGTTGTGAGCAAAAGGGCGTTTGTACCACCACTTCTATCGCTGAGCCCGACTTTGAAAATATCGAAAATACACTGAAATTTAACAAAGCAAAGATATTTTTTTGTAAATTTCCCTTACAACTCGCAGTCGGCCTTAAGTCTCTTTATGCCGACCTTGCTCGTCTCCGAGGCTGTCTAGTCCGCATTAGGCTAGCGCACTTTCTATTTGCGCTACCGAACTTGTCCGGGTAAACTATCGCGACCCAATGCCCGCGACTTGGCTCGAGTCTGCCAGCTTTTCCTCGGATTTGATTTTGTTCAATCCTATTTATCTTGCTTGTTCTTTACTCGCTGTATCAAAGATATCAGTACTACGGCATTAGTAGGCAGCTTTCTTGTTTTCGGGGGCGTGGCTCGGATCATATAAGGAGAGATCGCTGACTGAACACTTCTAGAGATAGGTTAAAGCGCGCAACAGCTCCATTCCTGCTCTTGATCCGCCGGCTCTGTGTAGTTGGTTTGAAACAACTAGGTCAGGTATGCTGCTTGCTGTTGGTAGTTGATAATATTGCTTGTGCGTGTGCTGTGGTTTGAATTGTGTACTGCTTGTCGAGTTGTGCAATGGCAGAGGCTTGATCTACTCTCCGCGATCCCTGATCCATATCTATTCTTTATTAGAATAGACGTTGAGGGTCTCCTTTATCTGTTGTCTAACTGGCATACTGCATTCCTTCTCCATGGCTATCGCGCTTCATAATCTAGAGTCACGATACTAACTATCATCAATAGGTGCGCCACTCCCATAATTCCGGTTGATGAACCGCGACTCTCGTTCGTGCGTGCGTCTGTCCGAGCAAGCCTCTCTCTATATCCGACCAGTTTAGAATAATAGCTCAAGTCGTCAATTGATGGCCTCCCCGCAGCCGCCGAACGTGACGACTCCAAAGCCATCGACGCAGCAAGGTATCGGCGAGTTGAAGCCGCAGCCGAAATTCCAGAGCAGCCCGCTGCAGCAGCAGCAAATGTACCTACAGCAGCATCAGCATGAAATGCCAGCCTCGCTGCAACAGCAGTTTCTGTTGCAGCAGCAGCAGCCACAACAGCAGCAACCTATGACACAACCGCAAATGTTCCAGTATCAGCAGATGCTTCGTCGACAACAGATGATGAATGGAGGTGTCCAGCAAGTCTCTGGAGGAGCACCGATGGGTGTGCAGCAACAAATACCCGGAGGTAATGCAGCTGCCATTCACGGCGGCGGCAGTCAGAATTTGCCGCCGGGGTATCAGTTTCAGAATCCGGCTGGGATGGCTGGTTCCGGTATGCAGATGGCAAATCAGAATGTTCCACAGCACATTTTGCAGCAGCAAGTCCAGCAGGCTATGGCCAAGCAACAGCAGCAGCAGCAGCAGCAACAACAACAACAACAGCAGCAGCAAGCGCAGCAGCAAGCGCAGCAGCAGCAACAACAACAACAACAGCAAGCGCAGCAACAACAGCAAGCGCAACAGCAGCAAACGCAGCAACAACAGCAAGCGCAGCAACAATCACAACCACCGCAACAAGCGCAGCAGCATTTACAAATTCCACAACAGTTCCAAAAGTCAAATCCCCTTCATAGCCAGCAACCAGGTCTCCAGACACCAGGTCAAGGTCAAACGTCTCAACTACAACCGCACGTGTTGTCAGGAGGAGTCCAACCCGCACAACAGGCGCA
This sequence comes from Kockiozyma suomiensis, assembly GCF_038497685.1. Lineage (NCBI taxonomy): Eukaryota > Fungi > Ascomycota > Lipomycetes > Lipomycetales > Lipomycetaceae > Kockiozyma > Kockiozyma suomiensis. Next base: position 162,527 of record NW_027117679.1, read on the forward strand.
GTTTGTGCCGCAATCTATGCAATACTCTGCGGCCGCCCAGCAGCAGCTATTGCAGCAACAGGCGCATCAGCAGCAGCTTGCTCTTGCCGGCGGTATGAGCATAAGTGCTTCGAGAGGGTATGAATTGCGTTTGTAATAACCCAGGCTGATGACTAACAGCTTTTAGAAAATCTATGAGCGGACTTATGAGATTATTGTCGCTATGCGAAAGTCTGAGCATGGGCACGGAGCAGAAAAAAGATCTTGAATACTGGAAAAAATTTGTTCTCGAATATTACACCGAGTTAGGGGGAATGAAGTACACGGTTGTAAACTCTAGTGACAAGATTCCTAAACATTACGAGGTTCCAAATCTTGCACTACCGCGGTATTATCATACTCTATTCCAAGACGGGGTGCGGAAAGTACAGATTATTCCGGAAAATCCAAGAGAGATTACAATGGCGCAGGAAGTTCATGTGATTGAATGTGGACGCGCGACGATGATCTATTGGTTTCAAAGTGGTTCTCATGTTATGTCGCATGGGTCTTTGCGCGTGTTTATGAATTCTGCTTTACGGATCGATAGTCTTGAGTTTCATTCTCATGAACATAGCGAGTTTGTACCGCGAAGTATAGCAATGGCTGCCGTTTCGACTAATGCTAATGCACCACCGACAGGTGTAAAATCCGACAATGGGCAATCATCACCCTCGACTGTAACAAGTCAGGCAGCCGCATTGACTGCAGTTTCACGACCACAAGTTAATGGGTATGGAATTACCGATGCCTTGACACGATTCTTGCAAATTACTCAGGTGATGGCCCAAATGAGAGAACTCGTGCCGTATTATTTGACGCCTAGTAATACATCTGGTCCATTGCAATCATTCAACGCATTTGTAAATCTGATAAATGTGCAACGGGAGTCGTCACAGCAACAGCAACAACAGCAGCAGCAGCAACAACAGCAGCAACAGCAGCAGCAACAACAGCAACAACAGCAACAACAGCAACAGCAGCAACAACAACAACAACAACAACAGCAGCAGCCGCAGCAGCCGCAACAACAAGGCTTACAAGGTCCAAACGCTGACGCAGCAAAGAATCAGCTCACGCAGCAATTCCAAAGCACACAGTCACAACTTCATAATCAGACAAACGTAATGGCAAAGCCTTTACCGTCGCCAGGTCTGCAACGAAGTCAGACTGACAATGAAAATAGTGACCTGAAGCGCGAATCAGATAGTAAAGATGACGGAATGGCGGCTGATAGTACGGACGAAGGAGGAAACCAAGGTAAAGATGGTGCCGACGTTAGTAGTGATCTAACTGTACTTGAAGGTTCAGCGGCTGAGCAGCAGCAGCAAGGAGGTGACGCGTCGGCTAATGACGCGTCGCCATCGCCTAGTCATTCAGCGTCGAGTCCACATAGCGTGGCTAATAAGCGACGACGCGAACACACGGCCGGACAAGGAGGAGAAGCGGGAGTTGAAGCGATAGAAGTCAAAGAGGAAGAAGATAAAGATGTGAAAATGAGTCCGAAGATGGCGAAGCCGCCTTTGAAGCGAGCGAGGACCAGTAATAGCTCCTAGATTTTCGAGATTATATTCGAATGTGAGATGATTTTTCTTTTTTTCTCTTGTTTTCGCTTGGAATAATGATGATTGCATGTTTGCCTGCATTTTCTAGTTTTGAGTTTAGTTGGAAGTATGGATTTTATTGTATATTAGTGCTTTATGATTTTTCGCTGGAGTGGATTCGTAGATTCGTACTGTTTATTTGGATGTATCTGTTTAGAGCTCAATGAAACTTGCCGTGATCACCATAATACCTATTGTATGAACCTTAGTTATCTGAGTTAGTTTCATAATTCAAAAAACTAATCACTTCATTTGCCACTTTGAGAAAATTGCATACGCGTCTGTCTTTCTCTCTCGGTATCAAATGCATTCGATTGTTTCCTACTTGTATCAGCACATGGCCCCAGATTTTTGGCGGAAATTCCGAGATATCTGAAACCCGACTTGCCATTACCCATTCTTATTATTGTAAAGATGACTAGTTATTTACTGCCTTTCTGATAGCATTTAGCAATCCACCTTTACCACCTTACAGGCTTTTCGCAAAGTAGATGAGCGGCTTTGAGTAGCAAGATCAATGAAAACTTAAAGTTGACAGGCACAATTTCAAATAAGGCAAATATGATACGTAAACCGCATAGGCGAAACTATCGCCGGGACGAGTATCTTTGCTACGGCATTAGTCTGATCCCAGCCGATCTCGAGATATACTCTAAGCAGACTAGATTGCATGCGGAGGCTTAGTCTTGGCAGATCAGTACGAGGTGAAACACATCTTTTGTCCAGATGTGCTCTTGAATAGGAACCGTCTGAACGCTGTGTTGACGCGGTTCACTTCTCTGCAGAGGTACATTCCCGGGTACAGTTTCTTATTTGACGACAATGATGACGGATATTAGAGCAGTATATGTATACGTAGAGTCCGCTTACAGTGCTCGGAAACACTCCTATATAATAACAAGTTGATTGTAAAGCCAGCGTAACGACTATTATGGTGAGGTCATCATCGTTCGCTGAATGAGCAAGAACGGAAGCATTCTCTCTTATTCAAAATACTCTCATTAGTCTCTCCACCACATCTCTAAATTATAGATATCGAAAAGTAAAAACATCTAAATATGCCGGCAGATTACACTGATCCCCAAATATCTTATCTCAAAATGCAATTCCAAAATTGTCTAAATATGAATACAATTGTCAGCATCGTATACATTGCGCGGCTGATAATTAACCTCTGGCACTGACGCGGCGGCTTACATTAACAATGGAAGACCTATTTGGTATGAGAATATGCTGAACACTTCATCATTTGCCGAGTTAACTAATAGAGTACATAAACTACTGCCCGGGACTAATTTTGATATAAACAAAGTAGGCATACATGCTTATAGGGAAGACAGAAGGATGCATGTTAGCGAAGGATTGATGATGTACTCGTAATCGAGGCGCGCGGCATCAGTCAGCCTCCAGCAACGTCAACAACTCCTCCAGCCGCTGAAGTCTAAGTCTCAATTCTATTGTCAAGTCTAAGCCTCAATTGTCATTCTATCTTTTATCTAGTAGGAGTCACAGTGGAGTACGGACTACGTGAGAGAAAAAGACTAGTGCGTAAGCTAAGTTTTGCTTATATCCGAATACGGCATGTTTCAACTCTCGCTTGCCCGTAGTCAGCCATGCGATAGCTATATAAATAGATGGCTACTCGTCTTTGTCATCTTCCAAATTTATACAGCCAAATCTTTATATAAAACCAATTCATACACAACGAAATTTCTTATACAACCACAATATCACACACACAATCATGCCTACTTATCCTGATGGTTACTATGTAGATGGATCGGAGTACTACAACGGTTCATTTTACAACTCGACTATTTGGTATGATTCTGACATGTCCCAATATGGCTATGTCCCTCGCAAAGGTGCAAACCTCGCCGGACTGATCATCTTTGATATTGCACTTGCAGTACATATCAGTCTTGGGATATACTACCGACAAATCTGGTTCGGCGTTTGCATGGTCTGCATGTGTGGACTTGAACTCGGTGGATACATTGCAAGGTACTTGTCTGCTCGGAATTATTGGTTCCAGGGAGATAATTTCATTGCACAAATAGTGTGTCTGACCATTGCTCCTGCCTTTTTTATGGCGGCAATTTATTTCCTGTTCGCCGAAGCAACCATTATTTGGGGTTACCAGAGGTCGAGATTGAGTCCGTGGAACTATTCTCGCATTTTTATAGCAATGGATTTTATCTCTCTTATTTTGCAAGGTATATACACACCTGATGTAATGTTCACGTGCTTGACTAACATTCTGATGTAGCTGCTGGAGGAGCGCTCAGCGCAATAGGAGATACCAGCGACGAAGTCACTCGTGGTCGCAACATCATGCTCGGCGGTCTCTCTTTCCAAGTTTTCGCTACCACCCTCTTCTTTTTGTTTTGTGCTGATTATGCTCTACGGACAAGAAAATGGCAAAAAATTGAGCGCTCGCATGACTTCCAGAATCCAACTGACGAGCATAAAGCTGACTATCCTGATCGACAGGCGATAATCCCGACTGGAAATGGAAACGGAAAAATATCTCGGTTCTTTAACGATATTCCCACCGGTGCTGCACCTGAGAAATTTGCTCGTATCCGCAACTCGCGAATGACATATGTGTATATTTGCGGAATCATGCTGTCGGTGATATTCGTATACATCCGTTCCGTGTACCGAATTGCCGAGTTGTCGCAGGGCTGGAACGGCTATTTGATGGAAACAGAGGGGTACTTTTTGATCCTTGATGGGTTGATGGTTGCTATTGCAATTGTTTTGAGCTGCATCTTTTATCCAGCAATTGTTTTGGGTCGGATGAAGGTCACTCAGGAGTACAAGGAGGCGGTGAGGATGGCTGAGTCGGATCGAGCGAAGGAAGAGGAGACTCTGCCTAATCTGTACCAGCAGAAGGAAGAAGATATGGCTTAAGAAGCTGTTTCTACAATTAAATGGCTCTTATGCTCTCTGTTATTTGACAAGGTCATGGATGCGAACAAAGAATGATACAATTGGAGGAAATTGGTACAGGATGGGCGAAGGTGTTTTTTTAAGGTGTATTTAAATCGGAGATAAAGCAAGGCAACGAACATAGATGAGCCTATCACAGAAGTGATTCGACTGGCGGACCATCTCTTCTTACGTTCAGTATACTCTGCACTTGTATAAATATCATATTTGCTACTTCAATATTCCGATGTGCCGCTTCTGCCAAATTCGGTAATAATTTGAAACCCCATTTACTGATTCCAGATTTCGCCACTTCCCACCTGCAAGACAGCATAGCCCCTGCAACACAACAACAATAAGAATTTTATTCTATCTTTATTAAAATCTTTTCTGAATAAATACACTGATTATTGCTTTGCTTTCACTGCATGGCCGGCATAGGTATAATGGATCAGGAGGTTCAGCAAGATAAGCATGCAGATACCTTGAATCGTCAAAATATCCATTTTCTCGCCATATATCTTGTTTGTAAAAGCACTATTTAGAATATTCAAATATGGCGGAGGAATACAACGTCACAAATGAAGAACGGCAGCGTAGCACCATGAACGTCTGTGCATGTCCGGCAAACGAGAATCTCGCCGCAGTCATTGTGTCGCCATCGCAGTCGTCGCCCATGCCGATCTTGGTGTCTGCTTTCGGAAATCCTGGCACGGCATCACATTGCTTATTACCGCTGATTTGAGAAGGGTGGATATAAGATCCCGTATAATTATAGGCAGAATGTACGGCAGCAAATCAATAATCTTGTCGCTCAGATTATCATGCTCACCCTCATGCCTGCCTTCTTTACGATGCTGCCGAGAAATTTTTCTAATCAATGTCTTTATTTTCTTTATTCTATTATTCTATAGACTAAATATTGAAATACAATGATCAAAATACAATCAATTCACACATTGACAATTGGCAAGAGGTATATCAAGGCTGCGTCCCATTTCACCCTCAATCCACAATAATTGAGGGGCGAGATCTTCTGCTGCCATCGACCAGTTAGCTGCGCGCTGTACTCTAGATTTGCGCAAGACCACCGTCGACAGCAATCTCGCTGGCAGTCATGAAGCTGCTGTCTTGCGACGCGAGGAAAGCGGCCACCGCCCCAATTTCCGCCGGATCGGCCATGCGCTGGAGAGGATTGAGCGCAGCGAAGGCCTTCATGCCTTCCACGCCTAGCGCTTCCTTTGCGAGTTCGGTCGCCGTCGACCCGGGCGACAGCACGTTCACACGGATGCCGGTGCCCTTCAAGTCCTCAGCCCAGGTCCGCGCGAGGTTGCGCACAGCCGCCTTACTCGCGGCGTAAAGACTGAATGCAGGAGCCCCCGTGGCGCCAGCGCTCGAACCGGTCAGGATGATTGAACCTCCTCGGCCCATCAATGGCAGCGCCTTTTGGACCGTGAAGATCGTTCCCTTGACATTGGTGTCGAGGATTTCGTCGCAGTGCTCAACGGTGATTTTGCCAAGCGGAAGCTGGCTCCCCGTTCCGGCATTAGCCACGACGATGTCGAGCGATCCGCGTTCGGCTTTCACCTCCGCGTAGAGTCGGTCAAGGTCTGCCAGATCGGACACCGAGCCCTTCACCGCGCGGGCATTAGGCCCCAGTTTGGCTAGTGCCGCGTTGAGCGCATCCTGACGGCGGCCAAAGATGAAAACGAAGGCGCCTTCCTCAATGAAGCGCTTTGCCGCCGCGAGACCAATGCCCGTGGCGCCGCCCGTGATGACGGCGGTCTTTCCATTTAGTCGAGTAATCTGCATCTGTTCTAATAATTGTTTTTGAATATGCAATCCAATCCGTTGCGGAGACCATGACTTATAGCCTGCTTGATGCTATGACTACTACCGTTGAAGCTATGACAAATGCCCATTGATGTATGACAAATACCTATTGTTGCTATGACAAACGCTCGCTGAAATATCAACGCTTCGTAATGTCTTTAGTAATCAAAGGGGACAAATGCTCGCTGATAGATTAAGTTCACTACGTCATTAGTAATCGAATCTAGTAATCAAAACGGCAATCTGTAAGCAAAGGCACTCCATCGCAGTTCGCGTTGCATGATTAGTAGAAGCCGTTACAAATCAGTAGAGGGAAGCAAAAACTGTACTATCTACGAGGCCGCCGTTGCTGTTGGCTATAATATAAATATTCCCCAATGAACCAGTATGCTGTAACCTCTATCTACACTCAGAATTATGGCAGGCAAATCCCCAGTCATCCTCATTCTCGGAGCAGGCCCAAATATCGGCCAAGCAGTCGCCCGGACCTTCGCCTCGAAAGGTTACAAGGTTGCTCTTGCTTCGCGTTCACTGAACGAGGCGGATAGCACGGCCAATTCACTGCACATCTCCAGTGACTTTGCCAACCCTGATGATGTCGTCAATGCATTCAAAAAGGTTAATAATGTGTTTGGTATCCCAAGTGTAGTCGTTTATAATGGTAAGCACTGATACTTAAAGTGCTCTTATATTCTTTTACTGAGATATCGCAGCCAGCTCCGTGACGGTGACCTCTCCTGAGGACCCCTTGGCCCTTCCACTGGCTGCTTTCACTCGGGATGTGACAGTCAACGTTACTAGTGCTTTTGTCGCCGCCCAACAAGCTGCCTTAGGTTTTGCAAAGCTTCCTGATTCTGCTTCAAAGACCTTTGTTTACACTGGAAATATCATGAATGTGGCTGTCATTCCGTCGCTTTTCGACCAAGGCGTTGGAAAGTCCGGCGGCGCACATATGGTTTGGGTTGCAGCAACCGCATATAAGGACCGTGGATTCAAGTCTGTTTTTTCTTTTCTGCTTTTTTTTTCACTTTCAAAAATGCTAAACTGTTATAGGTTCTATTATGCCGACGAACGAAAGGCCGACGGATCAGCCAAGTATAGGGTCGACGGAGAGGCGCACGCAAAACTTTTCTGGGGACTCGCTCAGGCGAAGTCGCAGGGTCCGTGGCTGCAGTCATTTGTCAAGGACGTGGGATATAAGGACTTTGGTCCGTATGGATTGTAGTCTATATCGTAGGTTCTGCCGACCTCCTTAGACATGCAAGTCGCCATAGCTAGCATGCGAGAGGTGACTGCCAGAGTGCTACATTATTTTCTTCAGTTTTAGTAGTTTGGGTAATTTCTGTTCCCCTTAATGCACGGCCCTTATAATAAAGACGCACGATCAATCATACATTACAAAATCGATTGAGGTATTTGAGAGACTCATCAAAATCGCCCATGTTTATAGCCTAGATTTGATAAGCAGTCAGCCCATTTTACAATGGGGCAAAGTTGACGAGTATATATAACGCCTTGTCGAGTTCATCAATTACATTATCAAAGCTCTAAAAAAAATAACTAGTTTGAGGCGGGTCAACGATGACCAAAACAACTGATATGTTAAGTATCGCTTATACAAATAGAGAGTGTACAATCTCGTTCAGCCAGAGTACTAATAGTCTTGCTTAACCAATATCATATCTGCTTGCCAACCACGTCCACAATCTTGCCCAGCTATATAAGACATAACTCGTAAATATAGTAACATTGAAATATATACACCATGAAACTTGCAGGTCGATTTCTTTCTACATTTTTGAGCGTATGCTGTATCTTTGCAGATGTAAAAGTGTCTGCTATGACGAAATATTGGTGAGGGTATAGTAAGTAGTACCGCAGCAGAAGTTGATCTTCACAAAGGTATGACAAACAGCAAACATTCGGTAACTCGGCAAAGAGTATTCAACAACAATAAACTAGATAGAACATCCATTTAGTAACCGTACGCAGTCGCGTTCTCGTATTATCTTGTAATTGTGCATCTTGTACCTGCATATCCGCGTAGGTTTAGACTGTTCGTGTTCGTGTTCTTCGCGTCCGTATTCTTTATCCAGGCATGCCAAGCAGCGTTGTTCATACTGAACCTGGCTTGCTTCATGAGAAATATGGATAATTCCGAGTTCATTAGTATGCTTAAGGGAAAGAGAATAACGACTCGTAAGTTATCTGAGATTGTGGCTTGATAACAACAGCAAATTGTTGATTATGGAGCAAGTCAGGGTCGAGCCCGGCGTGAATTGGAATCCAAAATTAAGACCGAAAAGCCCACCGAATTTTAACATCCAATCTCTCCCCCATTCTAATTCTATCCTACACTTTGTTGTCAGTTCTATTGCCTTGCTTTACTATTCTTTGTAGTGAGTCTAATTTTAGTGTTTATTTGATATAGTCAGTATGGCGTTCTACTACAAGCCTATCACCCTTGTTGCGATCTGGTTCGCGCTCTCAAACATCATTGTTAGTTGGGTATGTGGCTCCTTATCGGCGACTTCGCGTCAATGATAATATACTCTATCCCGCAATTCGCACAATATTCTTTGTATTCTACAATGATTGATATTGGATAGTTTGTTAATTAACTCTTTTTTGTTTTATTATTTAGGACGCATCGTATATACTTGCTCGACCACATTCCTTCCCTGGCGGAAAGTTGCACTTCATCTGGAAGCCTTACGCCCTGTACGTATCCTCAAACTATTCCCGTCTTTATATGCATTTTCCATTTCAATTTCAATTACCTCATTCTAATCTCATTTGTTCTTTTGAAAGGTATGGTACCATTGACTATGTCTACGGATGGCCCGCATATAACGAAAAGGATGGTTTCCCAGCCGCCCAATCATTCCTCACACTGGTAGAGGCAATCTTCATGTCAGTCTACATCTACACCTCTTACTTCACCAAGTCTCCCAGCACTCGTCTCACCGGTGCATTCATTGGCTTAATTGCCGCTACTTCTTGCTTCTCAAAGACTGTTCTGTACATGCTTTGTGAATATTTCTCGGGATACAAGTATGTCGGTCACAATCCGCTACCGACGCTTGTTATGCTGTACCTTATCCCGTCTGCGCCGTGGATTTTCATGAATTTTTACTCTATGCTTGCCATTGCTGGCCAGCTGAAGAGTGCATTGATGTCTATTCCTTCTGAGACTGATAAGAAGACCAAGTGATTTTTCGATCAAGGAAGAGGATTTTTGGCTTGAGGAGTGGAAGGTTTATTTTTGAGCAAAAGGAGGACGATTACCAATTCGATGGAGTCTGAATTAAGCATTTTGCATGCTATCATTCTTGTAATAATAGATCAGCAGTATGTTAATCAAATTTAACGAAGATTTGCTATATAAACTTATATGACGTATAATAGCGTGGGATTACTATTTAATTTAATGCTATTTCATCCTTTAACTTAAAACCCAAAAATCAAACCCAAGAACATTTTCTCTCCACTCTCCTTACAAAGCCAAAGAATATGAATATTCATCCTCGACATTCTGCGAGATCCACAAAACGACACAACTGAGCATCATCAACCCATTCGATATCACATTGCTGATTCCAAAGTATAGAGTCGGCCATGGAGTCTGCGGCACGATATATTTCAAAATCAAAACAACTATACTTCCAGCAAATCCACCAGCTAATAAAGCAAATCCCATAAATAAGACAAGTCGCGCCTTCCACGCTACACCTTCACCGCCGTATGAAAAAGAGGCTTCGGAAGATAGTCGTGCTTTATCAATAGAATTGATGACGATGATTCCTAATAATGAGCAAATACCCGGAATCCAGTCAACAAATTTCACATGTACATAATATGGATTGAATTTCTTTGAATAAATTGCTGAATCCAAGAAAAACCAAAAGCCAAGCGAAAAGAGACCGCCGGCGAGATACACGCCTGCCGAACGTACACTCGCCGAGGTTGGCAAGGGGGGTAAGGGGATTGGAAACCGGAAAAGCTTGGAACCTGTTGACATTTTTTCTAATCAATTAGATTTAGCTAATATCGAATTGCGCAATGAATAGATGTGGTTGCTGTGTAGTGAATGAACAGCTATAGTGGACCGGTGAGGATCCTGAGTGGCGGGTGACCATCGTCTAATCTGGAAGTACGTACCCCAATTGCTTACTTTCCTTCAGCTGAGAAAATCAACCGCATGTCATGAAGCAAAAACACAATGTATTGCTGAAACGTCCAAGTCTTGTTCAGACGTCCAACTATCCTACTATCCTCTAGTAGAAGACGCTTCAGCTTACATTAAAATGCTCCCTCTACTATCTTCTACTACGCTTATATCGCAAGATGCAGCTATGTCCTCAGTCAATGACCCTACTAACTCCAAAGTTTCTATTGCTTCCCCTAGTTTGATGTCCAGTCAAGTCTGCTAGAATGTTTTGATGCTATAATTTCACTGCTGCTTATGTGCTTTGACTAATATAATGATTTTGATATTGATGAAGAAATAAAAGACCAAACGAGAAAGCAAGCAATTTTCAAATCTGATACATACTCGAAGAGAATAAGCCAATATGAAGAATACCAAAGAAAATACAACGAAGAGACGTGTAAACAAATAAAAAAAAAGCGGCGACAACAATTCTCTATAGACCGTAAATGTTCAGAACTCATTAGGCATACATAACCAAAGTCTATCATTCTAACTACCGCCACACTTCAGCAAAGATAAATGCAATTTACTTCTCGTCATTAGCAAACTCTGCAACTTTCTGATCCCAGACTATTTTATTCTTCATAATCTGCTCAGCAGCATACCGCATCTCCGGGACCACTTCACTGATTGCTTCGAAAAGCGGGAATGCAAATGTATTTATGAAGAATAATTGACCTTTAGCTAACGCAAAAATCTCTGACTGTGGGGTCGTTGCTGTCGATGAAGCAGACGAAGGAGGCAAAGGCTTGAGACCTAGTCTATGTTCTAAAGTGGCCATACTTTTGAATTCTTCGGTAAGCACTGTTCCCCAGTGCGTTGAAATGTCGAGTCGTCGAGCCTATTATCCAGATAAACAAAGTTAGCAAGCAGCAATTCCACATTACAAATCCTAAACTATGCACGTACGACATTGCTGATATCAGCACATTTGATCAAACAGGCGCATAATAATCGCTTGTTGGTCCCACAGTCACTCTCCAAAATTTTCCCGCCATTCTGTGCAATATCCTTCATTGTCACCGAAATTTTATGCATGTATTCACCATGCACAGCCATATCAGTTGCCAAAATACTCTCAACAATGATATCATTTATCGCACGCTCTCGGCGCACTGATGGCCAGTATTTGCTCAGGATTTGGCTGAATGCCGCACAGTGGAATGACTCGAGAACGCTGCGGTCAGAGTAAATGCGCGCAAGTGGGGAGCGCGCCGAGATGAGAAAACTGTTGGTGACACCGGGGTGGCCGACATCATGACCTATTGCAGTTACTAATAAAGCAAGAGCGTCGACCGGGCCGAGTAGATGGGAAAAAGAATGCTGATGATGCGCTGAAGCTGTAGTCGAAGTGGTGGTGGCGGTAGCGCTGGTGGTAGTTGTTAGAGAGGGCGTAGGCGGGATAACGTCCATAAAAAGCAGAAAACAAAAAGTAGCTTGTAAAACATCTACCACGTGTCGAAAATTATGGTATGGGTTCACAGGCTGATATGATTTTCTGAGCACGCAGATAAGCTTCTTCAATTGATCCAAAGGCAGAATAAATGATTTGACTTCTGGCATTGTGAATGCGTGCTCAAATATGTAATATGCGCAATTTGCAAGATCATCGTCGGAGAGTTGATGGGCTGGAAAATCCCAGTCGCCGATTATTCGTCGAAAATACTCTTTCTTATCGGAATCGATATCGTCAAATACACTCTCTGGCGAAGAGGAAGACAAAGAAGAAAAATCAGATATCGAGTAATTCAAAAACATGTCCTTAAAGAAGGCTTCTATAAACATCTCCTCCTGAGTCACACCTTCTTTGCGCGTCGTATGCGCACCTATCCATTTCGTTGTCGGATTGTTAAAAGTGGCGGCGCTTCGCCTGGCTTGCGCTATGAGCCCTCGCAATCTAGTCGACTCGAATAGAGACTTTGCAACAACGTCTGCTGCGCCAAGATTAATCAAGTTTAGCATTTCAGAGTCTTCGTCTTCGACCAAAGGCACGGCCAGCAGTGTGGGTGGGTATTTGCGCTGCCGAAGAGTTGATAGAAGGTTATCTGCCGGACAGTCGATGAAGAGGACGAGCGATGAAGTTGTGTGTATGACATTGTCGATATATTCAAGGCACTGCTTTTCCGACACAACACAATATACTTAAGAACATGTCAGCAATTAGTGTTAATACTGCGCACAGCAAACAACAAAAGACGGACATACATTCACCAAAGAGATCTACAACAACATTGAGATTGCGTGCCAGTGCAGGCTCAACCTCTAAGCCCAACGACTCCACCCGCCCGGAGGCAGGTAATCGAGGACAAACGTAGCACGCACTAAAAGCCATTGCACTTGTTTCTTCTCGACTATATCGGCCTCTCTCGTTTTTCTCTATCGGAGGGGGGCAAAACGAGCGGCGCTGGCAAAAATGTCCAGTGACAGACGAACCTAGCAAATGAATAGCCCTAACATCGAGATATAGTTTGCGCGTTATATGGGGACGGTGATTTGTTTTTCCGAAAGGTCTCACCTTAGGCTTCTACGCTTCATATTCATATAACTTCTACAATTCGTATAAGAGCTTGATCTGTTTTAATAGAAAAAACAAATCATTTATACTTAATATCTTACAGAATATCCCCCTCGTCATCTATGCCAACCGCCGTAAATCTCGAATGACTTTCTCTAGCCGCCGCCTCTCCTCAGCCTCAGCCTTCATAGACTGCGCATGATTCGTCTTCATCTCGGTAACCATCTTTCTAAACTCTTTCCGCAGCACGGCGACAGACGCACTTTCAGTCGGCGTATTTATAATGTTACTGGCAATTCCATTACCGCTAGCATGTGTGGCAAGAACTTTTACTCGAGAATCAGCCATTCGCGATTCTAGTTCGAGATTATGTTCACGAACAGCATCGAGTTCACGTTCAAGTGAGGCGCGCTCGCCTTCGAATTCAAGAGATTGCTGCAATAATGACTCGTAGCTTGCTTTGACCTGTCGCAATTCGGCATGCAAGCTTGAGTCTGTCTGAGCACCAAGAGGAATCGTGCGCGACGCTTTTCGTGGGGATGATGAAGGTGCTGTCGTATCTGGCAGGGCCGCGCTTGTAGACGATGATATACTTTTTTCGGTCCGACGTGCCTCCATATCAGCCAAGCGCTCGTTAAGAGCAGCATTTTGCATCAAAATTGTTTCGAATTCAGCAGCATGCTCTTCTGAAAGATTAGAATAATCATTCTGAAGTTTCGAAATCTTAGACTTCAATTGCTGATTTTCCTCCGCTAAGGTCTGCTTTGCCTTGTCGGCTGCCGCAATCGGCACACTTGATGCGGTTGCCGCGCGAAGTCTAGCAATCTGCTGATCCTTTTGCGCGTTAAGTTCGAGTAATCTATCAACTTCTGTTTGAGTATCTTCAAGATTTTGTCGCAATTCAGATTCAAGTAATGCGCGACGCGAAAAATTTTCATTGCTACTGCTAGCAGCTGCTATCATTGATCCGGCTGATGCCAAATCTCGAGTATATTCCTCTTCTTTAGACTTAAGATTTTGTTGCGTAGTTTCTAATTCTGTTTTCAAATTTTCCAACTCTTGACGCAGGGAGGCGATAAGTTCAGTAGATGACGAGTTCTTGTTTGTATTTAACTGTTCATTTAATTGCGCATTTTGTGTTAAGATAGCTTCAAATTCAGAGGCATGCTGGTCTGCTTGTTGAGACAGTTGCTGCTGAAGTTGTAAAATTTGCGCATTTAACTCCGAATCTCCCGAACTTACAGTCCGAGTTTGTTGATGAGCAGAAGCAAGTTCTGATTGCGTTCTTTCTAAATCTCTGGCTAGATTCTCATGCTGGTGACTTTTTTGAGCCGAAATCTCCAACAGAGATTTTTCTAATTCAGAAATCGATTGCTGCAGTTCAAGACGGCTATCTTCGCTTTTCTTTAGTGCAATCCGATCGTCGAAATTAAGCAGCTGAGAAAAATCAAGAGTATCTGATCCATCGGCTGACGAGCTGTCAACTGTCAGCAGTGGCTCGATGTCGAAAGGCACTGATTTTCCAGAAAGCTCATCAGCAGGCGCTGCCAGGATTGACGAGAGCGGGAAGATGTAATGTTCAGCAGCTTGCTGGTTCAAGGCAAGATAATGCGAGAGTAGCGAGCGTTGCTTTTGCAGCAGGTCATCTTGACAGATATATATTTCTTTTTCAAGGGTGTTTAAAGGCGATGGAATAGTGGACACAGTCTCGGTAGCGGGTGAGCTAAGCTTGCGGAGTAAGGTTTCTGCTGCAGTCGTTGATGAATGGAGATTTTGCTGGTGCACGAAGGAAGAAAGACGAGAAGTTAGAGAATTTATGTCCTATATCTAAATATCAGTAACAAGACTCATTAGACTATAGAAGAAAGAAGACGCACGGAATGCAGAGAGCGGACTTGTTCGGGAGGCAGCAAGCAAGCAGACTCGGTGGCCGCCGCGTCGAGAACCGCATCGCGGAGCAGCGAGAGCATAATCGACGAGAAATTGCCCGCAGATACTGCTAGAATACACGACAGGGCAATAAAGAGAAAGAGATTAGGCGCAAGTGTAGGTTGAATGAAATGAGAACCGGTGAAGAAGGACGCGTCTGTTGACAAAATGTGGCCGAGCCCTGAACCTGGCTGGACCGGACCCAACCTAGTTTGTTGTGCCTGACCCGCGGTATATGTCCAGATACCGGACTGCGAGTAAGATATAATGTGTATTTATGTGAAATTCGCCTTATTTTTTGTCTATTAAAAATAGAGAAGTTTATTGTACTCTTCAGAATAGCCAATCTTGGGACTGCTGGGTGAGAAACCCCCCTTATTAAGTAATCAGCGTGAGCCGCGTGTGCCCCTGGCGACATAACTGGGCAAGAACACTGATTTTCTCATTCTTCGTCTTCTCTTTCCTATTATTCTTCCTCTTCCTTTTCCTCTTTATTCTCTTCTTTTGCTCACCTTGGGCTTCTTCTGCTTGGCTTGCAGCATCCAGCAATGCAGCAGCCGGTACTCTATCGCAGACCGCCTCCGCCAGACTCAATCAACCGCTCCATGCCTCCTCCACCACACCTGCCTTCTTTCTCATCCTCCTCCGCATCCTTCTCCTCTATGGCCCGCTCAGAAAGCCAGCGCACTGCCTCTACTTCGACCGCGTCGTCGCCAACATTCTCTATGATTTCGGCTTCGCGACAATTGTCTTTAGGCTCGCAGCAACTCCCGGCATCGCTCTTCCAAATTGCAGTCTCTCTCATCACGCGCCTAACAACAGTACCCGGTCTCGTGCTGTATCTTAAGCAGGCGCGCTTTTCTTCGCAAACTGATACTCCTTCGATGCTACTCTCTGCCTCGTCTTTTGATTCTGCTGTCACGCCGCATGCCGGGGAATCTGAAAAGCCTGAGCCGTCGTTCAATCTGGCGTCAAATGATATCGACCCGGTCACCCAGCTTTGGCGATTTTTGCGGCAGGGAACGTCTCTCTGTGTACTTCTTAATGAAGTAACAGAGGCTTTAGAGTCAAAAAATGGTGGTGAAGAAGCCGAGTCAACTGACGACGATGAGGAAGCGTCCGACATTACAGAGACTGCGCGTTCTTTACTGGTTGTTCCGGATCCCCAGATTGTTGCCCCGGCGCAGCAAGATTTGAAAACATGCAAGAGAGGAGTTTATGAATTCGTTTTGTCGTGCAAATCGAAATTAGGATTTGCTGATGATGACTTGTTTACGGTTATGAATGTCTTTTCCGATGATACTTCGGACCTCCTCAAAGTTACCCGCACCGTCAACTTGGTTCTTGATCTCTGGGATGCTACTCAGAGTAGCACGCCCGCAGCATTACCCGATGATCAGAAAAGCATACCCGAGGAATCTTCTCCTCCTTCTACGTATAGCGCCAAAGTAGTGGAGGAATTACTGCAGACTGAGAGGAAGTATGTGCAGGATCTAGAGCGTCTACACGCGTACATGAAAAAACTACAGCACGAAGAACTAGTCTCGGCAGACACGATCCATTTTCTTTTTCCAAACCTCAACGCGCTTGTTGATTTTCAACGCAAATTTCTTGTCGGAGTCGAGACAAACGCGCGATTACCTCAGCCAGTGCAAAGATTCGGCGCCTTATTTGTATCGGCTGAATCAGGGTTTTCGATTTACGAGTCTTATGCGTCACAACAGAAACGAGCTTCAGACTTGGCATTGCGGGAGGCGCCGAAGCTTGCTAAGTTGTCCAATTTAATTGAGCCTACGTACGAGCTGCCGTCTATTCTAATCAAGCCTATACAGCGGATTTGCCGGTATCCTCTGCTTTTGAAAGTGAGTTTGATTCTATTCTATATACCAAGGTTTTTATTGAAACTAACAAGGTACGCAGGAACTGCTGAAATTTACTCCCGAAGAAAATGATGGATATGATGAACTATTAGAAGGCTTTCGCGCGATGAAGCGCGTCACGGACCGCGTCAATGAAAAACAAAGACAGACCGAAAACAAGCTAATTGTAGCTTCACTGTGTGCGCGGATTGATGGATGGAAAGGCCATCATATCGAGCTATTTGGTGATTTAATGCATGATGGGATTTTTCAAATGGTGGATGTGGATAAAGAGTATCACATCTATTTGTTTGAAAACATTTTACTGTTTTGCAAAGAGGAGAGTATGCCCACCCCGGCGTTGATAAATGGTCGCGTGCCGTCTTCATCGGCGATGTCGGTAGTTAGTAGTTCTGCGGGGTCAGTAGCAATGTCGGCATCGTCAAGTATGTCGAGCACAAGTACTACGAAGAAAAAGAAGCACAATATGGGGTTATCTTCTGTTGGTAAGAAGGCTAGTCTGTCGTCATTCTCAACATCTTCTCTTATGTCGCATACGCCGCCGATGACAGCGTCGAGCACGTCTAGCGCTGGAGGAGGAGCACTATACCTTGAAGGTCGCGTGTATGTTGATAATATAATTGACGTGACCACATCGACGACAAAAGTTGAATCCGGCGACCCTTTAGCGAAAAGTGGCTATCACCTTACGATATACTGGAGATTTCAAACCCCGCCATCCGCAAATGAAGAAGCAAAAACCGAAGCAAACAAATTCTCAATCAGGTTTAGAAATGAGGAGCAGTTGCGGCAGTGGCACACGACATTGAGGCAACTGATTGAGAGCCGCAAGCAGCAACGCACAGAAATAGTTACTGATTCAGCGAGTATGATGACGCCTACGCTGTCCAACCCAGGGGTATTTGTGCCGTCGCATGGACACTCAAGCTCGCTTTCGGCGTTTGCTGCAGCGGCAGCGGCAGCGAAGGGGCTACGACAATCAGACGCATCGTCTAATTCGATGCAGCGAGTGGCTTCAAGTTCGTCATCGCAAATGCAGCAGCCTGTGCAACTAACGTCAGCGGCGCAGTTTGTCGGTGCCGAGACCGGTCCCGCGAGACCTCCGGGGTCCATCAAATTGCGGCTGTCGTTTCACACGGATAGTTACATGCTACTACTACCCGAGAACGTCACATTTTCGGACATGGTTACGAAAGTGGAGAAGAAGCTGCGCCTGTGCAATAGTTCTGCGTTTGACGATATGGTGCAAAGTAATGTTGCCGCTGGGGTGAATGGGTGTCGCGGTATGGGCTATAGATTAAAGTATAGGGATGAGGATGGGGATATGGTTGTTTTGGACAGCGCGGGAGATTGGGAGGTTGCGTTAGAGAGCGGGGTGGAAGAGGGTGTGGTTGATGTCTGGATATTCTAGACGCTTGGTTTCGTCTCATTCAGTCATTCAGTCATTTACTCATTTATTCGTTTGATCATTTAATCATTTGATATGGTTGTTTGTTTTTCGACATATGGGGTCTGGAGTTTTTTGATGATTTATTGATACTGTTTTGCATATTGATTGGCTTTGATGACACAAAATTGTGAGTAGTATAACAAATATGCTTTGAATTAACTAGAGATGGAAAAAGACAAACCAACAGTCGTACTGAGATGTCATAAAGGAGAGCGCGTCTGTTCTCTCCACTTACGCGTCACGAACGCGACACAGTCTCTCTCATCCCACTTTCTCGCCCTTTTTCACGCTAATCATAGTCTAGCCATGATCTAGCCATGGCCTAACCATAATCTGTCCTCATTATTACTCTCAAATCTCCTTCAAAGCACCCACCCCAGTTCATAAACTACAGAACAGGATTAGGGGTTCTCCTGAGGCCAGGGGGAGGGTTAGGTCATATTCAAGCTAGTGCGCTGGAGAGGAGCCGCCCGGTCCGCAGCAAACCTGAGCCTTGTCGCTCGCCGCCTCTCTTCCGCAGTCCGAAATCCTCCTTCTTCGCTACTTTTCTTCACACTACTTCTCTTCTCCCTACTCCTCACTTCACTACTCCTCCGTTCCATGGCAGACTTTGCCGAAATCGATCTCGAATCTATCATCGAGCGTCTGCTTGAGGTCCGCGGCTCTCGCCCTGGAAACCATGTCCAGCTTCTCGAAAACGAGATCCGCTTCCTCTGCACAAAAGCCCGCGAGATCTTTATCCAGCAGCCCATTCTCCTCGAGCTTGAGGCTCCTATCAAAGTACGTTCATCTTCCTTTCCTCTTATGTGCCGTCGTTGATTGCGGTCTTTATTCTCTTTGCTCTTGTGCTAATTGTCTTTCTGCGCGTCCAGATTTGTGGTATGTGATGACCTGACTAATCGTCCACCCCGCCATCCCATCTATCATCTCGCGGCTAACTTGTCTCCTTCATCAATCTAGGCGATATTCATGGCCAATATTACGATCTCCTCCGTCTCTTTGAGTACGGTGGCTTCCCTCCCGAGGCAAACTACCTCTTCCTTGGTGACTACGTCGACCGAGGTAAACAGTCGCTCGAAACTATCTGCCTGCTACTCGCCTACAAGATAAAGTATCCCGAAAACTTTTTTATTCTACGTGGAAACCACGAATGTGCCTCAATCAACCGAATTTATGGATTTTATGACGAATGTACGTTCTCTCTTTAAAAAAAACCCCTTTTTCTCTGTACTATGCTCCGAATGGTTGCACTGACAATGTTCCTCTTTTTCTTTTTCTTTACAGGCAAGAGGAGATACAATATCAAACTATGGAAAACTTTCACAGACTGCTTCAACTGCCTTCCCATCGCCGCCATCATTGACGAAAAGATCTTTACAATGCACGGTGGTCTCTCGCCCGACCTCAACAACATGGAGCAAATCCGCCGTATCATGCGCCCAACAGATATCCCCGACTCTGGGCTCTTGTGCGATCTGCTCTGGTCAGACCCCGATAAAGATATCACTGGATGGAGCGAAAATGACCGCGGTGTCTCTTTTACGTTTGGTCCGGATGTGGTCTCGCGATTCTTGCAAAAGCACGACATGGACCTCATTTGCCGCGCGCACCAAGTCGTCGAGGACGGCTATGAATTTTTTAGCAAGCGTCAGCTTGTTACTTTGTTCTCTGCGCCTAATTATTGTGGAGAATTTGATAACGCTGGTGCAATGATGAGTGTTGATGAGAGTTTGCTGTGCTCATTCCAGATCCTCAAGCCTGCTGAGAAGAAGCCAAAATACGGATATACTGGAATGAGTGCCACCCCACGAAAGCAAAAGAAAGTCTCAAAATAGAGTCTTGCAGATTTAAATCTACAAGATTTTGACTTTCTCGTTGTTGTTTTTTTGTCCATCCCTCCTACCTCCTCTTACGAACCTCCGCCTCTCGATTCCCAACAACCTTTGCCCATTCCGTCCGTTCAATATAGCCAAGCCTGCAGGATAGCCCCAATTTACCTCACTTTTAGCGACGGTATTGACTGTACTTGATTCGTTTGATCGTCCTGCTGACTTGTAGAGTTTTGCAATCGAAATGAGACTAATGCATTCATGGGAGTGTACAGTATATGAAATCCGTCTTGTGTCCGTATATTGTTCAGTGCTTTTTCATAATGGTCGCAATGAATGCAGCTGTACTTGCTTTGTGTGTGTATGTGTGTGTGTGTGTCTTTCAATCTATCTGCGCCAATCAACCAATTTTTTTTTCTTTGATTTTTTTTTCCCTCGTCATGTGAGCTCAAAATGACAACGCTGTGAGAAGGCCTTTGCGACGATTATCTTCTATTTTTTTTTTTTCATTGAGAAAATGCTCTGTATATATATATTATCGTTTTTTTTTTCTTGCACGTTGGGTATTTTTTCTACTGTGCCATTTGAAAGTTATACCGCTTTTTTTTATTTTTGTCAGGTAGTTTTTTTTCTACAGTGCGTGGGTAAAAAGATTATTTTAAGATGCCCTTTAGGTTACCATTTTATTTATTGTGATTTGAATTGGTTTGACTTGGCTGTGTCGTCAGTTTTTTTGTTTGTGTTTTATGATGTATTTGCTACTACGACTTCACAGTTATGATACTTCTTAGTTTCCCTTTTTTTTAAAACCGAATTGTTTGCGTTTGTTTATTTTATCAGAATCTTTTTACCTCTTCTCTTCTATCTATAATAATTGTCTCCTTTTGTCGGATTGCATTTTTCTTTTGTGTGTGCGTTTGTTTTGTTTCTGTGTCTTATGTTATTTTAGTATTTTTTTTTTAGTTATTTCGCTGATTAATGTTAGTTTTTGTCAAATTTTCATTACAATTTGAGTGGTGCTTTTTCTGAATGTGTTTGCAGATGTGGAAGTCGTACGTAGCACTGGAAGGAGGAAGGCACGCGCTTAGTATAGACTATTGTCTGATGTTTAGTACAACTGTAGGAGTTTACAGGAGGAGGTGTTGCTCGACCTTCTATTCGAGTGGAGTTAATTCGAAATGTTACAATAGTTCTGAAAGAATAGTCTTAAGGAGCATTACATTCGACGCAAATGTCACCGTTATCATCTGCTATTAGCCGATCATCTTTTGTTTCTGACGAGGCATAAATTTCTTTATCAGCGTGCTTGTCAACATGTCCGAGATTCTTAGTAGGGAATAGCACGTCTCTTGTTAGTCTTTTCAAATCTTTAGAATCTATCTCATACAAAAATCAGTCACTAAATCTCATAAAATAATGCAATTCAGTGAACGGAAACTCCATTCAATACGTACCGGGAAACCCGCCTTTCTCTTTCCGATCCCAAAGAATCACCTCGTCCGAGTCGACACCTGGCACTAATCGTACTATAAATGTGCCACCGGAAGCAGGGAGCATTGATACTTCACCTAGTTCTGCACCGAAAGTGGATAGCAATTCCTGAGCGAACCTGCCGAGATGAGTTAGTTTCTGTCTTGCTTTATTAATGTAAGATCTGAACAGGTACCATGCCGCCCGTAAGTTCCATTTACAAGCTGTACAGAACTCTATTGAAATACGTGGATATCTTATAGTCGCTGCAGCCATCGTCAATCGAATATCTGGTTTCCGTAAATCAAGCCATCTCCAGCGGTCGTTTTATGAGTCAGGGGTACCACGTGATTACCACCTCACTTGGGACTTACCCCTGAATCACAGGTGTAGATAGGGTATAACCCTACACATTCTAGCAAGGAATAACACAGTCACAGGAGGATTCGGAGCAGCAAAAGAGTGAGCGGTGTCTATTGCTTTGGGCCTCCGCTTCTCACGCTAGACAGTCAAGACTTCACAGTTCACAGCAGAAGGTATGCATTGTAGCATTGGATTCTTTTGAGTAATGTATATCTTACGGATTGTATATTAACTATGTTTTCTCTGGGGTTTATCGCTATCAGTTTCGATGTTTAGCGGGGAGACGATATTCGATAATAAGACATGAATAACGGGGTACTTGGTCTAGAATAAGCTTGATCGAATTAAGAAACAGCAGATATTATATGTGCCTTATCAAGCGCGTTTATCGAATCATACTGGAGTCAATCAAAATTAGTTAATGCTGCTTGTGTCAACATTCTTTACTCTGGCTCAGTTATTCATGATGGTCCTCTCGATTTATCATTTCTCCGCTCACTTCGAACTGGTGCGATAGTTCTATGAGAATATGTTTACAGATCCGTATTCACAATGTCCAAGTCAAAGAACCATACCAATCACAACCAGGTCAAGAAGGCTCACCGTGTATGTCGCGAATCAAACATTGATGATCAATTGCTGATTTGCAAAGCTAATTCAATATAAATAGAACGGTATCAAGAAGCCTAAGACCTCGAGATACCCCTCGCTCAAGGGTGTCGACCCCAAGTTCCGACGGAACCACAGTATGTGTTTTTTTTTTTATACACAGTCGTAAGATTGCCCGGCTAACTTGTTGTAGGACATGCTCTTCACGGAACTGCCAAGGCCCTCAAGGCTGCCAAGGATTCTGCTTAGATGCGTATCGACATCAAACGACAATGAAAAAAGACGAAGTGGAAACTAAGGGTCATGAAGTTTGATTTGGTCTTTCCCAGGAATAAATATGAGTTTGGTTGGTCTAATCATTTTGAAATAATAACGATTCATCGGCTCTTGTGTTTACCGAAGGCGCTCGTATATGTGGTCTAATAGCATGTATTTGTACAAAAAAACAGACTTTTTCTCTATATGTAACCATTCTTTCCATTTATTCGTCCTTTTAATTGGATTTAGACTGCACATCTCGATAGCGATTTGACCAGCTGTTTATATATCATATCCTCAGCATATGGTTTCTGTCGCTGCAAGAGGTTTTTTTTTACATATTGACTTTTCATTCATTATTTATGCTGAAAATGTGCTATATTAATCGGAAGAGGAACACTACCAAGCGTAATCTTTGAGATCTTTATCAGTGTTTGATTGCGTATGACAGTTGCTACCACATTCTTGGAATTATTTAAAAATATATAAATGATCGTTGTAGAACTATTCTGTTTAAATTGTACGTGGGCTTTATATTTATAATGAATAACATTGAATTGCTGCATTGTATTAGTAATTTCTTATGTAGAAGGCATTGGCTGATTTGTGAGGCTCGAGCCGGAAAAAAATATCAGTCGAGGTCTTAGTAAAGAGCAAGCAGTGCAATACAGAGCGTGAATTCTTCTAACATTTGAGGTCTTTCTATTTATCAAAAATATTGTTTGGCTTGATATTTTGATAGTGAGAGTATTTCTCTTTTGTCGATAAACGCCCGAAGTTTTTCTGTTTTCAATACATCGTGAGTGTGAAACGAGAACGAGAATCGAACTACATAATGATATCACGACATTTTCTCCGTTTACGATGTACGCTGTTTCTTTTATAATATAAATAAGTACTTTGGAAGACTGACTGACATGGATGATAGGCATTGCATCAAGTCTACCACGACAATACCAACCACGTCTCCAGCACCATACGCCAATATCTACATCATATACCTTGACACGCCTCAACTCTTCGTCAAGAAAACCGCCGACGTCCGCCGACGAGCATAAAGATTATGGATTGAGAGACGTTCAAGAGGCTGAGGTTGAAGATGATCCGATGTTTGCTTCGGCAGAGGACGATCCAAGAGATACGTCTCCTCGTATTTCGGCAGCTGAGCACCTCTTTATGAATGAAAAGGATGAAGATTTTGAGGCTATGTTTGGAGGTTTGGCTGAGGATGATAGTCATTTAGATTTTTCGTCAGAGGTGGATGCTGCTGTAAAGACAGAGGAACCTAAAATCTCTTACGAAACTGCCGAGCAGATTATAGCGCAAAAGAGAAAAGAAGCCGGCGAAAGTTTCAAAAACGAGCCAATTGATGACCTAGTTGAGGCTTTGTCACTACCAG
This sequence comes from Kockiozyma suomiensis, assembly GCF_038497685.1. Taxonomy (NCBI): domain Eukaryota; kingdom Fungi; phylum Ascomycota; class Lipomycetes; order Lipomycetales; family Lipomycetaceae; genus Kockiozyma; species Kockiozyma suomiensis. The sequence continues at coordinate 186,831 of NW_027117679.1, forward strand.
AGGTACATGTTCAGGCAGTTTTTGACAAAGAATTGCAGGGCTTAATTGAGCGCGAGATATTCAGATCTGAAGAAAATTCAATGTATCAGCAATTAAAACAAGAACAGGAAGCTCGCAAGCAGCAGCAAAAAGAGGAAGCTGGGTCGCAAGATGAAGTTTCTCTCGATACTGAGGTGTACAAGAAGGAGTTTACGAAGGAGTCGGTGCCCTTCAACAGCTATGAAAACTACATCCGGCAGCAGCATCAACGTAAGCTGTCAATTCATCTATAAAACTCGGGATCTTTTCTGACTAAGTTTTGGATATAGGTAAACTATCTGGTGCTCTCGGATCAAGCTTCTCAAAAACCTACCGTCCTCGACAAGTTATCAGCAACCCTCCCACAGCAACCTCAGTAACAGTCTCGATGTTGACCGCCGCCGGTGCGCATCTAGGCCACCACACATCTCGGATCCGTCATTCGAACCTACCTTTCATCCTCGGCGAGCGCGACGGAATCCACATTATCAATCTCGAGAAGACAGTGCCCTATCTCCGTCGCGCATGTCGCGTCGTTTCGGCCGTCGCTGAGCGCGGTGGTGTGATTATCCTCGTCGGAACCCGTAAAGGCCAAGATCTTCTTGTCCTCGCCAATGCAACTAGAATGGGCGCACATCACGTAGTCCGGCGCTGGATCCCAGGTACTTTGACAAATATGGCTAACGTTCTCGGTTCTCACCCTATCAAAGTTGTCGATATGGCAGATACAAAGATCAACGCCAGCGTTCCTGAAGATTATCTCATGAAACCCGATCTGGTGATTTTCCTTAATCCGATCGAAAATCGCGCCGCTATTCACGAATGCAGAATGATGCGCGTGCCGACTATCGGAATCATTGACACCGATTCCGAATCTACTCTTGTAACCTACCCAATCCCCGCCAACGATGACAGTATCCGTTCCGTCGAACTTATTTCTGGAATTCTTGCCCGAGCAGGTGAAATGGGTTCTGCTAAGCGTCTTAAACAGGCCCAGAAACCTGTTTTGCCGATTGAGTTCTTAAGTGTGCCTAAGGAGAATATGGATGAATTCATAAAGGCAATGGATGAATCAAACAATGAGCAGAGTGCTTAGATAAATTTCTTTCTTTTCTTCTCTTTCGACTTTCTCAGTTTCTCTGTTGCTTTATAATATCGGTTTTCGCAGTGCAGAGGAAATAATGTAAATAGAGTTATGTTCGTCTTTAAATCTCATTTATGTATTTTTGTCATTTATCATAAATTTTTTATCATTTGCATCACATTAGTTTTATCACAATCGCAAATAGACATAACATTTAAAATAAAAGATCAATTTGTAAAACGAGATTAAGTTATAACTCCAAGTATTCAAAATATCATTCCTCTCACATTCATTTTCATACAATTTCATACAAATGAAACACAGACATAAAGCAACAAATCACAAACTACTGCCAGGATCCTCATCTCTAGAAGCAGCTCGATCAGTCCAAATACTATGTGCATGAGCATAAATTGGCGGCGGGGGTGGAGGTGGTGGTAGATTAATAACACTAGATTCCGGTATCATTGCTGGACGAGAAGAAAGTGCGCTACTCTCGTGTGGTAATTGCGGTATTAGTGATGGTTTATTGTCTGAGAGTAGAACCGAGACGGGGGGTAATTGGACTGGCGGAAGTTGTACTCGATCGTGAGCAATCCACGGAACTGGAGCTGGACAGGCCGGGAGTGATGGCAATGGTAGCGAAGGTCTGTCGTTATTGACCATCACCTGTGGAGTTGGCGGTGGCGGTGGGGTATGCGTCACACTTGTTGATGGCGTAGAGTGCTGCTGCGCAGGACTATTATATCCACTCTGGACACCTCCCCATTGCATCCTCTTTGCAATCTCGAGATCTCCCGACTCAGGAGCAGCAGGCGCAAGGCGTCGCAATACATTCCGCATGAACGTCGTCTCAGAATAAAGCAGTACATCACTTCCTTCCAATTTCCGTAAATAGAATCGTAGTAATGGCACATCCGCTTCCTGATAAATATGATCTGGTCTAAGCATAGGCTTCAAAGCATCTTGGAATCGTTTTGCTTCTTCAACTAAAATCTTCAACGAATCAATCTCCTCGGGTTTGAACGGCAGACTTTTTCCTGTCTCATACCACTGCTCAAGTTCCTCTAGCATCGGTCGATGATAGTCCCGGTTTATACTTTGTTGCGGATCGCAAATCGGACAGTAATAATGATCCTTATCTTTCAGCGCGCCTCGAGGAATCCGCAAGCACCGATTATGATACCTGTACTCACAAATTAGACAAACTCATATTTTCAAGTCGAAATAAAATCTAATATGACGTACCACTCGTGACAATTTTCACACTCAATCATGAGTCCCGACTCGGCCAATCTGCAAATGCAAAACAGTTCTTTCGAGAACCTATTTTCAACGACCGCAGGCTGCTCCTCATGCGGTTTATCGGCCATCGACAGAGCGCTCTTTGTTCGCTTAACAGCCGCTTCTAAATGCGCGACAAGAGAATGCATGGGAGCATTTACTTTATGGAAAATTTTGCGACCTTGATGAAGCCAGTCATCGACGATCTTGACCATTCTTTTAAATTCAGGATATTGCGAGTTATTCTTGAAGATCGGGTCTTTAAGTAATTCCGAAACTCGTCGAACGTCCTTGAATGAGGGTCTTTCCGAGCCAGCTTGAGCCAGCTTAACAAACTCTTCCACAGATTCTTTGACTTCCTTGTTTTTCAACAAAAGTTTTCCGACCGTGTCATATGTCTCCTTGGTCACCGGCGTACTCGAAGCCTCGTCATACTTCGCATCAAGATACATATAATCTGGATTTGACGACTCGATTTGCTCATTAACGTCATACTCCCATGCGTCACCTTGAGCAGCAGCCTTAAGTAATTTCGCAAACATACGCTCGTCCTCAGTGACTCCTAAGGCTACACCTTCTGCCAAAAAACTCCGCACATCACTTAGATACATGTAAGTTTTGCGAGCGTCAGAGACACGCTCTCGCCATTGCAGTAAAGCCAGACGACGCTCGAGAGCATTAATTTCATCAAGTTCGACGTTTAACCCATATCCAGTTTCGATAAGCGCAACATAGACATCCATATCGTCTTTTGGATTGTCAAGGACTTCTTTAGCTTGCGAAACAAACTCTTTTATTTGCTCCTTACGATCCATTAATTGTTCAATCTCTGGGGATGTAAACGGCATGCTTTCTATTCTTTCCAACAGCGTATCAATATACCCGGGCTTATGCAACTGCTCACGTTCGTCTAATTCGGGAACAGAAACAGCCTTGGTGCTACCTCGACGAGATGGTCCCGATCGCTCAACTCTCCGCCGGTGGCCTAGTTTCCGAGCAAGAATATTTTGCGCTTCTTCAACCCATTCATTAGCTTGCTCCACCATCCTCTTTAACGGCTGAGTTTCGGCAATTCGATATGTGATCTTTTCAGATTCAGCCAGAAGTGTGCGAAGAGATTTAGCGGCAGGTTTCTCCGGACCACTGAATAGTTTATTATATTTCTCAACCCACTGCTGAGGCTGCGTAGCCCGCTCACTCACTTTCGTGACAATCTTTTCCAGCTCAACTTCAGCAACTCTGATGTACAATTTCCGCAACGACCGTTTGCATTCACAAAGTTCATCATAATGATTGAGGCAAACGACATTGGTCGTGCACTCACATCCGATTTGAGACAGATAGCAAAAGGCACGGCAGTAGGCACATTGGACTTCCTCGTCTTCTCTGAAAGGAGACGGTCTGATTTCAATCGAAGGTATGATCATCTGAATGTGGTGGCGCATGTTGAGCTCTTGATCTTTGATAGCCGCAAGAGCAGGGCCTAACCACATTGCTGTCTCGATCGAATGATCTCTCTCGGCAGCAGTAAGAAGTAATTCATCGTGTGAGAATACAGGAGGCTTGCGATAATCCTGATATATCTCAATACCAAGTTTACCGAACGGCTCCCAATCGGCAGGCGCAAAATTAACAGCCTCATTGAAATTAAAGCCGTGATTAAATCCAGAATGATATGCCTGCGGAAAAGTGATGACAAACTCGCCGGGTCGTTGATCGATACTATAGCATCTCACGCCTTCTTCAAGCAATCGTTTAGGACTGAGCATGGTCACAAGCTGAAACAAAAGATCGGGTTGCTGTTCGAATAGCTCGGGAACAGCTTTACGCATCGCATTTTCAAATTTATCGGCATCATCTCCCGGAATACCGTACCAAGTCTTTGTCGCTCCAAAATGATGATAGTTTGCCGAGTACGTGTTGTGATCTTCACTATGCCAGCAAAAAGTGGAGAAAATCATACCAACGTACAACCAAGGGACAGTCATACCAGAAATATCAGTCTTGATATGACGAAACAGAGACTTTTCTTGGAGCGGAAGAATATTCAAATTCCATGGGTCAGCAGAGTAAGGATCAAGCGGATTGCGCTCGAGGGTAGGGAACCCAGAGCCATGGATAGTAGAATGAATATCCGCACCATACTCTACCTCAACCGTCTCGTCAATACTCTCAACCAGTCTCCAAAATTCAGCTTCGATTTCGTTTTCGGTTGCATCTGTTGACCGGCGGATTTTTCCGTTAACAGGCATACGAGTCGATAGATAATGATCCCGAAAATTCTTGGCTTTTTCTTGGAATTGTCGAAGATTGTAAACCTGACCTTCTTCAAATCCAAATTCACCAGTTCCGACTAGACACTTATCGCAATACCAATCGTAATCAGGAAGCGCTTTTAGCTGCGGCTTTAAGCAAGCCATGTGGTAGCCGTTGTCGCATCCGTCACATAGGAGCATAGACTCTGCATCGTCACCGCTGCCACAGATCTCGCAATTCTAAATGATGTCAGAGGCCAATAAACAATACGTTATCAATCGATCACATACCTCTCCAGGTTTACGAGTTGCCGCAAGGTCGTGAAGTCGTTTGACTGCACCGGTCTTACGATGGAGAATCATATTTGAACCGACAACAGTGGCAGCCCGTTCTTCTTTCGCGTCGTCGTCATCTATAAATCATAAAATATTAACATATACTCTGAACTTGTACCCAAATTATTAAACCTACCCTGTCTATGTCTCTTGCTTCGCCGTCCTCCTCCATTTTCATGCTCATCATCAGAGACTAAAGAGTCATGAGACGCGCCTCTTGTAGAGTCTTCAGAGTCGGTTTTCATGTCAAGCATGCTTTCTGTAGATGAAGAAACTTGATATTCCATTTTAGTAGAAGCAAATTTTGCATCGCTGGGAAGACTAGGAGACACCGAGGGCGATTCTCCGATGGAAGTTCCAGAGACTGTTCGTTGGCGTTTCAAAGGAGTGATAGGACCGCCAAACTCCTCCTCTTTCTGTTGTTGTACGAGAGGTTTCGCACTTTGTAGATAATTTTCGTAAGGTAGGATATACTTTTGGTAGGCAGCTTTTAGAGACGAAGAAAGCGAGGTCATGATCTTTCCGCTGTATCCGAGCTCGCGGCCTATTTCTGCCCACTGCTTTTTTTTACACACGACATCGAATCCGCCGCGCATTTCAACTGATTTTTTGAGATGGTACAAGTCAAGAGGACGACGATCGACACTGGGGAGTTTGTTGAGAATGACGCCTCGCTGTTTGTGAAATTTGTGAAGTTGGTCGAGAAAGTTGAGATTGGCACGAGTGCTGCCTTCCATTGAGTTGAGCTCTTGTCGACGGGTCTTGAACCAGAATTTCTAAATACATAGATTAGGTGAGTGCTCAAAGAAATATGCGATAGGTAGGGTGTAGCATAAATTTGGCATGCAATGAAATATACGCCAGTTCAGATGCGGATAGAAAATGTCATGAAATGAGAAAAAAGAGCTTACCTCTGTATCTAAAGCAAACGATGGTTTCCAGGAATCAGGAGGCACGATCTTTATAATTCCATATTGTCGACCCTCGTCAGCGATACTCTTGATATACGCAAACGGGTCCCGAAACTCCTCAAGAGTAGGGTAATATGACTTTGCTTCTTGAAGTCCAAATACACGATGCGTCTTCGGCGACGGTTTTTGGCTGGTGTCTGCGATGCCTTCGACAGTTTCAAAGTCCAGGGGAGGTGCTAGCGGTCGCTGCCGGGATGTGACTGATGGGATGCCGAAATTTGTAACTGGGATCGGCGTAAGGCCGTGACTGGTTGCAGAACGCATGCGAGGTTTTGGCGGGGGAGGATGGATTGTGAAAAAGCTGTATCCAGGGCCCATGGGTGCAGAGTGGTGAGTAAATTGATTGATATTGATATATTTGGGGTGAATAAGTAGTACGAGCAATGAGTGTCGCAGTGACGAGCTGAGCGATGAGACGGCGGGAAATTGACAATATTTGATATACGAAAAAGAAGAAGCAAAGAAAATTAAAGGATGTTCAAAGAAGAAGACAGAGAGAGTTGGGGAAGAGAGTGTGTGAAGCGAGTTAGAGAGTGGGAAGAAGAGGAGGAAGAGTGAGACAAGCTTGGCCTGCAATTACTTGCCTGATTTTAACCTATTTTCTATACAGTTTACTACTCTTTCTTTTATTTGTTATCAAACTCTAATTTATATTGTCTGCTTCAATTTGCTTCAATAATTAAACAATATATATATATACGGATTTCTACTCTAAACTGTCGATATCCGGGACTGACAGCCTACACTTCAAAAAGGCTGTGTTCGTTCTCTCGAACCTCGACTCTGCGTACCGCCTCTATTTCACCCACTTCGTTTACCTGCGAACATATTCTTATATTCACTTGAAGCCCGCTGATAACAATACGTTAATGTACATTTATATCCGCTACATATTTATATTATTCATTAGTATTGTTAATAGAGCATAAGTCTCATTAATGCTGATCGATCGTACATCACTATCCCGTACTCGCCAGTTTAAGTAGTCCAATTGAATTTTAATGTGATTCTGTGATTCACTCACATATTCTACTTTCACTCATATTCTATGCAATACTCATTGACGATATTTGCAGATACAGAGACTGTTCGAGAAATTGAGCTATCCATTAACTCAAACACTATGAAAAACAACCAAATCTATGATACAAATCTTTCCCCCTCTCTTCAAACTAAATACAAGATAGAAAAGGCACATCAACCTCCTACTTATGCTGCAAAGACTTTGTTCGAGTCAATGCGGACAACCGTGGAAGCGCAGCATGTTTTGCGGTATTCTTCCGTAATCTTTGAGCGTACTCAATCGAGCTCTCAATAACTCCCTCATACTTTGTCTTGTCTTCTTCACTCGTATTCCTCATATCTATCCAATACGCAAGATATCGCGAGGCCTCAATCTTCGCATTTTCCAAGGCGCTTATATGACTCTTCAGTTCCGCTACGTCCATGTTATCCAAGGCGGCCTCACTCACGCGTGAAAGTTGTCGTGCGCGATCAATATCAAACTCGGGAGCCACAGTTGGCGTTCCCGCTCGCGACACTGGCGCCGAAGCTGACGACGCTACTGCTGCAGGAGTTGTGTGTGCCCGCCTAAGTGAGTCTCCTTCCGCTTTACCGTCATTCGCGATCGATATGCGCGGCGTCGTGCCAGCCGACTGCGATGCTGACTGCGCAGAAACGCGCCGTTTCTGCTTTAACGATAGCACAAGCTGTTCTTGGCTTTGCTTGGTTGGAAGAATTTGATCTAAATCAACAGGAACTCCAAGACTAACCAAGTACGTCCGTCGCGTACGACTAGTTTTCCAGAGCGGTACTTGAGATTCCCGCGGTTTTGTCAGACTAGACCATATTTCCGCCCTATCACCCAAATTAGCATCTTCATAGTCACACATCATAAACAGATACAAACGCACCCTCTTCTTGTAGTGCGCACCGCAGTTCCAGGACGCACTGCTGGGAGATCGTCAAGACTATCAATTGTCGCCATAATCATCCGTGTAGAAGGAAATACTTCATCCATGACCGATGTAGTCGCGGCTTCTAATGCATCTGGAGACGAAAAATCATCGTCTCTTAATATGTTCATCTGAGGTGTGCTGGACGTATATGGTGTGATAGCTGCAGCTGATATCGGTGCTGGCGCCGGAGCTTCCTGCGCTTCTCCAAAATCACCAAAATCATCATCATCGTCGTCGTCGTCGTCGTCGTCGTCGCCGCCGCCGCCATCGTCGGCATCATCTTGTGCAGTGAACCTAGCACCCTCAAATTTTTCAAAAGATTGAGTATTTGAAGAATCTTGGAAATCAGTATCGAACGGATTCGATGTGGTGTCCAAGTACTTTGATCCCCCTGCACTGATTTCAACATCATATCCTGCATCTGAAGGACCCCAACCATTTTCTTCTGCATCTGAATATAGATATTTACTTCTTGTATTCAAGCTGGAATCTGTCGTGGTTTCCGAGACATCTTGAGGTAGCGGCGGCGCGATGGGTGGCTGCTGATCAGCCGCTGCAGCCGTAGCCTCGTCTTCGGAGGCCATAGCCAGAAAAGAAAAGAAAAGTAATAGATTCCCTTTGACCGTATCAAAGCGCTTTTGATGATTCAAGAATGAATAGGGTGTCTGTGTTTTGTTGAACTAGTGTGAATCTGATATCAAAGAACAGTTGCTGCCACCAAACATTTTAGTGAGATGAAAGAGTGAGCGAGCAGCCGCAGCAGTCTTCTCACAACAAACCACTCTTAATATACAAATATACAATATATAGCTACAGTACTATTTGTTGTGCTATTTCTCGATTTATAAATGTCTATTTTTTTATGTACACATTTTTTTAGTAAATCATAATAATACATTACCCCTTGCCAATCTCGCCCAACATCATAGTTCTATCCGTAGACCCACTAACAATCACATTATCTTCGAAAGGTGAAAACCTAGCATCATTGACCGACCCCGTATGACCCGGCAACTTGTATAGAATCTTCTTGGTTTGTGTATCCCAAATCATAACTGTGCGGTCTGCTGACCCGGCTATAATCTTTGATCCATCGGGACTGAAACTTGCCCGTAGTAAATTCTTCTCAATATCGCTGCTCGTGGCCCCACTGTAAATGTTTATCATTCGATTCTCGGGCGCAAACGGTCGGATATCCCATGTTCGCACGCTCTGATCCATTGAGTGTGAAACTAAAAACTGCATATCATCAGACACATTCAGACTAGTCACCGCGTCGACATGTCCAGACAGCGCATATACGACGTCCATTTGTCGCAAATCCCATACTTTGATCTCATGATCTATACCCGCCGAAAATATTTGATTGCCAGCTTCCCCAAATGCCACAGACAAGACAGGAAAATCAGTTGCCATATAATCGACAGCCTCCTTCATTCTCGGATCCCAAATCGCAACCGACCCATCATCAGATCCCGATAATAATAACTCTGGACCCCGGCGAACTCGATCAATACAATTTACAATATCTTCGTGTCCTTCATGTTTGCGAATCCGAACTCCGCTATCGACGTCCCAGACTCCTAGTGTCGTATCCGACGACGCAGAGTATATTTGTCTAGAGTCACGGGAAAATGCGAGGTCTAGCACCGCTCCTTTGTGGCCTTTTATGACTCCAAAGTTTTCGTTTGCTCCGTACGTGTTCCATAGTACTTTTTTTTCTTATTAGACCTTGAAAAGCGAAAGATAGATAGAAACTGACAGAATCTTACATATAGTTCGATCTTGCGATCCGGATGCTATTATCTCACCTGCGTCATCAAATCTGCAAGCGTAAACTTCTCCCTATATCTTGACATCAGTATATGCAAATAAGTCATTAAGAATAAAAGAACAAGTCATACTGTATGTCCCGATAACTGTATAATTGGAGCCTGTAAATTCGATGTACGTTGCACCTACATTAGCAAAAAAAAAGCATTAATTCAACTTGTCTCGTCGATATTATACAACCACACAGCTAAATACAAACACTTTGAAGAAGAGGACCTGCAGAAGGCGAGGTATTCACGACGGCTATGGATTGTTGATTTACTGATCGAGGTCGTTTAGCAAGTGTAGAGCTACTAATACCTGGACCACTCTTGCGTTTATCTGACATTTTGATTCAAAAAAAAGTTTTTATCTTTTCAAAATAGACAAATAAATAAAAAAAGAAATAAATCAAGAAATGCGTTATAAGTTAAAAGTTGAATAAGAGATGTGTTTGTTTGTGTTTGAGATAAACCAAGTAAAAACTAAATCTACAGAACTTTAGACTCTAAAACTAATCATCATCGCGGGCTCACCCAACCTGTATTTCCACTCTTTGCCAAAGGTTACAAACCTATTCTTCTGCCAATATTCAACTACCAACGATCAATTATATCTATATTCTGAGGAATTCTGATATATATATATATATATATCTCGTTAAATACACATTGTGTCGCTTATTAAATCAAAATTGATCGCTGATCCAATCGTCTCCATCAGCAGTCCTTGCAACACCACACCCAAAATATCATGGCCGTCCGGACACCACGGCAAATCGGAGAAGACGTCTGGAAGACTCGTATCGAGAAAGTAGTAAGTATTTTCCATTATTCATGTTTCATTCCTTTTCTATAACCAGAAGTATATGCATATGTTAATAATCTGATCTAGAACGCTGAACTAGTAACACTAACTTACGGCTCAGTCGTTGCGCAACTATGCAAGGACTTTACAAATGATTATATACAAGTCAACGAACAATTAGATAAGATGGGTTATAATATCGGAATACGGCTAATTGAAGATATTCTGGCTCGAACGAATTCAGAGCGATGTCGTTCTTTTAAAGATACCGCGGAAATGATTTCAAAAGTGTGTTCATCAATCTGACTCCTTTCATTCTTCTACGTGCTAACAGAACCATAATTCAAGGTTGGATTCAAGATCTTCTTGAATATAACACCAGCTATTCTGAACTGGTCGCAAGACAATAAACAGTTCAGCCTGATATTTGACGATAACCCATTATCTGATTTCGTCGAATTGCCCGATGACGGAAAAGCAATCAATGAACTATGGTACTCTAACATTCTCTGTGGCGTTTTACGTGGTGCTCTTGAAATGGTGCAGTTTCTGTCTTTAGTAGTTAATCCGTTGTCATTGGACTAACTAGTATGATTTTCTAGGTGCAATTACAAGTTGAAGCAAAGTTCGTCAGCGATGTGTTACGTGGGGACGATACAACTGAGATGAGGGTTACATTAATTCGCGTATTGGAAGATGAAATGCCTGTTGGTGATGAGTGAATTGATTAAATTCTGATTTTCTTCTTATTTTTGTAATAATACAGAGTGAAATACAGATGATGAATTATCTTTTTGCTAAATCAAATCCAAAAAGACACAAGCAACAAGGTTGATATACAAGCAGCAACAAAAAAAAAGATAATCACTCAAAAGATAAATTGCAAATTAACATCTATAGGATGCGACGCACTCAGCTGCGGTTTCTGCGAATACTTGGACGCCATCAACTGTCTCATATTTTGCAACAAAGATAAGAAACTCTGATTTGGATTCGACGTCATAACCTCGATAAACGCATACGACATCGCACCGGTAGCTCGACCAGCTTCGCTTGCATCAGCCGAAGTTTGCGAGTCTTTGCAGCCTGAAAAAGTGATTACATCAGCGGGACTGGTCTTTGTGCGTCGGGTGAGATCGGCGGCTTGACTTCCGCCACCGGCAGTCGCCTGTTTAAAAACTCCGGTGATCGAAGTTATGGCGCCGCCGAGATTGCCCGAGGCGTACGAGGTCAGCGCTGACAAAAGACCCATGCCTGCTTCCTTCGCGAGATTGGGGGTTTTGACTACTCCTTGAGTAGAGTACACGTAGGGAAGATCCAGCGCAGTTCCGGAATGGCAACTGTCGAAAATTGCGGTAAGACGCACACCAGGTTGTAGCGGAGTAACCATGATAGCTAAAAGCAATTCGACGTTAGTTAAGAAACAATACTCATCAAGTCAAAATGAAAATGGTGTTATCATACAATGCATATCGTCATCTATAATGTGTCCAGCAGTTTGGAAATCAAGAGGGTAGATAACCTCATCAAATCCATCATCCTCGTCGCCATTCAAATCAGCAGTTTGTCCACCATGTCCCGAATAATGGAAAAACAAAGAATCCTAACCAACATATTACATTAGCCCAATCAGATCTATATAAAAAAGGGATATACGCACATTAGGCTGGGCATCTTTGACGAGCCATTGCATTGCCGCGATTACGTTTGCCTTTGTTGGTCTTGATCGTGCGTTCGACTGATCATCAGTGAGCACGACCATATCGTCAGCCTTATAGCCGTATTCTGTAAACATTATAAATCAGCCACATAACCCATTATAGAAAAACAGCAGACAATCATACGCATCAAAAACCGCCTGATATTATTGGCATCATTGATACAACCCTTCAATTGATTCTTTGTTCCAATATAATTGATTCCAACCAAGAGAGCTTTCCTGCGTCCGGAACAATTCGAGTACTGAAACCCATATCCACTCGGAGCACCAGATCCAAACTGCTGCGTGCCACTCGGTGGCCGATTCATATGCTGCGGAGAAGCATAATTGCCTCTATACGAAGCAGTCGGCTCTTGCGATACATGGCCAACACTGGGCAAAACTGATTGGCTGTTGTAGTTTCCGCCATTGGAATATCCCATATCACCATTCCCGCCCTGATAGCCAGAGTTATACCCACCGGACTGTTGATGATCGTTATAATTATTACCGTATCCTCCCCCGTGCCCGCCCTGAGGACTGCCACCATACCCACCACCCTGTGGTCCTCCATAATTTCCATATCCACCATCATACTGACCCCCGTATGCGCCCTGGAACCCTGGAGGAGGTCCGCCAAATGGTGGCGGTGGTCCTGGAGGATAATTCTGGAAGCCGCCAGGGGGAGGCGGGGGAGGACCACCATAGCCGCCGTAGCCGCCTTGCGGCTGTTGGTTATATCCGCCGCCCTGTTGCTGCTGATTATAGCCACTGCCTTGCTGGCCTGGGTAGGAGTAGTGGTTATTTCCAGGATAAGACATGATCGTGTTGAGTGAGAAGAAGAGGATGCGGACGCGTAACGAGTATGGAAGAAAGGCGCCGCGCGAGGCGCTGGGTTGAGCCACACTACAAACGGTCAGTCAAAATGCAGGTACCTGATCTTGCTAAGGAGCTTATTATGATACTATACAGCTTACATGACTACTTGTAAAGCTTGGAATTAGTATGCAAAATATATGACAAATGCTCAGTTACTGGTCAGACTATTAGATCTAGTCTTGCGGCAGCAAAACTCTTTCCAAACAATCTCCCCAAATACAGAAAACTCGTTCTAATGCTTATGCTTATTAACATTCGCCCTCTTATCGCTCTCACTAAACCACACTTTAAAACCTTTTGGCTGGCCTCCACCAAATAGCGGAAACCCTCGGCGTCTGCCCGCATCATTAGTCACTGATTCGGGTTTGGGAGGTGGATCAAGAAGAATTATCTCGTATTCCTCACCAGAACTCACTACTTCGCTCCAAACAGAGGCTAAAATTGAGCGATGATCAGAAGCGAGTCGAATTTCAAAAAATCCTCCAGAAATGAGTGGTTTTAGTGTCTTGGGAAAGGCTTCGATCAGATGAGTCAATAGGGCCTAAATCTCATTTAATATACAGATCAATAAAAATGCAGTATTATAATTGAAATTTTAGAGAAACGAACTCACATTCCATGATTTGACTCTTGATAACGGAAACTGCCATCTTTTCTTCAAATCCGGACTATACACAACTATAAACAACCTATTTGTTTCTTCGACGCCATCTTTTAATTTCTTGACTTGGTCTTCAAGCTCTTCGATGAGTTTCTTTTCCTTGTCGCTGCTGCTAGCTGCCTTTTCGTGATCCTTATCGCTATCATGTTGAGGATTCCGCCACCAAGGAGGTGTTGCATCGTAAGGATATGGAGCTGGGGGCCACGGTCCATAGAGTGAATTCATGGCAGGAATAGGAACAAAAGTCGGCGGTGAAAAAACGACAGGCACAGAGGGCGAGCGCGCATCTGCTGAATTATCTTTTTCGTAGCGTCTCTCGCGCTCAAGTCGGCCTCCATAGCGTCGTTCGCGATCGTGCGCCCTACGCTCTTGTTTTCTCCATTCTCTCTCTCGCAGTCGCTCACGCTCGAGCTGTTGATACTGCCTTTCTTGTTCTTTTTCTTCCTCTTCTTTTCTTTCACGTTCTTGTTCTTCTTTTTTCCTTTCGCGCTCTTCTTTTTTTTTTCTTTCGCGTTCTTCTTCTTTTTTTCTTCTCCGTTCCTGCTCCTTTTCTTCCTCCTTTTTCCTTTCGCGTTCCTGTTCTTTTTCTTCTCTTTCATGCTCCTGTCGGCAATCATAATCAATACACCGCTCAGAACCACGACTAAGACTTTTACTATGAAACTGACAAAGATGACAGGCTTGACAACGTACACCCCGCTGCGAGCTTTCAAGTTTACATCGTGGACAAATATACGAGTTCGTGTGAATAGCTGCATTGCGTGGACTACTCGGAGTGGTGTTATCGAACCATGTAGATGCATGATGATGGATATGAGAGTCTGACTTGGAGGAGGCGTGCGAAGAAGGGATGCTGGGTGGTACGGCTTCAGACAAAGATTGTTTGAAGTGTGCAGATGGTCGTGAAGTATGAGGCGCACGAGCAAAGACCGAGGGATCGAATCTGGTTTGAGTCATGAGTGGTTCAAAAGTCATTGGAGTAGGCGTTGTCAAAGAAACTGGTCGAGACAGATGCGAGACGGAATATGCTCTGAGAGGAGCAGCTGTCCTCTGATTAAGAACTGTTCTACCTTCTGATATGTCTCCGTCTGAGAAGCTGTTCAACGCGGTTTTGAAAGGTGCCGAGGATTGCCGTATTTGAGAGGCTGAAGAGAGACTATCGTGCATAGGAGACGGCGTACGGCAAAGAGGAGCGTCGGTATACGCCTGATGCGAGGGCTCGGTAGAGATATCGGCAGGCACAATCGAACGTACAGCTGGCTGGTCCTGAGAAACAGAAAGTGAATACTTGCTCCTCGAAGGACGTTGATTAGATTTGTGGCGTCGATGGCGATGTGAAGGGGACTCCGACGGACGGTAGTACAGCGAGCGGTCCTGTAGGCACAGACTTTCGAGCTGGCGCCGTAAGATATCAAGCTTGAGAGCGCGGCTTTCATCGGTATCGTCGTCCTCGTAAGTATCAGCAGAGACGGAGCTGACATTGTCAAGCTCGAGTTCAGAAGGAGACATGACATGAGAAAGAGAGATCAGGAGTGTGTGTGATCTACAAATATGAATAAAAAGCAGCAGACTCGACAAGGACGTGGAAGAGACAGAATGAAGTGGCAATCAGAAAAGGGGTATGGAAGAGACGAGATGGAATGAGACAGGGGTGGGCGCTGCAGAAAGTAAACATTTCAGATGTATAATACAGTAGTTATAGAGTAGATGATATATATTACGAAAGATCCAATAATCTGATAAAATATCAAAGCAGCAAATCAATATCATCAAATCAGTAAATAATAAACAAACCGTATATATGGTCATCGCGTCAGCAAACTGCACCTAACCCTATTACTTATTTAGCCTCCATTCCTTTTGCTTCCGTTTAGTTTTCGAATCATAGCGCCGATGACATAAGGACTTGCTCACTGTGTATGAGCAGCAGAAAAATGAACGAGCAGCGTAGTCGAGCTTCGAATAATATGCCGCTGCCATCGACTACCGATATTCATCCGCCTTACGACACCGATCACATTGAAGACGCATCCGACCTCAAACGAAGGCGAATTGCCCGCGCATGTGACTGTTGTCGTCGCAAGAAGGTATTATCATTCGTATCTTTTGTCGACAGTTCATCTTACTGATCTTGTAGATCAAATGTGACGGCAAAATTCCTTCTTGCACAAATTGTATCAACTACAAGACAAAATGTGTGGTCAGCTACGTCGAAAAGAAGCGAAATCCGCCGAAAGGGTATATATCATATTTCACCCGACCTTCTCATTTTAATCCGACTAATTTCATATCGATCTTTTTTTATTTTTTTGCAGGACAAAATATATTGAATCTCTAGAAACCCGTCTCGAGCGTATGGAAGATTTGATTCGATCCGTCGTCCCTGAATTCCAAAGCGATCCATCGGGAGCTGACCAGATCGATCTCGAACAATCAGTCATCACTCGACTTCGACTCGCAATCAGTAGTCCTTCGGCGGCAGACGCCTTTATCATGCCTCCATTGAACGCGCAAGTTGATTCGTGTGCGGGATCTCCCCAGGCTGTGAGTCCAGGCCCGGCTAATGCTATCGCCTCTGATCATGATACCTCCCATCGATCTGCTGCTCTTGACGACGACAATGAGGGTGTCGATGACGACAACAACATCGACAACAACGGCAACAATGATAACAGCAAAAGCAACAACAATAACACCAATAACAACAACAACGACGATGACGACGACGACGACGACGACGACAACAACAACAACAATAATGATAATGATAATAGTAATAATAATAACGATTCTTCTGAAATTCCTGCTTCCGCTTCAGGATCCACCGCGAGCCCGTCATCCAAAACGGCCGACAACAAAAAACCCATTACTGCGCCTGACAAGCAGCAAGAGAAACAGCCTCCTTCAAGCCATGTCTCTTCTTTTATTATTGCATCAAGTGGCGGCGAAAGCACATTTGTTGGCCACTCATCTTCGTTTTCACTATTTTCTCCGCGCGGCGTGCAATGGATTCAAGCCAAATCCGGCGTCAGCAACGTCGCCGAACGACTGAGCCTCTTTCACAAGGATGAATCTTTATGCGTACAGGAAACTGGATTGTTTTCCTATTTACCGGGTATCAATGATGAATATCTGCTGCCGCCGGGTATGAATTTCGATGCGCATTCCATCAGTGTGAACGCGGCGGCGCCACCGCGACTGCCGCTGCCTCCTCGCGAGGTGACAATAAAATCCATAGATGCGGTTGTCGAAATTATTGCTCGTTTGCTCCCAATCTTTGATCGAGAAGAAATGATGCAAATTCTCGAGCGCGTTTATTCGGGAAGTCCCTATCGAGTTTTAGATTACGTTGCCATCAACGCGATCAATGCCATTGGTGTCCGATCACAAGTAATCGACCTATCAATGAAGACACAGCTCGATCCATTGTTAAGCTCGATATCGCAGACGCTTAGCGAGCCTGTGGATAGTGCGGACGGTGGCGACGGCGACGCAAATCCTCGACGGTTAAAGCATCCTAATCTTGGTGGTCCGTATCCGAATCCAGACATGCAGCGCGTGGTCGATACTAGCTGGGGATACTTTTCGAATGCGATTTATTATCTCAAAGAGATTATCTGCGGCGCGAGTAGTGTTACCGCCGTACAGGCTTTACTCAGCCTTGCTCTTTATCTAGAAGGCTCAGATTCGGCTGAGATGTCGTATATGATTGCGTCGAACGCGATTCGGATGGCGCTTTGTATTGGATTACATGTAAATACGAATGGATACGGTTTAACCGAGTCCGAAATCAATCGTCGGCAGCGCATTTTCTGGGTTTGTTACATTATCGACAAAGATATGACTTTGCGTACCGGCCGACCACCATTTATTTCGGATCAAGATGTATCAACTGAAGTTCCTACGGACGATCAAAAATCGATTGTGCCGACCGAACTTTTTATGTCACTTATTCGGTTTTCACGCATTCAATCAAAGACATACAGTCGTCTCTACTCTGCCGCCGCCTCGCAACTGTCGCAAAGCGAACTCTTGGATGCGATTGGAGAGCTTGACAAGGAATTACTAGAGTGGCGAGATTCTATGCCGCTTCGATATCGGCCTGATCATGAGATTATTGAACATGATCCACGAAAATTGGTTCATTTTTTGTATATTCATTTGACGTATTATAATTGTCTGACGGCTATTCATCGCATGTCGTTGCATCATCCAGCGTGGCGCCGGGAAATGTCGTCGTCTGCGCGCGAGATACATCGGAACCCGCGCGTATTGGCGTCGGCGGCGTTATGCGTGCAGGCAGCTCGAGCGAGTATATATCTGCTAAAGTATTTTGACAATGCGGAGCACTCGTGTGGATGGATGGTATTATATTACTCAATTACTTCGTTTGTGATGTTGTTTGCGAATTGTTTAGAGAATCCGCACCAGCCGTCATCGAGGTCAGATTTGGCGTTGATGAATTTGGTTGCTCGGTTTGTGTGGCTTGTATTAGACGGGTCCAACAACGCGAGGCTGGGAAGACGAACTATGCGGTTCATGACGGAGACGGTAAAAATCGCTACTGCTGTCATTGAGCGGGCGGAAAGGACAAAGATGTCTAGGACGTTTACGGGTATCCAAAGTCCGTCGTCGAGCAGATCAGCTTACGATGCGCAATATCAGACGACACTACAGCAGCAGCAGCCGTCTGCGTCTGCATCTGCATCTGCGCCTGCGTCTGTATCTACGATACAGACAACTGCTTATGGCGAGAATGAGATGCCGGATTTTGCGCAATCTTTGTTGTCGTCCGAGCAAACGCCTGATATAGCAATGTCTGAAGGCACGGGATCGGCATCAATTCTGGGAACGTCGAATCCAGGACAAATCAATATGCCGTACATCTTCGCTGGATCAGGGATGGGTACCGATATTCTTGGTATGTATCGCAGTTACGCGATGGACAATACAGAGTCGTCTTCGACCACTAGTGGTATGCCAGCGTCATCGTTGCAGCAGCAGCAGCAGCATCAAGCTGCGTCACCGGCTATAATTGGTATGACGCCGCCAGGTAAGGAGGCAGATAAACAAGCAATGTCATCTCTGGGCGCGATGAACGATTCAGAGAATGTAAATATGTCACCATTTGGAGTAATACCGGTCGGATTAGGCTCTGAGTCTATTATGGACGAATTCGAGTCGTCGATTATTCCGCGCGAGATGTGGAATTTCCCGACTACGTTTTCATGGGATTGGGGAACTGGAGTTACGGGTAGCGAACCTAGTGGAGGAAAAAATAGAGATAGCGACGGTCTTATTAGCGGTTCTAAATGGACGACGGCAGAAGGTCAATAGAAGAGGCTGGTAAATCTGCGGTACTCAAATAGGTGCTTAAAATAGGTCCCGAGTATTTTGTATGTCTGATCTTTTTGTGCATCTACGTACGAAGTGTAAATAAATATTAGTAGATAGTGGAGGGATAGCAATTGCTGCTACTACGCATCCCACATCTTTTTTTTTTTTCCTTTGGTCTTTGCATAGCTACATTTGAATTATCATGAGCATCGTAGCACTGTTTACAATAATCTATGTTGGGAAATCAAGAAAGTTTACCAATCCTGCTGGCAGCCCACTGAGCATAGGCGATTGGGCAGATAAGTCGGCGGCCCGCAGCGGGGGAACGCGCAGCCGTCGGGTGTCTGCAGCGCCTGAAGCAGCCCCTCAGGAAGAGAACTAGAGGATGAAAGATGAGAGTATACAAACATCCTACTTCTTTGGCTCCTCTAATTCCTTCTAGAGTCTGTCTGTCGATACACTGCGATACTGATTAGAGATACTGCGGATGCGAGCCAGTCACTGACTCACAGAATCACATCAGTCACAAGCCTCGGGAAGATGGCCGTCACAGGTGCGCGTCCTGATTGGCCGGCCGCAGGGGTGGCAACCCTGAGCACCAAACCTCGCTACATTTGGCACCGCATCCAAAATATTGTCTGCGCATAGCGGAAGAAGTCGGTGCGAGACTGGCCAATTGGAGGCGCGCAAGGGTTCGGGTTTGGGCCACAGCCTGCGCGGCGCGTCCGAAAGCCTTTTTCTTTCGCGGCCCGCTCCTTTTCTCTCTTCTTTTTGTCGTCCGTCTCGTTCCTTTTCCAGACTACTCCACCATCCTTCCGCAATGGCCGACTCGCATGTAAGTTTTGTAATCTATTGCTGTTATTGCTATTGCTGTTTTCTGTCGTGTGCGCTCGTGTGCGCTCGTGGGCCGAGTGGGCATCGTGGGCCTTGTGTGAGTGCGTGCTCGTTTCAGTGCCAGACCTTCTTCTGCCGGTGTAATGCGTTGACCCTCAATTCATCTGCGGATACATTGATTCGACTGAGTATCGTTGAGTAGAGCATGATTGCGAGATGAATTTTTTCTTCTTGAATCTCAAGTCTTCCTGGCAGTCTTTTTATCTCCCTCAGTGCAATTACGCTGCTATAGTCAATTCAATGCATTCAATTGCCTTAGGCGCATCAGATTCATTGAATACATCAAATTGCTTGCGATGCAGCAATGTTGCGATGGTTTCCTTTCCAATTCGTAGAGGCGCGAGATAGGGCAGTGCTGCACAACGTTGCGCGCGCACACTGCGTGCTTCCATCATTACCCTAGCCCGCGTATCATTCTTGTCAATTTTTTTTTTGGGTCTCCGCGGCGAGTCTGGTCTGATTTAATTGCGAGCGCACGCGACTATACAGCTTATTCTATCTTCAATGATTAGGTGCTAATATACTTTTATCTAGTTCCTCATCGACTTCTTGAGTATGCACTAAATAATATAGTAATTGCTCGTTAATCCAGCTTCTAACATTTTCTGTAGTGGGCGGTGTTTCCGCCGCCGTCTCGAAGACCGCTGCCGCTCCTATTGAGCGTGTCAAGCTTCTCATCCAGAACCAGGATGAGATGATCAAGCAGGGACGTCTCACCCAGCGTTACACTGGTATCGTGGACTGCTTCAAGCGCACCGCCGCTGATGAGGGTGTTGTCGCTCTCTGGAGAGGTAACACTGCCAACGTCATCCGTTACTTCCCTACCCAGGCTCTTAACTTTGCCTTCCGTGACCGCTTCAAGGCCATGTTCGGCTTCAAGAAGGAGGTCGATGGATACTGGAAGTGGTTCGCTGGTAACCTTGCCTCGGGTGGTGCTGCCGGTGCCACTTCGCTCCTCTTCGTCTACTCGCTTGACTACGCCCGTACCCGTCTTGCCAACGATGCCAAGTCGTCTGCTAAGGGCGGTGAGCGTCAGTTCAACGGCCTCATTGATGTCTACAAGAAAACCCTTGCCTCGGACGGTATTGCCGGTCTCTACCGTGGTTTCGGTCCCTCTGTCGTCGGTATCGTCGTCTACCGTGGTCTTTACTTTGGTCTCTACGATTCCATCAAGCCTGTTCTCCTTGTCGGCTCTCTCGAGGGTAACTTCTTGGCCTCTTTCTTGCTCGGATGGACTGTCACCACTGCCGCCGGTATCGCTGCCTACCCTCTTGACACTATCCGTCGTCGTATGATGATGACTTCCGGCCAGGCTGTCAAGTACAAGTCCTCGTTTGATGCCTTCACCCAGATCGTTGCTACTGACGGTGTCGGATCTCTCTTCAAGGGTGCTGGTGCTAACATTCTCCGTGGTGTCGCCGGTGCCGGTGTCATCTCGATCTACGATCAGCTCCAGCTTATCCTCTTTGGAAAGAAGTACTCTGGTGGCTCTGGTTAAATATGTTAGTCTAACCTATTTAATTGTGCTTTCCTGAGTTTCTTATTTTTTGTTCCATAGTTGAAGTTCGATGATACATATTTTCGTTTAATCACTGATTAGTAATAAAATACGAAATTTGTAAACTAATTGTTTTTGTATTGGTCGTAGTGTAGCATTCTTTATTTTCTTTTCCCTTTTCAGCCAGCGCTCCCTTTGCCTGACTTCTGACATGCAGCCCTTATGAAAGCGGCTGAAAAAAAAAGGCTGGTCTACAATTGCTATAAAATTGTATAATCAATGGACTCGTACAACTTAAGCGATGAGTACAGGCTCAGGAATTCAAGCAGCGGTCAGCTTCGTATCGACACAGGTGAGAAAAGGACGACATGAGCAGACATTGAGAGTATCAGGAATCACTGCGGACGAGTTCCAGCGGTTTATGCAGGATGTGGAGTACTTTGTTCCTCCTTCGGTATCCGGTTTGTATGTCATCGTCCCTTTGTTTTGAGATAGAGAAGAGCAAATAAGTTGGTTCAATGTACAATCAAGCTGACTGGAGTTTAAGAATCTTTCCAGCAAGAGTGACATATAACGCAGCCACTACAATGCTTCATATCGAGACATTTCCTTCGTTCTTGGGGAATACATTGTCATCAATAGCAGCACGCATGATTTGTACTTCTGCAGACAGTGTTGTTCAGAATCGGTCGACTCAAGCGCCTCAAGCGCAATCTGCTGATGACGATTTCAGAGTGTTTGTGAACTGGCGTATGTCGAGTTCTGCCGCACCGAAAATTGAGAAATGGCAACACTCGCATCGGGAGCCGGATGAGAGGCTTGGGTATGCTGGTGAGGAAGACATGATTCCAGCTCGACTAGTGATCGAAGGAGGATCGCCAAAAGATTACCGATTTTTGGTTGATTTGGTGAAAATGTGGCTTCTTGGATCGCAGAGTACTGATATTTGTCTTTTATCCTTGGTAGATGAAGAGCCCAGGTTCGTTATGCCACCGGTGGATTCCTGTAATCCTTCATGGGACTGGGTTGCTGCCGTGAAAGAGTTTGAAATAGAACTAAATCGACTTGGTAAGATCGTCAAGATTGAGAGAGATGGGGAAACTGTCGAATCAGAGAAACTGCTTCTGCAAGGAATAGAGTACAAAGGATATAGATGGGTTGGCGAGCTTACATGCTGGACAATTGAAACCTATCGCAAACATAATGCTTCCAATCAAATTTATTGCCAGTCGCAAATTGTATATTACATCTTCTCGCCTTAGATAAAGATTGTTCAAACGCTGACTACTTCCATATTAGGATATTTTGCGCCAATTGAAAGTCAATAATCAAAATAATGCGGCCCTTGATTTCGCTCTGTGCCTGGGTGACCTTATGCTTGAGGACGATTTGAAGCACCGGAATCTTTCAAAAGACATACCGATCCAAATAGAGATTGATATCAACAAGTTAATATCAGACATCAACTTGAATGTGATAAAGCAGAAGGCATTGATGCGATTTGCGGACTATAATAGACGAATTGCCGGTTTATGAGATCTATGAGTAACTGTGCGATTATCATCAGTCAAACATTCGATAATCAACTGCGTATTGCGATATTCTCAGTCACGGTATTCGCTCACTAGTCACTTCTAGTGTCTGTCATAATCTACCTGCTGCATATGGCCAATATGCCTGAATTATCGATCTATCATTACTTCCATGACTGCCGTATCTTCGCTGACTATGACAGAAGTGGAATCATGAGAATATGCTACTCCTCAAATGCCCCCAATCTCCACTTTATAACAACAACATATCGATTGGTATCTTGTCTACTTGCCTGTATTGTTCCAGTTGACCTTTTCGTCCGGTGCGGTCTGTGGTAATTAAAGTACTGCTAGGGAATAACTACAGTCTTGATGATGTAACATGACCCTAATTCGAATCAAATAGCTGATGCAAATTTCAAATGTGGAGAAGGGGAATCATTATCGTATTGGATTGTCTTTTTTTGCGAATTCTGAAATGTCTGTATTGAGTATCTCATTTCTAATTTAATTTGAATTTCCTGATTTCGACCTATTTACGAATGGGACTATACCACACGTGACCTCGATATAGATTTAGTCAGTAAAATTTAAATTTAGCAATGCAATCCAGACGCGGCACGACTTTTGAGGCATGTTTAATTGTAAAAGACAGTTTAGCGGATGCTTTTTGGATAATATATGACAATAAAGACAAAGACAAAGCTCTTAAGCGCTGCTTTGCGAGCGCTCCGGCACCGTGATCCTCCTCGCAGCGACTCGGCACCATCCGCCAAACGCACATCTTTATCTACGGGAACCTCGACGTCTGTCAGACGAAGACTTATGTTTCGCAGTCTTGATCCCACAATCTTAAGTCAGCATTATTTAGTCTCTGATCTTGAGCTATCAATAATCGAAGCTAGCAGCTGTCGAATTTACTCTGAATGGATGCGACACTATCATCGTCGAACAAAACTTCCGCTCCTAGATTCTCTCAACGTCTATAGCAAAGCCTTCAAGTCAAAGGCTTATTACCAAATAAAAAACGGACGAAACCCGATGTCTGAAGATCAGGTTCGACAAATACTCTATGATATGGATAAGTTGGTGGCAACCGGTCGTGGAGGAATCAGTACGTATAAATTGCGTCTTTTAACTGCGAATTTCAGTCACATTTATGGAACTGGATGTAATGGTTTATCGATGTTTTGTTTACTTCGAGGTATGTGGATGCTGAATATGAAGGAAATTGACAAGAGCAACAGTTTGAAAGACTAGAGTCTACAAACAGAAAAATGTATGATAGGAGACCTGTGAGACAGAATATGTGCTTTTCGAGACAAGTCAGTTTGCGGGCAAAGAAGGGTTTTTATGAATCAGAATTACGGAGTTTTTTTATGCATGGAAGGCTACATAGCATTATGAGATTATCTGTAAATATGTACTGTAAAATATATGATGTCAAACCCAACATACGATTTGGTCCAATTTGTAACTGCTAGTAAGCCTAGTTATTATTCGTTCGATTGTGGCTTTATTGTACATATCAGGCACGGCCATCTATGCGACATTATCTATAATGCAATTCGGTCGCTTCAGCAGTGCTGCATAGAATATGCATGGACAACTACAGCAGTAGCCGTC
The DNA here is from genome assembly GCF_038497685.1 of Kockiozyma suomiensis. Classification (NCBI taxonomy): domain Eukaryota; kingdom Fungi; phylum Ascomycota; class Lipomycetes; order Lipomycetales; family Lipomycetaceae; genus Kockiozyma; species Kockiozyma suomiensis. The sequence continues at coordinate 211,482 of NW_027117679.1, forward strand.
TGTATATTCATACTTCGCACGACGCCAGTCTGCTTAATCTCAACCGCGCAATCCAGTTCACGCAGTAATTCTGGCGGAATCCCTTCTTTTTCTTTACCGAGAATTAATACAACTTTCTCTGGAAATTTCAGCTCAGCAGTAAGAACTACGCTATCGTCTGTTTGCTCCATTCCCCATATCTTGTAACCATCAGCGCGGCATTCTTGGAGATATTTAGAAATCGACGCAACATCGACTTCTTTCATGGGCATCCATCTGTCAGCCGTGACCGCAACCGCTTGGAACTCCTTGTTTTTAGCAAAGTTCATGTCTGGAATACATAAAAGTTCCGCACCAAGAACATCTGCCAGTCGACAGATTCCTCCCAGATTCGGCGCTTTGTCAACAAGTGAGGCAAGAACAATCATTCGCCCCTTGGTAGACCGTACAGGGCGAGGTGTTGAAATTCTCGTGTTGGATTTAGTCTGCAAGGTACTGGTTGTCGTAGAAATATTGTCGGCTGTAGTTGAGATCTGAGTGAGCGCAAGTTTAGCCAAATGCTTTGTATTCTGATTCACATTTGTTTTGACAGCAGCAGCTAAGATTTGTTTCTCGGAAAACTTTGGAACACGCATAGCATCATTATTAAATGACGACATAACTAGCAACTCGTAGCTAAGTTCATATCGGGGCAGCTTCACTTGGTCGCTTACAGAGGCCGAAACAGCTCCAGATACTGACAAAATACTGAAATCGGCATTAATATCCCAAAGAATATCCTCGCCATACTTAAACGTCCCAAATGATGGACTAGCCAGCACATGCTGCTCTAGAGTCTGGACAATCGTCTTGATGCTCTCTGGTAGTGGTGATTCCATCACGATCCTCTTAATCCCCAACAGTAAAGATGTTGCACCATGACGAAGAACGGCTCTGTTGGTGGTCGCGAAGGCAATCAAGATAGGACACAACTTGTTTAAGATAGTGAGTGCCTCGTCTGCATTTTTATCGGTAAAGTTTGCTCGAGCAATAAGAACGGCAATTGTCAGAATACTATCTAGATATCTTGGCCTATCTTCCGCAACACTGAGAGGATACCAGACAGCAGAATCCAATAGTCCCTTATTTTTGCTATCTCTGTAAATCAATCGTGCAATTGTCCACTCCAAAGAAGTCCGAACCCGCGGGCTAAACTCCGAACGAAGTAATTCAAGTATACGGTTTATGTAATCAATCTGTTCAATTTCCGGAATAAAATCTGCCACCAATAGCAAAAGTTCTGATAGATGAACTCGCTGCAGTTCCGAAGCTGCTGCCTCTCCGGCATCCGGCGCAAACAAAGGAGGTGAGGCGGCATCGATCGCGTCAAGCACGGCTATTCCAAACGACTGCGAAATAGCGGCATGTCCTAAAATTGTGATAACATGAGCTTTGCTAGTCGCTTCCGGAGTGCCGGCATCAATCACCAATCCATCTGCAATGCATATCTCCACAATCGACTCGTCGATTACGAACAGATTGTCGCGGTTTTGTTGGATACAGTAGATATCGACTAAAATAGAAGCAATCCATTTCTCAGAAATAAACTTGTCGGGATATGAATTCAAAAATTCATGGAAATGAGATGCCAAAGTGGGTAGAACAAGCCGTCTGGCATAACCCATCGGTACAATCTGAGATGCGATATATGCAAGCTGGTCTCCCAACTTTTCACTAGCTGATGCATGGGCCATTATCTTTGAATGAAATAAAATCTCAATAATTGTGACTCCTATTGACTGATGTATAGCAGACGAGTTACTTCCAGCAATAGTCTCCCAGATCTGCAGATTGATTTCAAAAATATTAGTTAAAAGAGCAGCTGATAACTCGGAAGAATCAAGTAATGCCTTGATAAACTGGCAGTATAACATGAGATTATCTGCAGAATGCGTGTTGTGAATTATTTCTCCAATAGCAGTCACTATAGGGTAGAATAAATCGCTATTGTACTCAAAAGACATTCGTTTTTTACATAATGAAAACACCGATTTGCAGAGGCTGTTGAAATTTCCAGCCAACTCACGACTAAAGGATTTCTTGTTAGATACTCGCGTGACAATAACACTATAACTAAGCAGGGCATTTACCTTTGGTGAACATTTCCGAGTGAGATCGACCCATGAGCTGTCAATACAGAAGCTAATCCCTCTACGAATTCCGGTGAAAACGAGCCGATAGGAGAATCATCAGAGTCTGAAAGTAAAGAAAGTGCCGACAGCGCTCGTGCTGCCTTGTAGGTCTTGTTTGCGTCTGCAAACTGCGTCGTTAAAGCATTCATAAGAAGTCCACACAGAGTGTTTGCCAGCTGGCATGATTCTTTTCCACAGTCAGCATCGTAATCTTGGCATACAGCCTTGATCCATAAATCCAGAGTAGGAGAATCGATATTAACAATAGCATTGTAAAGTATCTCTGAGACTAGAGATGACTTTTGCGAAATGAAAAAATGCTTATTTACATCTTCAACATCACGCAGTGTGATGACAGGAACTAGAGAGCCAAGACAGTATTGGAGCTCACGCGAATAGGAGCAATCATTAATAGCGTCAAATAGAGCAATGGGTATTGTTTTGTTCAATAGTAAATAAATTCTGCAGTAGAACTTAATTTCATCGTATTTAGAATCCGGCGCTTTGGCCTGCACATATTCCTTCAGCTCAGTTTCTACCATTTCTTTGAAAGACTCGATGAGCTGAGGTGCGAGCCACTCAATGCTGTTAGTGACTGCTTCGCTTGCGCTCTCATAACTCTCTAACGCAGTTCTCGTAAACTGTTTCGGAGATATGCGTTTATCACACATCAATAATCGGATCTTGCTGACATATAGGGTTACAGCACGCTTTAGAGTAGCGTTCTCAAACTTCAACAATAAAAGCTTGCACAGTCTTGAATTGGTGCTTTCTCCAAGACTATCTTCGACGCGAGGTTTAGCTTGTCTGTCGTGGCAAAAAGAGTGAATTCCACGTAGCGTATATACAAGTAGAGCCTCAAATTTCTTTTTCCCGCCATCCTGAGCGATTACATCAAGAGTGCTGTTTATAATAGGAACGGGTTTCTCAAATGCAAGTAAAAGACGGAAAACAAAATTACTTATAAGTTCTCCATGTGCACAGTAATGTTTCTGATTACCAAAAATATCGGTAGTAAAAAATGACGCTTGACCGATAAAAGCAAAAAGAATATCAACTAATTCAAAGTAAGAGTCCTGAAATGCATGCAGTTGAGTTGACGACAGATTCAGTATAAACTTTGCAACCTCAATTCTGACTGACGATAAAGAAGAGTTTAGCCCTAGGCGAATCAAAGCCATGCTCCACATGATCGGGATAGTTGGCTCATTCTGCGATTTGGGCTCGGATAAAAGATAAAGCAAGTCTGTCAGAGAAGCTCGTGCCTGATGCAGAGAGGCGTCAATAGCGATTATTTTTGCCAGAGTGAAAAATTTGGACCAGAGGCGTAGAAGTTGAGAACGTCTGTTCGTAGTAAATACCAGAACTCTTTTAATAACCAGTCAGAAAGAATTAAAGATGAAGCAATCACTGTGATCAATAAACAGAAACATACCCAGGGATATTCACATCACAAGAAATTAGATTGAGACTCTCTTCCATTATAAAGAGACATAATTTGCGTCGCTCTGGCGATCCATCCATTAGATTATCGGCCAAATCAGTCCAGTATGACGGTGTAGCGATCAGATCTTGAAATTTTTCCGTTTCGGTAAAAGTACTTTGCTCAACCACTGCCGTCAGAAAATAAAAGGCCTGTGTCGAATAAGTAGCCATGTGAAGCGACAGGCCGGAGATTAAAATCGGAACCGACTTTTGGCTTAGAAAGTTATTCAGTATCTGAGAGGTTAACAGTAGTCGACTAGCGCTTCGTGCAATTGTTTTATTGGTCACATATTGAAAGACATATATTAATGTCGAAATATCTTGTAAGACACCTTCGTCAAGTTTAACAAATTTCGCGTCAAAAAAGAGGTCGTCCAAGTAATGAAACGCGGAAGAAAGCTCATATGTCTTGCCGGACGTACTGGAATCTCTGGTGGTATTTAGTGACAATAATAGCTGAGAAATAAAAGCCTCAGATGCTTTATCAAAAGATAAATCATCTGTAGACAGCGCATCCAATGTATCCCACGCGATTGAAGCAAGCGCTTCATTGCACCGTAAGACTAGTTGCTTTCCAATTGTTTCTGGAAGCTCGCGAGTAATTCTCGAAGCAGCTTCTATTTTCGAATTGCCATTCTCGTAAACAAAATCTTGCGAGAAATTAAATAGATTTTTTTGCACAATCGAACTTTTTGTTTTAATGTCATCTGTTACTAGATTATTTTCTGCCTTATTTCGAAATTGACTGAATAGCACAATAACACATGTAACTGTATCTCCTAGCTCATTATCACTGCAAATATCGAGATTTGAGCTAAGCCTTACAGCAAGGTCTAGGCATTCATTCTGTGACAAGCATTTAATAATAGTAATCAAATCTGAGGAAGAAGGCATTGTTGACTGAGAGATCGATAGAATTCTCCTATTTGACTTGGATGTATGATCTGATCTTCCAAGTTGCTGTTCGTCACTGTCATCGAGCGCGAAATCTTAGGACAAAAATACCTTCATAGTAGTATCAATAAATTGTCTTTTATTTTGGTATAAGAATTGAAAATCAGATTTATGAAATGAATAGTATAAATGCTACTGCTACTTCGAATCAAAAATTTTTAAGCCGCACTCATCGCCAGCTATGAAGTTTACGAATACTTCATCTCACTATATTCCTATAGCTTGCCATATCTAACATAAACTACGGAATAGATTTATTTTGGTTATCGGATAGATGGTAATTGCTCAAAATTATGTCCATAAAATAAATGTAGAAAATGATAACAATAGTATCGCATCTACAATGTGATAAAAATATAACCCAACCTATACCCATTCCGTCCAATATCGAGAAAAAAAACAATAAAAGACGACAAAATTAAAATAATCTTTGTCCTCACCTCTTCGACCTGGAAAAAAAATTAAAAAAAAACACAAAACCATACGTCGTATCCTTTAATCAAATGAAAATCACAATTATTTCGCAACCCAAACTTTTTAAAACAAATATCAATATAACAAAAACCAATAGAAATCCAAAAGTGTGAGGTAAAAAAAGAAAAAATTCATAAAAGTGCTTGAAAGCATAATCAAAGAGGAGTATCCCCAAATATCATCCAAAGAACAAAAACAAAAAATAAACAGTAATATACTATTGTATATGAAGCACGTGAAAAAAAGGAACTGAAATTTTTTTATAATAGCTCGAAACGCAAGTCAAGACGGAGAAACGATTTTTTTTTTGGAAAGCGAGTAATCACAAACTAGAGGCACCAGCTTAATCAACAGGCAGCAGCAGCAGGCCCAGCCCATGTCGGAATTATAGGCTCGAAAACACAATAATTGCAGTTGCAATGGGCTGAGTAGCTAGACACTAGGCCGCGATGCATATGAGGAGCTTGGTGCATAAGAAATTGCTGGTGCTGCTGGTGTTGTTGATGTTGCTGGTGCTGGTGCTGCAACTGAAACTGTTGCTGCTGTGGCGCATAGTACGAGCCTTGGAAGTAACGATAAGGAGCCTGCGCACCCGCACAGTTACTATATTGACTATTATGATAGCCAGGTCGGTGCTGCGACAGAGAATCTTGGCTATATCTATGATCAAACCAAGTATCAGCAGAGGGCTGAGAGTGCAGAGGCGAGACCTGAGAACGAACTGAGGGCGAGATCTGAGAAACACAGGCAGCTGATTTTTCAGAAGCATGCGCAGAGTACTCAAACCAGTAGCTATTCCATTTATTCCAGACAATAATGTCATCTTCATGAAGATTCAACTGCCAGTCAATCAGTTTCAACCACGCCGACTCAACCTTAGTGAGCTCGTTGATGGGCAATCCTGTCACTTCACCCCACGATTTGTTGGTAAAGGTATTATCATCGTTGAATTTGTTGGCCAAAATCAACGAAACAATTAGCAGATGATACTGCGCCGAGTGATCGGTTGAAGAAGGCATTTGCAGACCACATCTCTTGCTCAAATAGACGAGCGCCAGGATGATTGTCGATCCGGGTAGCCGTGTTGAAGAGAGAAGCTGATGAGTGAACTTGATCAAAGCCGTCGATGGAGGACTCTTGAAACCCATAATGGTAGATGACATGGAGCACAAAAACTCAGCCATTATGTCTATGCTGTAATCCAGCTTAGAAGAAACACCACCAGTCCTTGTCTCTGGAGCCGGCGCCACATTTTTTATCTCCTCAAAGCTGAGTGGCCTCTGCAAACCCATCTCGGCACTGCGCTGAGAAGAAATAGAATAACCAGAGTCATAACCAGAGTCATTATACGGTGATTGCTTTTTTGAAGGGGCGGCTGGACGCTGTACAGCACGTCTGCCCCACGAGTCTTCATCAGGCTTGTGCTGGCTGACATCTTGACCCCACTGCTGCGCGTTGTGGAAGGCATTTGAAATATCAGAAATCCCCTTTTTTTGCTGACCAAACCAGGAAGAATACTGGTCGGCGTTTACCTGGCTAAGAGGTCGTTGCAGCTTCAAGGCGGTATACTGTGCGGCAGTCACCAATGGTACTTGGGAGGCAACACCGCAGTTGGAATACGGGGCCATTATAGGAGGTGGATGAACTCCGAGCTGAGGATAAGGTAGATGGGCTCGCTGGTGCGAGACAGGGAAGTAGTAGTCGGCATGACTGGTTGGTTCCGAAATGCAAAAAGCACCAGGTGCGGCAAATGTGGCAACCATGTCGAGAGTGCAAGCGTCACTACTTTCAAGTCAGACTACAGTGTACTCAAAGAAAAGAAAAAGAAGAATCAATACACACCTAATGCGGTATAGAAGAGGAAAGAAGAGGATAAAAGTCCAACTAGGGGGAAGTGCAACAAAGCACTGGATGAATGACACGCAAAATCCGCAAAGCTAATACATTTATCGGCCAGTAAACCAGGAAACAGGCGTATCTAAAAAAACCGAAGCGAAACGCAAGAAGAGCCACGAGACGTTGCTAGAGTAGCAACGATGTGGAAACGGAGCTGACGACTAGGCAGTCTTATAAAAGCTGCTCCATGTATTAAGCGGAGAGAGTCCGAGCGAGACCGAAGACCGACGACGTTCAATGAAGAAGTGCCGGAAAAGAAAGAAGAGGCAAGCTGGAATTGCTGACGGTCGAAAGACCACGCAAGAAGAAGAGGAAGAGGAAGAGGAAGAAAAATAGGAAGGAGAGGATGTGAAGAGAATAAGCTTAAGTGGTGGCAAGGTCGGGCTGAAAATCTCTACCAGAATGCACTTGACAACGGCACACTTATGCCAGTGCCACAAACTTACCCCAACCCTATATTATATAATGATAATAGGGCTGAGCCCTAACATAAAGTTATGTGACTGCGAAATAGACGCGCCGCGTTGGTGAGTGTCCGAGAACATCATCGCCCAGTATTCACCTTGATTCATTCAAAGATTCACAGACAATCCCTACATCACCACATACATACTATTCATAATGTCCGAGACCGCCATTTCATACGGTTAGTTTTGCTGTCTGTGTTGTTTCCGGAATTATTTTTGTTATGTCACTATCAAACCGAACTAATCCTGGAATCCCGCTACAAAAACACGTACTAATTCTGGTTAAATAGCTGCTCTCATCCTCGCTGATGCTGAGATCGAGATCTCGTCCGACAAGCTTCTGTCGCTGACTAAGGCCGCTGGTGTTGAGGTCGAGCCTGTACGTTATTCAACATGGCGCAGTTTGTCTGTTTGATTGCTGTTATTGACTCAAATATTAGATCTGGGCTAGCCTTTTCGCTAAGGCCCTCGAGGGAAAGGACATTAAGGACCTGCTCACTAACGTCGGCTCCGTTGGATCTGCTCCCGCCGCTGGTGGTGCCACCGGTGGTGCCACTGCCGAGGTCGCCGCTGAGGAAGTCGCTGAGGAGAAGGAGGAGGAGAAGGAGGAGTCTGATGACGATATGGGTATGTGAACTTTCTACATTTGAGGTTACTTGAATTATAATACTAACTTGATTATTTGCAGGATTCGGACTATTCGACTAAACGATGTCTTTTGTGTGCTTTGAGTTTTGAAATACGATAAAAGGATAGTTGTATTTGTATATATCAATTCAGTATCTTGCGGCGTATGACCGACCGAATTGAGCTATTCTAGCTATTTTGAAGAGCCTTTATTTGTCTCCTGATTGCTGAGGGCTACTCGTATTGTAGAATATTACTGTACTTTTGTAATTTGAACTTGTAACCAAGCACGTACTTAAGTACGTCCGATTCAGAAAGATCCCACCTTAGTCCATATTTTTGAATCACTATACTACATTTGGTGTACAATTCCCAGACAGATTTTAGGATTGCCACCAATATTCACAATACATTGGGTCATTAATAAGAAGGTGGCTGAATGTAAATGGCAATTGCTGTTTGTGAGAGTTAAAGCGTAGTAAATGAAATGAAGGAGTTGGGAGAGAATAGAAACCTGTCGTCGACATCCTCTCCCTCACCTTCACTTCCCTTTCCTTTTTTCTATCTTAGTTTGATTTTCTTTTATTTTTTTCATTTACCTTTACCGTTACCCTCGCTTCCTTTAAAGCCTTTCAACGATCAAGGTGAGATCAAGCTTTCGTCTTTCTATCGTTGGTAGATGATTCGTAGACAGCCCTACTATTTTATTCTATGCGAAAGTCTTAGGACTCTGTCTTATGTTGTAGAGCTTTTGTTGTGATCGTATAGCTGTATCTCAGAGTTCTTCCCTTTTTGCCGTACTGATTGGAAATGTAAGAGCTGTTTTTTAGCCACTTACACTTTAAAGTCGGTATTATTATCTGGTCTTGATGCGAACGTAAAATAGTCTGGCCAATTTTGCTGCAGCAACTGTTTTAGTAGCGGGATCAAAGGTTGAAAATTTAGTATAACAGTCCACAGAAACCAAACTGTTATCGTACGCTGATGTACCCTTTCCTAGATTGGTAGGTAATCCTGCAAATCTTTATGAAGGGTTGGCTAGGTATAGGCAACGAGTAAAGCTGTTTATAAGGTTTATGTTTAGAAATACTAGCAGACCAGTATGTAATACACGTGTAGGGTACGTAATAGCAAATGCCTCTTGGTATGTGAAATGTCGAAGGTGGTATGTGTTTCGTTATATGTCCGACTCGGCGATGCCATGTTTCGCGATTGTGGTTTGTGTAAGCTTAAATCACGTGCCAATTAACTTTGGATCTTGTACGAGGCTCGCGTACGAAGTTGTGGCTGTCGCTTAACAAAGTTTGTCGTCCGAGGTCAACCGCCCATATCTTTCCCATCACTGAACTGACAAGGAAACCCTCGCGTATCCGAGTAAGTATCTCGCGTACAATAACCTCCTCTTCAAACAAAGTGGTCGATGTTAGATATACTAACCGTGGAGTGTTTACATTCTTTATTTTCAATATATATGAAGGAGACGGAAACTCCATTGGTGTAGTGAGCGATATCTCCTAACAGCCAGTATATATTAAAGCAGCGTTTTTTACTGCAACTCTGAATTAAACAGCTGGCAGAGTTTTTACAGACCGGGCAATAAGGTAAGAACGTGTAGGCATATTCTTGACGAAACAGAAACTGCGCAGAGGATAAGATCGAATCTCGGACGTCTCTCTTGCGCACCCTCAAGTTTCACCTGCAGACCGTGCTTGAATGCAGTGGGCAACCATATCGCTCACTAGCCAACAATATACGAGGGATCGACGAGAGGATGCCTAAAATATCCGCCTGCGTTTATCGATATATTCTAAGACATATAATAACTATATAGCTCTAGAGGTACGGCTTTGACTCTGTATGAGAGAGAAAAACACCTGCATAACCACCGTCAACGCTAGCCTTATTCACGAGAGCTAAGACCGATTTAATACTGTCTTCTGCGCTACCAAGGCCTTCGAAGGTGGGCGAATATTGCTTAAACTTCGCGAACATAGCCATAGCCAACTGGCCGTCCGCCTCCGTTTCTATCATAAACGTTAGTGACAAGCATTCCATTTCAGTTGTGAAGACAAAAACATACGAATGTCAAGAATGCCGGTGTCTACGGCACCAGGGCATATAGCCATGCAGAGGACGCCTTTCTCACGGTACAAGGCGCTGAACTTGGCAATGGCCATATTGAGAGCCGACTTGCTCATTGCATAGGACGTGGCTTGGTAGATATCGGCTTTGAGTGTCATCTCAGGGTCAGACATACCCGAGGAGATGGCAATCACTTTCTTCGCATGACCTTTCAGAATCAAAGGCATAAAAGCATTGAAAAGATGGACTGGACCGATAGTATTGACTCGGAAGTGTTCGATCAAATCTTCTTCGAGACCTTTTGGATCGCGGCTTCTGTGGAGGAATAATTAATCCTAAATCATCTAGAGATCCCAAAAATTCTGGGGACTCTGCCTAAAACTTACAAAGTATCAAAGCCAACCAAAGCAGTCTTAGCTTGAAGCGCCGCATTGGCCATGACATAATCAAGGGTGCCATTGGTTTTCTCAGCAACATACTGAGCAGCTTTCTACAAACTCTTCAGGTCAGTTTTGACTTTCGCTTTAACTTATTGTTCATAAGCGGACTTCGTTAGCGTACCTCTAATGCAATTGGATCCGTAGTATCAGCCTGAATGATATGGATATTTTTCCGGCCGATTTCAACGGCAACTTTAGACTCGACAGCAGCTTTATCGCGGACGAGGCCGAAAATGGTATTAGACGGGTCTTCAGAGAGCTGGCGGACGAGCTCGAACTAGATCAAGTGTGTGTATTAGTTTCACGAGTCTTATCTATCATGATAGGGATGAGAGCGTACGCCAAGGCCACGCGAGACTCCGGTAATAACCCAGGAAGACATTGTGACGGTTTATACAATAAAGCGTAGATATATCGTAAAATAATTGTTAGTTATTGGGTTGGTTATTTATTCTTATATCGACTCGACTCTAAATCTGTCTACTCGCCTTTGTCGATTACAAATTCAGAGATTCACACTATTACAAATCATACGCTTACTGAAACAATTATGAATCAAACAATCACTTTGTTACCAATACTTTAAATTCTCCGTCTGTCTAAAAGCAGAAAGATAAACGGGTGAGACATGCTTAGAAATGCATTCATTATTAATACTTGTGCCACGGCCCTTTTTACGCGCTTGGCAAGAAAAGGCAAGGAAAGAAAGAAGAGTAGGAACAGGTGCACAAGATAACTTGGCAACTTGGAGTCGAGAGATAACGAGCAAAACGGACTGGACGAGCCTACTACTACTACGTACAGCATTCTTAGAAAAACAGAGTAGTTCAAGAACACAAGAATATCTCAGGGCAGAAACGTCGTTATAGAAAGTCCTTTACTTAAGTGCGATGCATGTCGCTTCACGATTATTTGATGACCCAACATAGCCGACCGCCAGGTTGGCGACAACTCCTTTGACGATCAACCGTGTCTGACAGTGCACAAAATAGAAAGGGATTTTATTTGCGTCATTAATGGGCCTTTTCATAAATGGGCGCGCACCTATCCAGTTCCCGTTCACACGATTGAACTAAGTAGGTATGCCTTTATGAGAAGTCACGTGAGATGGTTTAAGTGGAAGCACACGCGTATAATAATTTTGCACGCCACATTCGCACCGACTCGTGCTGTTCAGTTATATATCTAGAATCAGCATTTTTCAAATATTAGCTGTATCTGTGTTATTTAGAAGCAGCTATCTACAGAAACGGAGCTATGCAGGTGTTTATTAACACCGCCAAAGACACCATCAGCAATGAAAACTTGTTTCGTTTAGCTCTGTCTGGCATCTGTGGAACTACTAGTATAGCATGTTGGGTCGTGCTCCTGGTTCCCCAGCTTATTGATCAATGGAAACTGAAATCGTGTGTATTTTTCAACATATTACTTGTGAATGCGGATCAGCTAACGATGTTTCCAGATCAGAGGGCGTGTCGTTGGTGTTTCTGATCGTATGGTTCTTGGGAGATATTGCAAATCTGATGGGCGCACTTTGGGCAGATCTATTGCCGAACGTGGTTTTACTTGCGGTCTGGTTCTGTTTTGCAGATGCTTTTGAGCTTTCTTCTGCGATTTACTATCGCTTCTTTTACACACCTGAGCGTCATGCCGAGCCCAGCTCGGCGACTGGCCCTCAGCTACTTTCTGGCATGAACGATGCCGAGTCTTTGGATAATGTACCTTTGGTGGAATCTGAGATCGACGAACCTAGGACTTCAAAATCCAAATCTAGCGTCTGGATCAGATATTGCTTGCCTGTATTGGGAGTGTTACTTATTGGCACCATCGGATTTCTTTTTTCGGGCAGTCCCAAGGACAACGACGAGACTGGTAACTCTGACATCGATAGTCCGATTGCCTTAGGTCCTCAGGTTTTGGGATACATGTCTGCGATGCTCTATCTTACTGCGCGTATTCCACAGATTATCCAAAATTATCGCAAACAGTCTGTGTATGGTCTCTCACTTCTTTTTTTCATCTTTTCTACTTGCGGAAATATCACATATGCAGCGCAGATTTTACTGTTTAGCACTGAATCTCGTTATATTGTGTTAAATATGTCGTGGCTTTTAGGATCACTTGGTACAGTCAGTCAGGATGCTATCATTTTTACGCAATTTTACATTTATAGAGAGAGACGGAAGAACGTGCTTGGTATTCCATTAAATAACGAGAGTGCTCTTTCTGAAAGCGATTAATAGAAATTGATTGGTTATCATATTTTGTTTCGAGTTTTGTTTTTGTTTTTGTTTTGGTTTTGATTCGGCATTTTTGTATCATAATTTGGCTTTTCTGATGGCTTACACAGGTTGCAAGTTTTCTTTCACGCATGAAATTTCATAATTTCATTTCCAATAGATATTTTTTTTCCTTTTGTTTTGTAATATCACCTATTTGAACGTGGTCATTTATTTCTTTAGAATCAATGGTGAATCTATTAACTTCCAAAGCTCTTGCTCAATTATATGATACAATCACATTGTGAAAGAACAGAAGCAGTGATACCTCCCAAATTTGATATAAAATTGAATTATATATATGCGTATACATCTACTGACAATCTGACATCTTGAAAACACCAACCCTGCTCCACAACCCAAAAAGACTCAAATTAATAAGAAAAACACACACACACACACACACACACACACACACACACACATACTAGGCGCAACATCATTATACATAGACAGCCTTTATCTGCGAAAAATCCATAGACTCCAGTTAGCGACAGCAAAACAAAAAAAGACAGTTCAGTTTCAAAGAATTTCAAAATCCATGGGCAAGAAGAAATAAATTTATAGCGTTTGTCACACGCGCACCAAAATTCCTCAAGACCATAACGTAACGATTTGGAATATTCATTTTAGTCTTTTTGACTTTACGCCTTAGCAAACTCGACTTGCGCGGTGAGGCAGGTAATTTCGGTATAGTCCTCCTTGTATGCTCGGGCGATAACATTGTATTTTCCCTTGAATTTCAAACCGTGTCAGTATACCGCAACACTCATTAGTATAGCCAAAAATGAAATACTCACAGGAGGAATCTCGCCAGGAAGCTCGACCGACTTTGCAAATTTGATAACACCGCGGTCCAATGGGCACGACTTGTCAGCCTTTCCTAGCTGCTCGCAAAGGTCAATAGTCTCCTTGACGAGACGGATGAAGCCGTAGCGAACCTCGACCTCGACGAAGGCACCCTCAGTGATCGTCTCGGCAAGGAACCCTTCGCCCTCTATGAACAAATCAGCGCCCTTTTTAGGAGGATTTGGGTTGATTTTCAAGTAGGTGATCTCAAGTAGCTGCGGAGCATCCAAGTCGCAAATCAGCATGGGAGACTGTCCCGGGACCGGCTTAGTCGGAGCGCTTCCCAGAGGCTCTGCAGACATGAGCTCGAACGGCAGAGGCGCCTGCTGAACCGAGACAGCATGTACTGAGAGTGCCAAGGCAGCAAACGCAGAAAGAAGCGAGAACTTCATTGTTTGTAGGTGCTATAGTATGCGAAAAGCTGAAGAAGGGGTGGCAAGTTACTCGCTCTTCGTGACAAAACTGATGGATACGGCCCAGTCTGAGGCACAGACACAACCCTAAACCTTAGTCTGCGATAAGCTGCAGCCAAATGATAAATAAGGGTCTTGTACCATACTAAACCAGCGCACGCCATTATACTACGTCATTCGTTATAGAGATGGTGGACTTTATTTGAATAATGAAAAAACCAACATGCTGTGGATCACGGCTTGGACCTGCTGGCACGGCCGGCACTTATTCTGTCTCGAAGTAAATGTAAATAGCAAATAAAAGCCACATTCCTTCGCAACCTATTTAATATATATGCGTGTTCGAATGCAATCATTAGACTGCGCAAAGCCTGTTGCTCAACAGTATACTGACTTGCATAGCAGAGTCAGTACACAAGTTTCTATTCAAAGTTGACCTCGGTGTCGATTTGATCATCGAAAACCGACGACATAATTTCAGTGATACAGTCGGCATTCAGCATTTGTCCATGAAGTGCATAGAGCTGGCGCGAATATCGCTCCAAGAAATCAGCTGCCGACTCTGGAAGTGTTGCTACTACAGTAGCTGGATTTCCAGAAACAATTGAAAACGGGGGAATACAGACTGTCGACGGGATTACCGCCCCATCACGTACAACAACACAGTCCTTAATGATTGCAAATTTATCAACTATGCAGTTCTTTCCTATCATGATGTATGATCCTAGAGAGGCTGCCTCAACAACAGTGCCGCTGCCTATTGATACAAAATTACCAATCTGTACTGGATAATATGTAAGAGCTCTAAAAAAACCGCGTAAGCCAGAAAAAGAAATAGATTGAAATAAAAACATCTGGGTGGCATACCCCTTATAAATTTTGAAAGGAGGCCGAAGTAATACCTGCTTATCCAAAAAAGCATAGCGTCCAATACTCACTGATGCCGAAGATGAGGCACTCGTTGATACACGCTTCAAGTCTCCTCTAATAACGCATTCAGGCAACACTGTTGATCTTCCTCCCATAAGAATATGCTGTGATCCAGCAATAACCGCATTGCGAGAAATTCTGTTTCCAGATTCCTGTTATTAGTCATTAGTAATCATGGTCTGTCAACAATGACTTGAATCAAATACCTACGGTTTCGATATATCCAGCGCGTGTCTGCCTATGAGCCATTGAGTTTGCAGTCCGGCGTCGAACCGAGAAGAAAAGACAACAGTTGACAGTGAGTCAAAAAAAACTTGCAGTCATTCAAATAATCACTCTACTACCGAATCTCGTATAGATGAGGCATAGGGTGAAGGACCTGCGTAGGTGAGGTCGGATTTTACGCGTGGACAAGACGAAGAGAGGAGCAATTAGGTTGTTTCACAGGTGGCTTTAGTAAGCAGCCAGAATTATGGATGGATATCTCAAAAACATAATTCCGACGGAAATCAAAAATTAATAGAAACTCACACTAGCATTGTAATTTTATTAACGAGCAATTAATTATAATACCAGTGCAGCTGAAGCAGTATCATATCTAATATTCGATTTGCGTAATACTTAATTTTGAGGGTTAGGGTATAAATGTAAATATTTACAAAAGATCATTTTGGGACTACTTTTACACAAACAGAACCTGAGCGAGAACAGGCACCTCAATCAACGTACTTTGGAAAGATCAATTGCTTATCTTTCTGCGAATGCATTTTGTCATGGAGCAATAGTGTTTAAATTATTATATCTCGCTATATAGATCCCGACAGCTAATATTGTAACTGGACTCTGCACGGGGACAGTATCAATAGAGCAGCAGATATCAGCGCTTTTACGGTAAGCAACTAATAGCCAGGTCTCAAATTGCTGCTGATTTGTTACAGATATGGTGCGTGCATCTCAGTTTTCTGGATCCGACTTTGGACTGGGCGGATATAACAGAGCTGTTCACTACGTTGCACACATAAAGACAGTTCTGGAGAGCAAACAAGTCCTTGCAAACTTGGATGAATTTCTCTCTCGAATTTTGCTTGATGATCCTTTAATTCAGTCAGATTTTGAGAGACTGCTTGTCGACGTGGATGTTTTACGTCGAACTGCTTATAAACTACTTGGAGAAGGTAGTAAAGATTTAATATTCGGACTACTTGACTTTGTCATTTATTATCGTAAACAGGTGGGAATACTCTCAAGCCAGTAGAGATTCTATTGCATGAATTAGTACTAAGACAATTTCTAGGCCACTCTCATGGTGTTTTGCAAAGTTGCTAGCCGAATACTCGAGAACTGCATTGCTCTGGTCAAATTTATAGTGCAGGACGTGCAGGATAAGTCAGTCGACGCCAATCTTAAGAAGTGCGGCACTGTATGCGAGATCCTGCAAGATGAAAAGTATACCACTTTTGTTGCAAATGCTTACTTTAACTACGGCATAAACCTGTGGAAATCAGGATGTAATAATGAAGCAACAATAGCATGGAAACACTCAATTGATCTTCAGCGGCCAACGCTGAAAGAGTTTGAGATCGCTGCGATCGCGCCGTTTGTTAAGAAGCTGGAACGACTCAGTATCGCCTATATAGAACTTGGTAGATTTACAGAAGCTGTTGCATTGCTTCAGGAGACTATTTCTAAATCAATACTTTTGAACGCTTCGAAAATCAGTGAGATGTCCCATACTGAATCCATTGCAGTCACTGCTTCTAAATTCAAAGATATCGATCGTTTAATGATGACTCTGGCCAGCGCTCTAAATCATGTCAAGCTATCTCCTAGTCCGTGTATCGATTTTGCTGATTTACCATTACTTTGCAGAGGGATTGCGGTCGAATGGTTGGCTAAAATATTATTTGGCAGTCGCAAATCTCGGGCAGGTCCGGTGGCGGAGCTACTTGTTCAGCGAGCTATTGCTTTGTACCTGGATAAACACCCTATCAGAATGGCCAGGTAAATATTCGGTTATTGCAAGTTAGCATACTTAAAGAAGCTAATTTTTTCTAGATCTATGCTCCTGATCCTGCCTTGCCGTATTCGACAGGAAAACAAAACAGAGACATTAGCTATGATATCAGACTGTCTCAAAATTTTTGATAACGAAAACTATGGCGAAGATGAGGGATTGGCAATGTTTGCTGAGGACATTGTGGCTACTATGCTTCTTTACCAATCAATACTAGAGTATCAAAACTCAGAGCCAGAATGCCCGATGCTAAATAATGCAATCTCAATATGGTCGCGAATAATTGAGTCTGAACATGTGGATAAGAAAATAGTGGATAGATCAGCCCTACTAGCGAACCTGCGTAAGTTATCTGCGGTAATAAGCATCACAGAATTTGACTAACAAATACTCTGACAGGAATTCTTAGCGATTTCTTATGCGTCAGAGGTGATACTACCTCTTTAATAACAGTTTTGCATTGCATGCGCAAAGCTGATGTTATAAATTCTCAACTTACTTGGTGGTGTTATATCAGACTGAACCAAGCTTATTTACGTCTTGGCTGTACAGGAGCAGCGTTTGACATGTTACAAACGGCTCGTTCGTCGATCAACAGATTTGACTCCTCGTCTGAGGAACATACTCTATTGTACTTGACGGAGATAAACCATCTACTTTCTAATGGCAATTTGGATAGCGCCAAAAATCGTGCCCTACTGCTTCAAGAGTATTTACAGAAAGCCAACGCGGCTGCCGATGTTACCGCCCAGATCGATTTATCTTTATCTAAGTTGTTGAAAGAAAATGTTCGTAGGGTCTCTAATTTGCAAGATTATAAATATACTAACCAAGGACAATTTAGGGCCGCTATCAGGAGGCTATTGCATACGCCAAAACGTCAGTAAAGTTACTTAATCGCTCAATTGTCAGTGCGCTAAAAAACTCGACTGACGGCAAATATGATTCTGATATTCTTTGCTACACTAATTGCAAAGTTTGGGCATTTGCGCATCTGTTACTAGAATGCTATCAGCAGCTATTCACACTATACGACTTGCAGGGAATGATTAGGGAGACTGAGTTTTACATTACCCAGACAATAAAGCTAGCCCAATCAGCACAGTCCATTATTTATGCTAATTATTTCCAAGCGGTGTTAGCTAACTTCTTCATTCGGAGCGGCAAGGTATCAAAGGTGGAGCCGGCTATACTTGTCGAAATGAGCTATAAAAATCCACCGCACATTACTTACTTGCATGCATTGCAAGTCAAATATATTTTGGCACGCTATTACATTAGTATAAACCGCGTCGAGGACGCGATAGAAACATATGTGTCAGCTATGAGTATGATAAAAGACGCAACAACAGACGGTCAGATTATCTCCGAGAATGCTTCTGATCTAGCAGATATATTTTCGACTTTATCTCTGGACTCGAAAGGAATTAAGTCAGCTTCCAAACCTCTGAAAGACGCCGACCAATACTTTGGGATTCGTAGACTGGAAGCCGAAATCTTGCGCTCTCATGCGGACCAGTTGATCAACCAGGAGAATTGGACGGATGCCGACAATAATTTGACAAGAGCAGCCAAATTCAGCTCATTTCTCTTGCATGATCGGGCAGTTCAAAGTTCGGCGGAGAGTCGCTATCATTTTGCTGTATTTGAGAGCTTGTTGCGAAGCGATCCAGTATTTGGAGTGCTTCAGGATTCTGCGATTGCGATTCCGAGCGCAACCGCCTCCTCGCGCAGTCGAGCCACTGTAGTCTCAACTACGCATGGAAGAAAATCCAAATCTGATCAAAAGAAGAAGGGACTTAAGGAGGCACAAAAGGCACTATTGCAATCCAGACAGCTCATTCTCGACAGTTACTTTTTTGCATCTAAAATATGTTCAGCATATGAAAAACGATTGGTTGCTACTCAAGCTGGATTAGTGCTACTGTTGCAGTCTGCGATAGAAGCACCTGATGGAACAGCATCCAATCCTGCCGCCAACTATTTTTTTGGTAAGTATTTGATTTATATTATGATCGCAATAGCATAAAGCTGACTTCATATCGATAGAATTATCTAGAGGATTATCTCTACACAAGGATGTCACTGCAGTAGATGAGAGCTCATTCCCTTCAACAAGCTCCTTTCACATTGATCACTCTCTATCCAACGTACTCGATCTCAACACTTTCCAACAAGAATATGTCGATATCATTCCTGATTCATGGGCAGCTGTATCTATTGGGCTATGCGAAACATCTGGAGATCTCATTGTATCACGATATCAAGCACATGAGAGTCCATTTTTGTTACGACTACCACTGAATCGACATTGCAGTCGCGATGTTGACGAGGACTCATTTTCTTTTCAAGATGCGAAAGCAGAGTTGACTGATATAATTACCAAAAGCAACGCAACTGCGAAAGCATCCAAGGAATTACTGCAAGGTGGCAAAGCTCGCAAGCAGCAATGGTGGGCAGAACGACGTGAACTTGATCAGCGCCTACAAGAACTTCTTGTTAATATGGAATATTGCTGGCTAGGAGGATTTCGCGGCATTTTGTGCGACAGTAGATTTGATCGTGACTTGTTGGGCAAGTTTCATACCTCTTTTCTATCTGTTTTAGCAAAGCACCTTCCAACTCGCAGATCTGCCAGAACTCGAAGTGGAGCTGCCAAAACTAAGTCTACTGAGGTAAAGGTTGATCCAAGAGTGTTAGAACTATTTTTAAGGGTTGGAGAGCCAGATCTATCAGATAATTCTGAGCTCCTTGAAGATCTTATCTATTTTGTTCTTGACATTTTGCAGTTTCATGGCGAGTGTAACGCCTATGACGAATTGGATATGGACCAAATCACTGTTGATATACAGGAAGTCATACACATGTATTACAATTCGTTGGATGAGGATTATAAGCTTGATCATTTAGTGCTGATTCTTGATCAAACTGTGCAAATGTTCCCTTGGGAATCGCTTCCTTGCTTGCGAGGAAAATCTGTGTCTCGCTTACCGTCCCTTGCCCTTCTGCGCGAGTTATTAGTGACACAAAGCTCCGGACAAGACGCTGAACTGAGAAGTATAAGTAGCTTAAATGGAGCTTATGTATTAAATCCTTCAGCAGATTTGGTAAATACGCAGACCATGTTTAGCTCAAAGTTAAAGAATCTGACAGGATGGAATTGCGTTGTTGAGCGACCTCCAGCAGAAGAAGAATTGAAAGAAATGCTAGAAACCAAAGAAATATTGCTATATTTTGGTCATGGCGGAGGAGAGCAATATATCAGGGCATCATCTGTGAAAAACCTGAAGCAATGTGCGGCGACGTTCTTACTTGGTTGCAGTTCCGGTTTACTACATGATTCTGGAGAGTTTGAGCCATGGGGAACTCCACTTAACTATTTGATTGGAGGATGTCCAATGCTAGTTGCCAATTTATGGGATGTGACTGATAAAGACATTGACAAGTTTTCCGACGACATGTTGCAAAAGTGGGGTCTTTACGGAGAAGTATCAGATGACTCTGATTCAGGTTGTGAATTTAAGGGAGTACATTTAGGTGCCGCCATTGCAAGTTCTAGAGATTCGTGTATTCTTAAATACCTAAATGGGGCGGCCCCAGTCATATATGGAATACCTTTGCATTTGTCTTGAAGAGTTCTGGGGATTGAATTTATAGTCACGCAAAAGTTTGCATGTTTCATATCAGAGATGTATATTTGATTATTTTGAAATGTGTTGTAATACTATAGTAAACAATTCGTAATACAGCTTCATTATCATATCAAAAACAGTACTAAGTATATCCAATCAGTTTGATTGAACTACCTGAGGCCGACCAATAAAACGAGCCGATTCCAGAGCTAGACCATCCCGGAAACTAGCCACGTCACTCAATAGCAAGGCCCATTCGTCCGCCAAGTTCGTGGGCAAGTATACAAAGGGCGACTGCTGCTTAATTTCCTTGACATGGCCAGTCATCAATCTGTTGTGGATCTTAAGAGCATCATTCTCTTGAAGGATTGCGCGTCTCTTAGATTCTGCATGATCTTTAGTGTTTGTGCTAATATAAAGAGAAAATAAATCTAGTTTGCACTTACCCTCAATTTCTGCCCGGTCTTCATAAAACTGAATTACCTTACGAAATTTTTCCAGTTCTTGCATTTGAGTATCGGATTGCTGTTTTTGTGAGTTTGTGGTAGCAGCCAGGCTGTCCTGAAGTTTAGTGATTGTATCTTGCATCTCAATTAATTTTTGGTCGCGCTCAGCAGCTGAAATAATATCTTGGTTAACGACCGCACGCGTGCGAATGTGCTTTGCCTGACTAGCATACCGCAAAGTCGAAAGAGTCTCATCATAATCGCATGGACTAATACAAGCAATCATCGCCGTTTTGCTATTACCTCCTAAGCTGTCTTTCAAAAGCCACGTTAAGGTTGAATCTCGATATGGGACCAGATCTTTCTTCTTGCTTGAGAGTGCTGACTCGGAAAGGATGTTGATTACACGCCCTAGAGTGGTCAAGCTTCGATTAATATTTGCTCCTTCACGAAGGCGGCTTCCGCTGGCACCGGTGGAATTTGCTCGCTCCGATCCCGCAAGATCTACAAATCTGACGCGGGAGTTCATTTCCTCAGTAGTCTCATCCAAAACAGGATCGCTTTCTATTTTTTTCAGGTTTAACGTAAAAACAGCGTGTGATCGGCTAGAGGAAGAATTCATATTTGTCGCTGCCGTCGCCCGCTGCTTGTTTCCGATCTTGAGTAGCTCTTCCACTTCCCGGAAATCATGAACAGCATGAGAGGAGAGATCCTTCACATAAGGGCCATCTACAGGCGATTCTCGCACCTTCAAAGGCACAGGTTGGCTGGTTGTGGTTCTCGGTGCTAAGAGATCATATACGTTTTCGTTGTATATCTCGAAAAATGTCACCTTCACCGTAAATGCCGTCGTTCGTGTTGTCATCCGCTTGACCCGTTGAAACAAATCATAGCAGGTTTGGGGAATGATCCCAGGATCCTTTTCTGTACCTATCATAGTATACGACTTTCCAGAACCAGTTTGCCCATACGCAAATATGCAAGTATTGTACCCGCTAAAGCTATGATCCAAAAACTCCTTTCCAGTCGTCGCGTAGAGCTGTTCTTGTCCAACAAAGGGATTCTTTGTTGATTCATCTACTGACCAAAGGGATTCGTCAAATACAAATTCCCTGGGCCCCTTAGTCCGATTTTGCAAAGGAAAACCATCTAAAGTGGAGCTGGCGCCAGGAAACTCTTCCGAATGAAGAGTTGTGGTCCCGGTATCCGAGTTCATAGATAGTAGGCAGGGACTGCCTGCCGCGATCTCACGCTGTAAAAAAGGACGAGCACGGACAAGAACCTTAACGTTCCCTTGACCGGATGAAATAGAGTCCGTCGAGATCTTTGAAGAGAGAGATCTCACGGGTGCCAAAGATGGGGTCCGCTGAAATGGCGACCCAGTTGGGCTTCTATCCGGTAACGCGGCAGTAGAAAGGAGCCGCGTTACCGGCTTGCTTTCGACGTTACTGCTATCAACAATTTGATTATTAGTGCGGCCTTCTTTCAAAGTCGACAATGAAGTAGGCCGACGTAACGGAGAACGAGGTCTAGAAACCAAATGAGTAGGCTGCATTTGGGGACTGGCCGCTATCTTTGTGGTCCTACTCGGCGAATGGATGACTTCAGAGACGTTAGTACATCTATTTTACAGAAGGATTATGTCTTGATATTTCAGATTCTTCACAGAATCTCGCCTTCATCACACTAACGAAAGCGGGAGTCAAAAATACCTGCAGAAGAGCTTGAGCCGGAGCCAGCGGGCGAAATGGTAGCAGTAGCATTTGCTGAAGACTGAGGCGGCCTCAAATAATATTTCTTAGTGGTTGAATCGCTGGAGGTAGTCATTTCTTAGATACTGGGCAAGCGAGTTCCTTTTGAAGAATGATATTGGACTGTGTTTACTTAGTATGTGTAAATGTAAACAAAGGAAAGCCGTTTGTCAACCGTGCGGCTTGGCTTGACTACTGATACCAAAACAAACAACCATGGGGTTTAAAAAAGTGGTTTTAGATACTCGGTAGAATTTAAATGTCATAAGAGACTACGAAATTTTGTCTGAAATATCGTCGTTCAACGGTTAAACGTTCAAATCTTACAACAAATAGTATTTCTGCGTAGCTAGGTGCTGTTTAGACTTACGAGTTTGTTCTAGAGGTAGCGGGCAATACGTCATTAGATAAATAAACTTACATTTCAAAAGTGAGAAGTCTTAGTCAAACATTACGTCATCGGAGTATATTACGTCATCGGCATACAAAGTGCAATGGGCCGTGTTTTTTAAATATTATAATACAACATCATTATACACAGCAACTATCAGCATAATAAAGATTTCACAGAAGACTTCGTTACCTCATCACTCAAAAACTCAGCACTTGATCCGTGCATTGTGAAATTCCAAAAAGAATCGTCAAACGCTAGAATCACTCAAGGGTGACAACGGCACGAATACAGTCACCTTGCTTCATAGTAGCAAAAGCGGTGTTGATTTCACCAAGAGGGAAGCGGTGGGTAATGAACTCATCAACTTTGAGCTTATCCTCCATATAATCTTTGACGAGACTGGGGAGTTGAGAACGGCCCTTCACTCCGCCAAAAGCGCATCCTCTCCACACACGGCCAGTAACGAGCTGGAAGGGACGAGTAGAAATCTCCTGGCCTGCAGCGGCAACACCAATGATGATGCATTCACCCCAACCTTTGTGGCAGGACTCAAGAGCAGCACGCATGACCTGCACATTACCAGTGCAGTCAAAAGTGTAGTCGAGACCACCGTCAGTCATAGCAATTAGCTCCTCGGTGACCGACTTGGACAACTTGGTGGGGTTGACAAAGTCAGTTGCGCCAAACTTCTTAGCCCACTCCTCTTTTGAATCATTAACATCAACGACAATGATCTTTCCAGCCTTCTTCTGAACAGCACCCTGGATAACAGAAAGACCAACACAACCCGCACCGAAGATGGCAACGTTATCGCCGGGATTGATCTTGGCAGTGATGGTAGCTGCTCCGTATCCAGTAGTAATACCGCATCCCAAAAGACAGGTGCGGTCCATGGGTGCCTCCGGTGTCACAGCTACGACAGAGATGTCGGCAACGACGGTATACTGAGAGAAGGTAGATGTTCCCATGAAGTGCAAGAGGTCTTTGCCGCGAGCACGGAATCGAGTAGTTCCGTCTGGCATAAGACCCTGGCCCTGAGTAGCACGGATCTTTCCACAAAGGTTGGTCTTGCCGGACTTGCAGAATTTGCACTCACCACACTCGGGAGTGTACAAAGCAACGACGTGATCACCAGGCTTGACGGAGGTTACACCTTCGCCAACGGACTCGACAATTCCGGCACCCTCATGTCCGAGAACTACAGGGAAGGCACCCTCGGGGTCCTTGCCCGAGAGAGTGTAGGCGTCGGTGTGGCAGACACCGGTGTAGTAGATCTGGATGCGCACCTCGTGTGCGCGAGGCGGCAAGACCTCAACGTCCTCGACAGAGAGCTCCTCGCCTGGAGTCTCAATTAGCGCTGCAATATAACTGTAGAGAAGAAGGAGAGGACAACATACCAGGGCCCCAGGCAATAGCAGCTTTGCAGGTGATGGTCTTTCCGATAGTCGACATTGAGGATTGCGGGAAGAAAGGTGACGTAAAAAACTGAGGGCGAGCTCGGTCCTAAATAAATTATCGCTAGCACTGAATGCGCCGACGGCTCGGAAGATATGCACCAAATGAATTGCCGTCTTTGGATGTACAAGGCCGCCCCACCCCCAGCCCGCGCTATCTGCACCGGTTTAGTCTCCTAACTCCCAAGCAAAAGGTTTTTTTCTTCACACTCTGCTCAATCCAGCAATACCCAGAAGGCCATTTCAGGCTTTTGGTAGTTTATCCCGAGTCTCGTCCGACTGCTCACTAATTATTCAAGCGCCGAAAAATGACATCAGTACGTAGTAGGCGAAAGCAGAAATCATCTCTACCAAGACAGACGCGACGTCTGAACGACAAGAAGAAAAAAGTCCGCATCCTGTCCAACGCTATTATAGCAGCACAATGGGACGAGAAGCTGACGTTGTCGCAAAAGTACGTGCTGATCTGTATGTATCTATGATCTATATAAGTACTAACAAAACTTTTAGTTACAAGAAACTAGGCTTGACTGCCCGTCTGAGCAGGCCGTCTGGCGGTGTCCAGAAAGATTTAACCCGGCCAGCTCTTGCATCCTCTGCAGAGACTACTGCTGCACAGTTAGAGGCACGAATAATTCGTGATATCGAGACGGGAGAAGTGCAGCGCGTTGAATATATCTCTAAGGAGTCGGCGCTTGACGTACAGGTCGCACCGACTACCAGAGCTTCAACAAATGTCGTCAAGCAGCTAGAAGAGTATGCCTCTCGCGGAGAGCGCACAAAAGAGCGAACACAGTCAGAGAGAGAAAAGGATTGGATCAAAGAACTTGTAAGAGTGCATGGTGATGACTATCAAGCAATGGCACATGATCAGAAGAGAAATGTTTGGCAGCAAAGTGCCGGGGATTTACGAAAAAGGGTTTCAAAATATAAGGCACATAATGATTGTTAAGACAAAATGTTATTAAATGGTGAAATATACAATGTTAATTATATGGCTCTCAAGCCTCAGAAAATGCGGTATAAGTGACCAAATCTCCATTGGTGCCGTTGTAATCTATCTTCGTCCCGGCACCAGCAAAAAATACAAACCCAGACTCAGCTTTCAACGGAGGCTGACCTGCAACACCAATTGTACCCTGTCCTTCGGTGACAATGATAACGCTTGGCCCCTCGAGTCCATTAACAGTCTCCTTCTGTCCAGGCCCCACTTCGGTTCGTAAGACTGCAAACTCAGGAATCGGAGGGTCGTATAACTGGACCTTGCCATCACCTGCCGCTCTGCCAAATGTTGAAGGCTTCATTTTTTGTTCTTCCACAGGTGCACAATCGTACGTTAGCATTGAAACTAGGTTTTTGACGTCTTTAAATTTTGGGGTAAATCCGGCGCGAACAACATTATCGCTAGCTGCCATGCATTCTATGATGTCTCCCGAAATATATGCGTGGGGGTCCTTAGCTTTCAGGAAGATTGCCTCACCAGCTTCTAGAGTCACATAATTTAATAAAAAGACTCCACAGAAGAGGCCAATGTCAAGAGGAAACTGGTCATCAAGACGTAAAATAAGGTCGGCCAAGGCAGCGTCGCCGCTTGCACCTGCAAACTTTCCGCCCTCGGCTTTCACGCGCTTCACAAGTGAAGAAGCCTCAACAGTATAGACGCTCTCCGGAGAAGTCATGATTGCCTCAAACAGCTTCCGCAGTAGCTCTTTGTTGCAGTCCTCATCTTGTACACTTGTCGGCTGATCAATGATCTTTGATTCAAACTCCGATGCGATAGTCGCTGTGACAACGTGTCTGAACTCGGGAACGTCACGCAAAAACCCTTTGATCTCAGTCACAGGGCGGAATCCGCAGAAGCCCTCAAACTCGTTCAAGGCAATTGCCATTTCCGGCTTGTGATTGTCGTCCGGATAATTTTTGGGATCAGCCTTGTGCAACTGCCCAGCAAGAGCTTTGTCGGGATGGGCCTGGAGAGAGAGGACCTTTCGGATAGAGAGCACTTTGAAGAGGAAAGGTAAATTGTCCGAGCCGTTAAACTTTTCTGCAACCGTCTCTCCGACTAGTGAGGGATCCTTCTCGAGGATCTCTCGCAGAGGGCAGCCTTCGAGTAGCGATTTTGATGGTACCGAGGGATGAGTGCCCATCCAGAGCTAAAACGCGCTATTAGAGCAAGAGTGCGACATTAATTTCATGTAAATTGCAACATACCTCTGCATATGGTGTGTTGTCTCCGATAACAAAGTTAGGATCAGTGGCTGCGGCGAACTGGGCAACAGAACTCGACTTGCCAATTTTGCCCCAGTCGTATTTTTGGGCACCTATAGCAGGAAAAATAAAATTAATCAGGACAGGTGACAAAAATGGCAAAAAATATCGTACCGCATTGAATTTGGAACAGAGTAGGCATTTTAGGAGAATGAAACAAGCGATGTATGAGCAGAGCAAGTAGGTGTCTGTAACAAGAGATGAAGAGCCGTGAAGTAGTTGCAGCCGCTGCGCGCGCTGCAACAAGGCGGTGGTCTGTGCACGCGCGACGCCGACGCTTATGTCCCCCTGTCTCTTTCTGGCCGCCTCTAATTCGCTCTCGTTCTTCTCCCTCATCTTTTTCCTGTACTATCTCTGTTGTGCGTAGACAGTTGCTTTCTATACCTTAGACAATTGGTTTCGAGACATCGCTCTGTCTCTATACTGGTCCTAAATCACCTCCGGCCGGACTTTCACTCGCTCACGTGCAAACGAGTCGTCGGATAGCACGTGATTCACAGCCCATCGATTCACGGCCCATTTTAAGGGTTAGGAGCTCCTCTTCTGGTTATCCTTGCTGCTAGGGCATCCCAGTCCCAATCCCTGATGGATTGACAAAGCATCACATTCAAACATGGCTCTCGATGGGGATCCCCCCGCTATCCAAATGATCGATAAAAGAATCGACATCAACGGTATTTCCTTCTTCACAAAACGCACAGTACGTCATCTCTTTAATTGAATAGCAACGTCTCAAATTGGTGAACGTTTACATTCTTATATTAGCGTGGGCTAATAATTGTGTTTCAAGACTGCTCCTGCCAATGTAAATCTGAAGGCAAAAATATTTTTCCTTCATGGTTAGTTCAGAACCTTGCCGTAATCAATTGATCGTCCTGCTCACTTGCTGATTAAACAGGCTTTGCTGAACATGTGGAACGATATAATCAGCTTTATGACATTTTAGCCAACAAAGGAATTGAAGTTTTTGCTTTCGATCAGAGAGGCGCCGGAAAAACTTCTGAAAAGCGCGAATATTGGGGACTAACTGATGAAAAGAAAGTATTCAAGGATATCGACGCTCTGATTGCCATGCAGGTCAAACCGGACTTTGACACTAATAGCGAAAGTTCTATCCCTTGGTACATGATGGGATTTAGTATGGTCAGTTCATAGATAGGCGATGGTCTATGTGCAGAAGATACGGCCCGTAGCTAACTATCTCTAGGGTGGTGGAATCTGCCTAAACTACGCAATCAAAGGTGTCTATCGCGAACTGTTTACAGGATATATCACTATGTCACCGCTGGTCCTTGTACATGTATGCCTCTCTTTTTGCTTCAGGCGTCAAACTGGTATTCTTTACCGTTATTTTAACTCTCTAGAAGCCGCGCACGCAGCCAAATCCTGTCCTATACTATATCCTATTGGGTGTCAGCAAAGTTATCCCAAGGATGAGATTTTTTACGGGACTCGATTTTGAGTATATGACACACGATAAGAATGAAATTCAGGCCCTACGAGATGATCCTCTTTGCCATGCTACTGGTACCTTGAAACAGATTTCAGACATGCTTGACAGGTTAGCAAAATTTCTAGTAGGGTTGTCAGCAATCTAATAACATCTATAATCAGAGGACGGCACCTTCTGAAAGAGGATTATGCATCGAAGTTCGTTCAACGATCTCTTCTTATTATACATGGTGATGGTGATATGGTTAGTGAATTTGGATCTTCATTGGCTACAAGTCATGAGAATAGTAGTCTTTGTATAGTAGTTTGCTAACCGCATATCAGATTAACTCTTACGATGCATCTAAAGAGCTCTTTGAGAAGCTATCACTGAAAAACAAAACCTTCATTACTTTGAAAGGCGGCTATCATGAATGTGCGTGCCTGGCAGATCTTTTTTTTTTTTTTTTTTTTTTTTTTTGCGCTATTTTTTGCTTTACAGATTTTTTAACGCCTGTTCCTAGTGCACCATGAACCTTCCAAAGAACGCCAGCAGTTATTTGATGAACTCACAAGTTGGATCCTAGCCGATGCATCGAGAGCAAAAGTGACGTCAAAACTATGAAATGTGTATACTTTTTTGAATGTATGCTGCTGATAGGAAAAGCATGCTATTCAATGCCAATGAAAGGTGTTCTGATTATGCCTCATACAAAGTAAATCCATACTATTGTCGGTTGAAATGTACAGTTAAGATGACTTTGCAGTCATTGAATATTTGTCGCTGTTGACTAGGTTAAACAAAATAATCAGTCTAAATATTACTGAATATTTGATATTCTATTTAATGCATTTTTTGTAGTAATGTGTCTTACTAGTCGATGAACCGAAACTCTCTAAAATTCAAAGAGCTTCACTTTTGTATGTGGCTTGTAAAGTTTTATTAATGCATATGAATCTCTAAAAACTTATACTGATTTCATATGACATGACATTTAGATCAGTTCCAAGATTTACGGGCAGTACCAGTTTTCATGCTAGATGGCTCAGCTGCTGATGTATAATCCTAAAACTCCTGTCAGCCGTGATTTCTGCTTATATATGTCACTTGCGACTTCATTCTTACTGCTTGCTATAAACAAACATATCTTAGAATAAATAGAACAAAGTTAATTATGCCGTGGATTATTAATCATTAGGTTTATAGGGTTTTTATGATATTACCTGCATGGCAGGATGGCAGAATATCTAGTTCTAGAGTCTGTATTGCTTCATGCAGGTTGAGCTGCAATATTAGCCATGATTTGGCAATTCTCATCAGCTATGCAACTCTGACAAAAAATAAGACATTTGCATGACAGTCAATTTGAAGCCTACTAACTATTGGTAATCTTCCACTTCAGTCCCTCTCTTTAGTATTAGTAAGATTATGTGGATTTGGAAGAATATCACTTCATTGGAATCATATGCATCCTGATGCAATACAGCTAAATCGCTGCAATACAAAAACTATCCTGTAATGTGCAAAACATCCAGGAATTCGAACTAGGAAAATTCAAAATTTTGGTAAAATTTGATTGATTGATATAATATTATGATGATAATGATGATGACAATTCAAATCTATTGTCTGTATGCGACAATAAGATGACAACCAGTTCAACTTATCCCTGCATAATAGAACAAGAAAAAAGACAGCAAAGCATCTTTCTGGGTTCTAAGACTTTCACAAAATATAAAACTCACAAAAGTCACTCATAGCTGCAATATAAATACAATGCTCTATTATTAACTCACTCTTTATTATCAATATCTTGGAAGATTATTGTCCAAACTGATTTCTACTTTTCTAGCTCTGTGATCCTGTTACAATTGTACTCCAATGCTGCTTAGTGGTATGGCTTAGCTGTAAGGCTTAGTGTAAGGCTTAGTGTATGGCTTAGTGTATGGCTTATTTGAAATTCTGTATATATATTGGGCAAGTACTCCCTTGCATTAAACAACATTTATAACAACAACAATCTTAACAACAAGTAGTCAAACAGCTATCTCATTAACATAGATTACAACTCTTGCAAATGTGACTTGTTGCTTGTCAGTGGAAGAATCACACATAGATAAGCTGATAGAGTTGTTATCCATATTAACAAGACTTATTGAGGGTTCTGTGTTTGAAGTTGTTAATATTGATATTGCTAATACTAATAAACATTAAGACAAATACATGCTCCATATATAGACAAAATATCATATGAGCCATGCACTAAGCTATGTACTTAGTGATGTTATGCTAAACTATACACCATGCCCTACACTATGCAATGCACTAAGCAACATTGAGACATAGTTTTCAACAGATGGTTGGTTAACCGAGTGCTTAGGGTCAAGATAATTGTAATGTTGATATTTTACAAAAAACAAAAAATACATGCTCAATATATAGATACTCTTAAGAGCCTCACTTCAAGCCCAAAAGACTTCTCAAGTGTCTCTTCCTCTTCCTGATACTGGAACACAGTTTCCAGCACTCCCACTTGTTTGAATATGTCTCAATTCAGTCCCTTTCTTGATCTTAGTTTATCAAATTGATCCCTAGTAATTCCTTTGGTCAAAAGTCAGCAACCATATACTTAATGCTGCATCAAAAATACAGACAGTCCCATCATTGATTGCTTCTCTGGTGAAATGATAACAGACATCAATGTGCTTGGCTTTTCATGAAATTGTGTATTATAGCCAACTCAATTACTGCTCCTTGGTTGATTCTTGTGGAACTCCACTGATAAACTTATAAAGTTTTTTCAGCCATTTAGCTTCTCGTGAAGACAGCCTCAAAGCCATATATTTTTGCCTCTGTTGTAGATGCTGCCAATAATTTTTGTCTCTTGAATTTCCAGCTAATTTTGCTCCTCTTCCCAAAATAAACACATATCCAGAGGTTAATATCCTTTCATCAATATCGGTTGCATTTGCAATATCAGGTCTAGTTCCAATTGAAATAATTCAAACTACTAACTGCATTTTAATAAGAAATCTTCTTCATTTCCTTTTCTTCATCTGTCTTTTGGGATCATGTTTTTAGATAATGTCACACTCAAGTGTGGCCACAGGTGTTGATATGGATTGTTATCCTGCATTCCAAAACTCTCCACACCTGTTTTGCATATTTCTGCTGGCTAATTGAAGTGTTCCTTAATCTCTGTTTCTCTCTATCTCCACACCAAAGAAATGACTGGTTTCTCCCATGTCTGTCATCTGAAATCTTTTCCTCAAATTCTCTTTAAAATTGTTTATATCTCTGAGATCTCTTCCTGTGATTATTAGATCCTCCACATATGCTGCCAATAGCAATTCCACTGTGCTGTTTCTGTATATCCCATAGTCATCATGATTGTTGAAAACCAATATTCAATAGATATTCATGCAAAAGTTCATTCTAGCACCTAGGTGCTTGCTTCAGGCCATGCAGGCTTCTCTGGAGTTTCCACACTTCTCCATTGTTCTGATAACATCCTGGTTGGGGTTGCAAGTAAATCTCTTCATCCAACTTGTCATAGAGGAATGCTGTCTTTATATCCATCTGGTGAATATGATAATCATTTATTGCTGCTTGGCTCAAATCTGACCGCTAGTGCAAAGGTTTCCTCATAATCAATCCCACACTGTTGTGTGAATCCTCGAGCCTCGCGAGCCTCGATCCGTGCTTTATATCTTGTAAGTTGTCCATCCTTGCCATATTTCTTTTTAAATACCCATTTGGAAGTGATAGCCTTTCTGCCACTAAGCAGCTTACTCCATTTCAATACTTGGTTTTTTTCAAAGACTTGAGCTCATCTTCACAAGCCTTTTTCCAATGTACCCTTTCAGTACTTGACTTTGCCTGCTCAATTGATCCGGGTTCTGCCGCACTATTTGTTTTTATAGCCCACGTCAGGGCAGAACTTGTAACAACCAACTCGTCTTCAGACTCAGCATTGTCCATAATCATTCTGTCTTTGTTGATCCCATTGCAAACTGAGCTCCAAAGTTAGAAAGGGACTGGTGTGAGTCTTGGATCAGCACTGAGCAAGGCATAGTGGCTCTTTATTGCCTATATATTTAGCATTATCTTGTGTTTTCGAAACAACAGCAACAGCAGCAAGAGTTTAAACAGCAAGCACTCAAACAACTATCTGATCAATATAGATAACTGCTCTATCAACTACGCTATGCTATGTCTGATCCTTCCACTGACAAGCAGCATTTGCAAGAGGTTATGAGCCCTGAAATGATTTCAGAGTTGTTGGAAATTGTGTTCCATTGACAAGAATGGCTCAAGATGAAGCACAGGATGAGAGGCTCAGGAAGAGGCTCAAGAAGATGCTAGGAGCTCTACAGTGAGTGATGTCAGACTTTGGCTTGAAGTTGACAACCCTTAATGCTGTGAACTACTCTGAATGGGCCTTTGCATTGAAGATGGTTCTTATGCAAAAGGGTTTGTGGCGAGTTGTAGGTCAGGAGCTGGATGACTTGGAACTGCAGTCATTGGAGCAGCATCCTGAATTTGAAACTGTCAATAGACAGGCTGTCATTATGTTGATGACTACTGTTCAGGTCAAGGATTACCATTATTTGAAATGTGGTAATGCTAGGAAAGCCTGGGAAAATATCCAGAGTGCATACATGAGTGATGCAGTGTGAGTAAAGGCTTCCTTGGTTGCAAAGCTTTTGTCTCTCAAGTTGGAGAATGCAACACCAGCAAGCTTTGAGCCTTTGAGCGCAAGTTTACAGGCCTGATAGAGCAGCTGGATCAGCTGGATGTCAAAATACATGACATCTATTCCTCAATCTTTCTTAGAGCATTGTCTGATGAGCTTGAAGGAACAATTGCTGTCTTGGAACAGCAGAAAACTGAGCTCACTGTGGCAGATGCTGTCAGTGGTGTGACAACATACCTGACAAAAAAGTTTCAGGAGAATCAAACCAGTGCTAGTGGAAGTTCACTTGCAGTAAGAGCCCCAGGAAGAAGAAGGTTATCTGTTTCAACTGCCATGAAGAGAGACACTACAGGAGAGAATGTCCAAAGCTGAAGGAACAGAAGGAACAGAAGGAAAATAACAGGAACTTTCAGTTCCAGGCTGCAGCAGTAAAGATCTGTGATGATCAGCAGCAAGTTCAGAAAGCAGAGGCCGTGGTTAATAGCTTGAGTCTCGGAGCACTTGAGGATGGAGGGTGGTTCATTGACATGTGAGCTATCAGGCATATGACATCCAATAGAGCATGTCTCCAGGATTACCAACCTCTAGATTTAGTCTTGGAGGTTGCTAACGGGTAATACATGAGAGCAGTGGGCCAAGGAAATGCAGAAGCCAAGGCCATTGACAAAGGAAAGACCTACAAAGGGGTTCTCAAAGATGTGTTGCATGTTCCAGATGCAAAGATGGGACTTGCATCTATAGGAATGCTGCATAAGGAAGCAGAAGCATGGACAGTAGATGCGGATCTTGAGGCGCTTCGTGAGCACAAAAGAAGGCCCGAAATTCAAATTGAAACCAGGTCAAGTATGATATCAGTTGTGCAAGTTTGCAGGACAATTCTCAGTGGTTCAAGTGAATGCAGTGAATGTAGTCAGTACTTTCTGGCACAAGAGGCTGGGGCATGTTTCTGATCAGGTACATGAACGAATGCAGAAGCATAAAGTAGTCAGGGGTTTAGATGATCGTGTCTTAGTATGCAAATGTGACTCTTGTGCAGCAGCAAAGTCACACAGACTACATTTTAATGAAAGCACAACTAAGACAACAAGACCTTAAGAGTTGGTACATAGTGATGTCTGTTGTCCAGTGAATCCTTCTTTTGATGATCACATATACGTTATGACTATAATTGATGACTATTCATATCATGTGACAATCTAGACACTATCTGAAGAATAAATCAGATGCAGCAGCAATCAGTACATATATTGCTTGGTCAAGTAGCAAACTTGGGCTTAAGATAGCTAGCTACACTGTGAACTGACAATGGTGGAGAGTATGTCTTAGATAATCTTGAAAACCTTTTGCGGGAGCAAGGGATTGAGCATCAAACAACAGTGCCGGAAACTCCACAACATATTGGGGTTGCAGAAAGAATGAATAGGACACTGATAGAGAAGGCATTGAGTAATACTTGTTGATTGAAGCAAATATGCAAGAGAAGGTTTGGGCAGAAGCTGTCAATTGTGCAGTGCATATTATAAACAGAATTACAAGCCAAGCTATAGAGAAGAACAAGACACCATGTGAGCTTTGGTTTGGAAAACAACCTGATGTCTCATATTTTAGGATCTTTGGAAGTACAGCATGGGTTCATCAGCAAAAAACTAATGTGGCCAGCAAATTTTCACCTAAAGTCAGAGGGGTGGTGGTTGGATATGCAAGCAAGATAAAGGCATATCAGATTTATATTTCATCGCAAGTTACTAGTGATCTTTGTCAGGGATTTTATGTTGTCTTTGATGAGACAACATCGGGGCTTGTATGGTTTTAGCCAACAAGACTAGTTCTAAATCCAGAGAAAGCTTCAGTTTCAGTTCAACAGTTAGAAAGCATCATTGGATTTTGGGAAGATCATCAATCCAGTGATTAATCAACAGAAGATGATAGATCGATAAAGTGGGAGTGACTTTATAGATGATGATGAATCTAGAGTTGAAGATGAGATGGATATAGATTCAGAATGCTCTAATGAAAGGAGAATTATCAGAAGAAATCAAAGTGAACAAATGAAGTTACTATCTGACCTGAATGCCTCTGATGAAGAAGAAGAACTCAATGAAAGAAGACTAGCACAAAAAGAGCAAAATTCAAATAAACAAGTCAAAATTTTCGACTTCGATGCCTATGATGATGAAGAAATGGACTTGGATGAGAATGTGTATGTGCGTGTGCATGTGCATGATGAAGATGAAGATGAAAATGAAGATGCAAGATGCAAGATTTGTGATAGATAATGCTAAGAAAAGGAGACTAATAGGAAAAAGGATCAACAGAGACAGAATGATTATGGACAATGCCGAGTCTGAAGACCCTACAATTTCAAAGAGAATATGAAAAAAAGATTTCAGATGACAGACATGGGAGAAACCAGTTGTTTCCTTGGTGTGGAAATAGAGAGAAACAGAGATGAAGGAACACTCAAGTCCACAGGTGTGGAGAGTTTTGGAATGCAGGATAACAATCCATATCAACACCTGTGGCCACACTTGAGTGTGACATTATCTAAAAACATGATCCCAAAAGACAGATGAAGAAAAGGAAATGAAGAAGATTTCTTATTAAAATGCAGTTAGTAGTTTGAATTATTTCAATTGGAACTAGACCTGATATTGCAAATGCAGTGGGAGAGGTCTCAAGGTTTACTTCAAACTATGGAAAACAGCATCAGGCAGCATTTAAGAGAATCATGAGGTGTTGGAAATTGTGTTCCAAGGTCAGGAAGAAAGTTCAGGGGGAAGCTTAGAGAGACTGTTCAGGGGGCGGCTTAGTTTTCTTTTGTCTATATAAGGACCTCTTCCCACCCTAGTATCTAGCAACAATAACAGTACCAGCATCAACAACCTTAACACAAAATTCTGAACAAGCGATCTCATCATTATGGATAACAGCTCTATCAACTTTGCTGTGTCTGACTCTGCCACTGACAAGCAGGATTTGCAAGATGAGGTACATCAGAGGAACTCTAAGCATGGGAATCACATTCAGCATGGATCAATTTGAAAAACTCAGATCAAGAATGGGAATGAATTGTGACATATTCAAACAAGTGGGAGTGCTGGAGACTGTTTTCCAGTATCAGGAAGTGGCTTGAGAAGTGGCTTTGGCACAGAAGAGAGCTCTTGTTCTGCCTATATATTGAGCATGTATCTTTTGTTTTCAAAACAATAGGAGCAGCAATTTTAATGCCAAATACTGAAACAACTATCTCATCAGTATGGATAGCAGTATTATCAACTTTGCCATTGCTGATTCCTCCACTGACAAGCTGCATTTGCAAGTTAAATTAGATAGATTTTGAATTTGCATCATTACATAACGCAAGCAGTATACAGTAACATAGGAGATTAAAGTTGTGACACTTGCAGGTTGTATACAGGTTTAAAATTCAAAGCATCAAGTTATGCAGACATTATGCAGCAACATAAAATATTAAAGTTTGATGCTTCAATGTTATTTTGGACCATGAATATATTATTTAATAATCACCTGGACCTTGATCCAAAAATAATATAGCATAGGCAAAGATGCCTTAAATTGAGGAACAAAGTAGCAAGGAAACTTAGAAAATGTGATGAATCCAATATTTTGAATTTAATTTGGCTTTGGTGATTGGATTTTGCCTCTGTTATATACTAATTGTCAGAAGATTATTTATAAAATATCAAAATAATGACAATTCAAATTAGTTGTCCATATGTAAGAACGCGGGTTATTGCACCCACAATGACTTGTCTCCAAATATAAAGAAAAAAAAAAAACATCACCGCTGATGTCTATGTTCATCGTCACTACATTATAGCGCAATTCGCTTCCAATGCTATCAAAGCATTGTGATCGATTAGCGAGAGAAAAATCAGAAGAAAAAAACAGGACGTAAGCTAAAAGTAGAAAGAAACGAACCAATTCATTTATGGCTCGGTTTGTTAGACCTTCTTACTATCAAGAAACATGTAGACAAATAGCCACTTTAACTAACCAGCTAAACTCATAAACTTACAAGATCCAGCTGACCATCGGCGTTCTAAAATCGCGTTATTGAATAATACTACATTTAAGTGTAAGCCTGTCTCCTTCTATGAAGTCACGCCAAAAAGATGCACTCAATGCTTTCTACCATTATTAACGTAGAATATCTTACTTTTAGAGAAACAAATAAGTCCAACATTAATAGGCGGCAAGATTTGCTTCAAAGTCTATGCGTAATTGAAAATCAGCAGAACGCCGTCTCTTTACGAAAGTTCTTTCTAGACGACTCGTCGTAGGCCTCTGTTGGACGCTTCTCGTTGCCAAATGCTTCTTGCCATTTGTTTACCCCTTTTCAAACGTATACCTCTTGATTTGTAACAGAATGTATCATTTCGGCATATCGAAGATACATACTGGCGGCTAAGGTCCTCGCTGTTGCGAAAAAGCGCAATGAAAAACAACGACTGAAAATTCCTGCAGCTCCTGGAATAGAAATGGAAGATTATTGGCAAAGGAGGATGTTGGATGATGACGAGATCCCTTTATATGGCCGTGACAATTGTGATTGATGAATAGAAGACACTAAATAATTTTTAACTCATCTCATTTCGGCTCGGCTATGCAGGCTGTAGTTTGTCATGTACCTACACCAATATGATCACCGTCTCTAACATCGCTAATAGTCAGAGAAAAAGCACGAGGAACACCAAATATCCAGTTTCGAAGAGTCTTCTTGTCCAAAATCTTGACAGTTGCCATTTAGATAGTGATTCATTCTTAATGTTCCACCTACCTACCTACCGTCTTGAGCTTCACTCGGCAGTTTATCAAATTCGGGTAAGGGTCTCCCGCGGATTAAGTGCATGTAAGCAATTATGGGTAGAGGTTGGTTAGTCTGCTGAAATTCAACCCTTCCCAAGATTCTTGACCAACCAGATTCATTCACACTCAGCGCATTTCGGGATGCGAATTGGAACTTCACGCAGACTTATTACGTATCAGCTCGCGGGATATATCCACATTTTCCAAATTTTTATCATTTTACTTAATATCTAATTAGTATGACTATTGAATTAGCATTCTTGTTCATATTTCCAGGTGTTCTACCGAGGCTGCTTGGCAAATGTATATAATCTTCACGCCTTTGCTGACAATAGTACTTTGGGTGGATACACCTACGGGTTGACCGTTGAGAAATCTATTGTGAAGCTACTGAATCCGGAAACTAACTATACTGAGTTTGACTCAGATTTGAGAGTCGCTTGGTCAGGACTAGCTATCGATCATGGTGAATTTATATCTGATCTGGTATTAAATGCTGCAGGCGATATGGCAGAACTCATTTATACTTATACAAGCGCCGTGTACTTGGAAGACTTGATTGATGTGACGGACGAAGACTTCATTGAGACCTACAATGATGTTGTTCGTGATATTAGGGCATATACGGTATCTAAACCGGACTATTCAGTTAGTAGCAGTAGTGAATTGACAAAACGCACGCGCAATTACCTCCACCAAATGCGGTACGTCTCATAAAGTTATTTATGGAGTGTGTGCCACGTTCTTTTACGGTATAGCTGCTGGCCTCTCGGGATATGGTCACAAATCAGTTTTACAAACGCCTAGAAGCTGTTGCAGACAAGAGTTGAATGGTTACGGTAGCAGTAAGTACCGTGTATCATGGTCAAAGAACGTTAGCGTTACAGTCCCATCCTTCGAAACTTCCTGGAATGATTGCAGGTGGAAGTGTTTTGATGCTGAAGACTAGTGCTCATAGCTGTGAGATAGTGCATGAGACCGCCGGATTAAGCAAATCTAGTTATGCTGACGTGTGTTACAGTAATAGACCTACGCACTCCACATAATAAAACACTCACACAGTGGTGATATAACATAGGTAGTGGAGGGTGAGGACTTTGGTGAACGCGCTTCTACAATATAGTTCACTTTTATGCTTGAAATGACAGTAGAGTTTTATGTGGAAAGTATGCTTAGCGAAGCGTGGCGCTGAAAAAATATTTGTGGCACATGATTTTTATTTCCAGCCAAAAATATTAGATGACACTTGTCTTCAAATGAGATAATTATTAGTCATTACGTGTAAACCTTGTATTTGAAGATCTCGTTCATCCGTCACTCCTGTCCCCAATTGCACACAACCATCGCCCGACCGCCTCTGAAAATGCCCTCTCCTGCCGATTATGGA
This sequence comes from Kockiozyma suomiensis, assembly GCF_038497685.1. Taxonomy (NCBI): domain Eukaryota; kingdom Fungi; phylum Ascomycota; class Lipomycetes; order Lipomycetales; family Lipomycetaceae; genus Kockiozyma; species Kockiozyma suomiensis. The sequence goes on from NW_027117679.1 coordinate 250,832, forward strand.
TTTTTCTCTGTTCCGCGTAAGCTCGAGGAGTTGTTAAAGGGACAGGAGTACTTGAATAAACCTACTGCCGTTGATGTTTCCAAAACAGTAGTTTTTCCTGACTCTCCGATCGTGACGGCTGCTCGCGAATTTGTCAAGTCTAAGCTTCCTGTGCAGACGTTCAATCATTCTCACAGGGTGTTCTACTACGGTGCGTATAAAAATGCTCCTTTTACATATCATGAAGCTCATACATTATGACTTGACAGGCGCTGTGATTATCGCCCAGCAGTTTCCGGAATATGCCTCTAACGCAATACTCCTCGAGACATACGCTCTTACATGCCTATTCCACGACGTTGCAACTGCTGATGAGTTCCTTTATGGAACTAATATGAGTTTTGATTTCTACGGAGCTTTTATTGCTCGTGACTTCCTTATTAAACACGAGGCCGTTCAGGATTCTGCTGACGCTGTTGCCGAAGCAATTTTGAGACATCAAGATGTTGAGGTGAGCGGGACGATCACATTTCTTGGTCTAATTATTCAGTTGACAACTTTATTGGGTATGCTTCTATATCTACTACTATTCTCCGTTACATGGTTGCATTTAGAGATGACCGCTAACAATAGATGCGACCATAGACAACGCAGGAAACTTTTTATCCCTCATCGCTCCCGAAACAATTGATTCTGTTATAGCACTTTATCCTAGACTGGGATGGTCTACTTGCTTTTCGACCTTCGTTGCAAAGGAGATTAAAATCAAACCGTGGTGCCACTCCACCGCTGTCACCGATTTTGTCAAAACCGTTAAGGAAAATCATTATTTCATTGACAAGTACGAAAAGTAAACACATTGAGGCTTTGTTGAGATATTTGGTTTCTACTATCAGGAAGTTCTGAAGAAGAGTGGGCGAATATGAGTTCACCAATCAAATAAAAACTGTTATCTTTCTCTCGTCTTCGGGATAGGGTTAAAATTTACTGTATGATTTGCAAATCTGACACACGCATTTATTACTGGTGACTCTAAAATTGGGTTGATCATTGCGCGTTGGTTGCAGCTATTGTACTTTGTATTGTAAATATAACAATAAAGAGTCTAAACTCATATTAATTTTCATTTCAATTGATAAAATGTAAAATAGCTAACAGGAAAGTGCTTACACAGCGGTAGTTGAATGTGTAACTTCAGTACCGACACTTGGGAGTTTTGCGAACTCCCAAAATTTTTTCCCAGCACAATTTCATCTCGAATCATTATTGAAGACTAAGTAAACACCAAGATGGCCACAGTCTTGCCGCCACCTTCGAAGAGGACTAGACGCGAGGCTCAGCTACCGAAAGATACAAATGTTATTCCAGAAGACTTGCCCTTTGTGCAGGTGCAGTTTCGTGCCGCGGATACTGGACTAGTAACAGGAGGAATGACCCGTGTTCCGGGCAACTCCACCGCCAAGCAACTCGAGTTATTACTTAACGGACTGCTAGACACGGTATTTATCTCATTTTAACTATTTTATACAGTTTCTTGTATCCATATATTCTGATATCATATGAGCAATACAGTCCGATGATCCAACGCCGTACACGTTTTCGCTTGTTGCCAACAATAGAGCACATATTTCAATAGATAGCGATATATACACCGACATCATACGCCCAAAGCATCAAACAACAGAAGATGTATTTACAATTGAATATGTTCCACAAGCCATATTCCGAGTCAAATCGGTCTCGAGATGCAGTGCAACAATGTCAGGGCATGGTGGAACTATTCTTGCAACCTCATTTTCCCCTAAAGACGGTACCCGATTAGTGACCGGCAGCGGCGATGGAACGGCGCGAATTTGGGATACAGACACAGGAACTCCAATCTCAGTCTTGAAGGGTCATGACAAATGGGTGCTATGTGTTGCATGGAGTCCAGAGGCGGACGTTATTGCTACAGGAAGTATGGATTCTTCTGTCCGAATTTGGGATATCAAGACAGGAAAGCAGCTTGGAAACGCCATGAGGGGACATTCGAAATTTGTAACCTCTCTAGCATTTGAGCCTAGTCACTTATTAGAAGAAAACAGAGGAATCAGACTTGCATCAGCCTCGAAGGACTGTACCGTCAGAGTTTGGGACGTTGCTTCGCGAACTATTATCCAGACTCTTGGTGGCCACACTGGATCAGTAACAGCAGTCAAATGGGGTGGCACTGGCATCATATACTCATGCTCACAGGACAAGACGGTGAGAGTTTGGGATGCCCGCGGTACACAAGCTAAGCTGATTAAGACTCTAAATGCCCATGCTCATTGGGTCAATTTTGCCGCGCTCAGTACTGATTTCTTGCTCAAAACTGGGGGGTTTGACCCGTTCTCTAGGGAAGTTAGCGCGCGAGATCTTGAGAATGATCGGGTATTGTTGCGAACTACTGCCAAATCTAGATTTATCAAGGCTAGCATAAAAAACGGTAATGTTACCGAGCGTGTAGTCACTGCCAGCGATGATCAAACTATGTATTTATGGAACTTGTTTCCAAACGGAATAGTTAGCGAGGAGGCATGCAATTCAAAGCCCGTGGCTAGGATGGTTGGACACCAAAAGCCTATCAATCATGTTGCATTTTCAGCTGATGGACGCGTTCTCGCGTCCTGTTCCTTTGACAACAGTATTAAAATCTGGGATGGTATGACCGGATCATTTTTAACGACTTTGAGAGGGCACGTTGCTGCTGTTTATATGTGCTCATGGTCAGCGGATTCAAGGCTCTTAGCTTCTTGCTCGAAAGATTGCACTGTAAAGGTATGGGATATTAAGCAAGGAAAGCTGTACATGGATCTTCCGGGACATAAGGATGAGGTTTATGCGATCGAGTGGAGTTCAGATGGCAGAGTGGTGGCTAGTGGTGGCAAAGATAAGCAAGTAAAACTTTGGAAGCATTAGTGACTGTATAGATCCGAAAAAAATAAGATAGAATTGATAATAGCCCCAACATACTTTTGCTGATAATGATATTGATATGTACAACTATCCAAAAAAAAAAAAACCGGGTCAAATGTCATAAAACTCAGCATGCACAAGAAAAACCATCAATAGATGAAAGAATAAAACCATTAGATAATCATAACCCATACGTTTCAAAAAGTAATCCTTCACATTGCCGTCTACATCACAACACAGTCCGTCAGGCCCAACCCGTAAACCGTCTTTTCCACAGACTTCTTAACAAGAGGCCAATCCGCTCGCCTCTGCACGTACTCCAACACGTCTTCAGCAGTGACGATGCCGGCAAACCTCTGCACGACCTCAGTCATTACCTGCCCAATATCACGTGCGCTCACAAAATCGATAAGATATAGCTGAGAGATTTCTCTCAAAGCGGCAAAATAGTCAAGCAGGGGTCGCTGCCGCAGTGTCTTTTCGACAAAAGCGTAATAGTAGTTTAGGTCTGAGATCAGCAGCATTGCGCCCCCATCAACAGACACAGTCTGCTTCCGGATGTGTTTCCCAATAGATCCGTATAATCGTAATCCGACCTCGCCAAGAAACACGTCCAGAGTATTTTTATCTGTGCTTCCGTTCAGAAGTTTGGTGTGCATTGAAATAGTTTTCGTCACTTTGACCGCTGCAATGGTAGGGCCCATTCTTGAATCCATGAAACGCCTACCGTTAGGAGCATCAGACGTAATGTTATATCCTCCGATACCATTACTTTCCACGGTATAGTGATCAGCGTTAAACTCATTAGGTTTCTGTTCTGTAGCTAGGATGTACTCAACTTGCTCAATTAAGACGTCTATCCCTCGATTTAGACCTAAAGCGACTCGTTCATCTAGCATCTGTTCAAATTTTCGCTTCTCCTTGACTGCCTGGCTAAGAAAGTCTGTACGATCAACAAAATGACGAGAGACTAACTCTTTTTCGTAAAAGACGTCCACCATTTGCTGAATTAAATCGCCAACATTAACCAGTTCAAGGAAGGTAACGAGCGGTTCTACATTTTCAGCCCGTTTAAGCTTCTCAGACTCTCCATCGTTTGCGATGTCAGCAACATCACTGCCTGCAGTAATTGTAGGTGGATTATATTCAGTAAGATGCCGAAGGGCGCGATCAAATCCGTGCTGAATATGCCGAAATCCAAGTGACTCAAGTAAAGAAACGAATATAAGCTCGCATTGCTCCTTAGCTTCTTCTCCTGTTTGACCTTCAAACATAACAAAAAGAGCAGTACGTTCAATAGATTCACGAGCTGCTTGAATAAGATCAAGAGCGACTTCGAGAGAAAAAAGGGTTTTGATGGATTCAAGGCGAGAATTCAGAATGGCAGCATTGACTGCAAGCTCAGCCGCTGGCATGGGATATTTTCCATTCTGAGCATTTGTGGCTGATAGATTGGGAGAATGCGAGAGTGACAGTCGTTCAGACTGATCGTCCCGCATCGACGAGGATGCACGAGACGATGCTGAGGACCCCATGACTGGGGAATTTCCAATAGCGACGACAGGCATCAGAAGTACCTTCTTAAACGACGTCAAAAAATCAAACTTTTCAGCCCCATTGCTACCCTCTATAGCAACCATCTCCCGATATTTGTTTCTGAGGATAGTTTCTTTTTCACGCTCCTGTTGATGGGCAACGCGTTCGAAACGGTCCAGTTCTTCATTGCACTTTTCCCGGAATCGCTCTAGCTCTTCTTGGAGGTAGAGATCAACGTGCTGCTCATAGACTCTGTCAACAATTGCATGAACTCTGAGGTGAAAAGGCCTCAAAGACTTGCGCAATTCTTTGTCTTCAGTGTCAGGATCTTCCAGAAGGAGTTTATATGTGAAACTAAGAAGAGCCTCGTAGAGACCCGAAACGACCTGCAAGTATGCATCATGGTTTCCGGTAGTATGCGACCGCTCAACCAGGGCAGAGCAGTAATCTCCCAAAATATCCTCTATCAGACGTTCGACAAGCAGAAGAGTTGTTTTGTCTGCAAGATCTTGATTTGATGCAAAGACGATTTTTGTCACTCGGTCTTCCTCGAGCACAGCTGTCAGCAGCTGAGAGAGGTACGATTCTACAGGCGAGAGATCAACTTTAATAATGCCGGTTTTGGAATCAGCATGGAAGCAGCCGGATGTACTTGGCGAAGCTGTCACGAGTAGAAGTCTGCTCCGCTGGAGGTAGGCTTGGATAGCAGTTCCGCCTCCGTTGAGGCTAAAGAGGACGTTTGCGTAACGGTAGGCTTTGCCCTCATAATCAGCTGCATCAATAGCCGACTCAAGTTCAGCTATGGCTGCATTCTCAAAGATCTCGACTATACCTTGCAGACGCAGCCTCCGGTCGTCTGCATCATCGTCGAGCACACCGTTAGAGAATTGAAGTAAAGCACGCAGAGAGGCAGCTTGCAGCTCGGGAACTCGGTATATTCGAAAGACCTTCGGCTCGGTATTTTGCTGGGCACGCATTGGATTTGTAAGGTCGCGGAAGAGAGGCCAGAGCAGCCGATGCACGCGGGCATACTCATGTCGCGCATAACCTGGGAACGAGTGAACGGTTGCCAGAACATTGAGCATAGATATTTTCACTGGTCAGAAAAGTCAGAAAAGTCAGCAGTAACAACAAGACATAGAAACTAAGCGGGGCTTCCATACCATTTGCGAGATCGCGCTGGATCACGTCTCTAGCGGAATGGCGCATCTGCTCGCTGACAGCGTACTCGGCCGCCACGCTGTCGTCCCATGCGCCCATTTTTCGTAAGCGCAGGATCCAACCTTGGTCGTCGTAGATAATCTGCCTAAATGCTCTGCAAATACTAGCACACGCGACATAGTCAGAAAGTGGCAAGTATTCAAGAATAGCTGCAAAGACGGAGACAGGAAGTAACAAGCGGTTCTCGTCAGCGGCAAACAGCGGGGGCACTGAGGACGAGGTTAGCCGGCGGGCCCGAGGCCGGTGAGAAGCAGGGGCCGGCATAGCCGCTAAGAGGAGGGAATGTTGCGTATATATATATGTGTACTATATATGTGTGGGTGGTTTGAATGAGTACATATTGATGAGGATAGTAGTGCATAGGAATGGGTTGTAGGGTTTCTCCTAAATATTACTTATCCACGTTCTACATGACCACCCTTACTGCTAATCATTGCATGCAATTAAAATTACATACATAAAATTACTGCTCGCTGCAAGGTAATTCACTTGTCTATTCTGCTCCAACCCATCCCATGAAAAAAAGTAAACAAAGGCATTAAACAAAGAAAAAAGTATGTATGAGGAACCACCAACCAATAGTATGAAAATTCTAAATATGGAAGATAAAATAAAAAGAAAAAAAAAATACAACACCATCAATACCACATGACATTTCGAACAACCCAGCTAATACAATCCACTCTTCCTCTATCCTTCACTTTTTGCTGTAACTATTTTACTTCTTTTGGGAAAGAGTCTGAGGACCCATCTCCTTCTCGAAGGCCTCGTACGAGATCTTGATCGAGGAAATCTGCTTGAGTCCAAAGGCAAGAATCAAAAGCATTACAATAGAAGCAATGATACCCATAAACATACCACTGGTAAAGAACTGGTAGCGGGTGAAGATCGATCCGTCGGTGCGAGCACCCTCGGGGATCATGGTAGGGTAGGCAGTGCCAGTGGGGTATCCAAAGTAGCCAGTGGGATAAGCGTCAGTGGTGTTGCTCGGGTAAGCATCCTCTGCGGCCTGGACAGCGGTCGGGTTGCGCTTGGTGACAAAGGGATGCGAAACTGAGGTCGAACTGTAGATGACGGCAAAATCCTCGGACTCGATGAGCGCCATAACGGATGACAGGAACGCATCGTTGTCGGCAAGAGCGGCAGTACGCGAATAGTCAATCGGGAGGGCAGGGAACTGAACACGAACGACCTTGGGGGTGTCGTTCTCGCTCTTGGGGATGGTGAAGGCATCAGCCTCAGCGTCAATCACAATGGTGTCTGCACCCCAGGTATCAACAATGTGCTGCTCAAGCGAGTCGACATCGAAGATACCGTGAGCATTGCGAACAGCGAAAGCAGTCTCGGCCTCGTCGTACATCTTACGGAGGTTGGGGGTGGTGCGCTCGGCAGTGGCCGAGGCAAAGTCCGAGGCGTGCAGACCAGGCTGCGAAACGACAACGTAGGTGGCTGCCTTGCAGTCAGAAACAAGCTTCTTGGCAAGATCACCGAAGTGGTCAGCCGAAACGATTGAAGCCGATGAGATGTGCTCATGGACGGTGGGAACCCTGAAAACAAAGAAGAAACACGTTAGTAATTTTGTCAGCCACTAGCCCTACTTAGCCTGTGTCTCTCTATCTGTCTGCTCAAGCCAAATCCATCTCTATATATCTCTTGTCAAATACAAAATCAAATAAGCGGAGAGATAGCGTGTTTGCTCGTGTTTGAGATGCTGATGAGAATGAGAATGCAAGAGTCGACGACTGATAAGAGCGTGTGCATTGCTGTTGTGCCCCATGTAGGCCCACGAAAGAGCGATTCGTAACAAATAGCCACTTTCAATAGCTGACTTCATCAAGAGAACACACAGCTGCAGACTGAGACGGCACGCGAGGGCAGGCGGGGAGAGAGAAAGGGATTGCGATAAGCATACATCTTCTTTGAGAGAAGCATCAACGGTGAGGTGTCCTCGAAGGCCTGAACTGCGGAAAGCGATGCGGCAAGGGCGAGAACGGCGCCTTTGAAGGAGGTAGAAAACAGCATTGTTGGCGAAAAAAGTGCTGATGGGGAAAGAGGAGGAGTCGGTGAGAAGAAGGAAGGTTGTGAAGAGAGCGAGAAGGAGGTGCGAGAGGACACTGCCATTGGCTGTTGCAGCGCTAAACCAGGACGAGCTAGCGGAATATCTGCGCAACAGAAGTGTGCACCAGATAACAGTGCGATAAGTTCAGTCACGTGAATTATATTACCCGGCTTCTGTTACCCGGCTTCTGACTGCGAGGAGGAGACATAAGCAGACTTCACACTGTTGTTATTAGTATAATATCTACAGCACTTCAGCATGTCAGACTCAGACGAGAGACCTCAACACAAGCGTATGCGAAGCAGCTCAGAGTCTCCTGCGCTGGCTGCGCCAATCAAGCGTGAAAAAGAGGAGGACGACGAAGACGAGGAGAAGGAGGACGAAGCCGAGGACGACTACCATGAGGAGGACGACGATGACGATGATGACGACGATGATGATGGTGATGGTGATGATGACGGCGAGCATGAAGAAGAGGTGAAAGAAGATGACGACGACGGTCACGGAAACAATGATAAGGAAGAAGGCGAGATCGAAGAAGGCGAGGAAGCGCCTGTCGAAGAGAAAAAGCCCGTCGTCAGTCCACCAGCGCCCAAACGACGTGGTCGCAAGCCCGGCTCAGGAGCAGCTACTCCTATTGCAGCCGCTGCTGCTGCTGCTCGCGCAAAGAGGGGCAGAACTTCGACACCTGTGCCGTCTGCCAAAGTGCATCGCGGCAAGCAAGTCAAACAGCAGCCACAGCAGCCAGGCTCGGAGCACACCACAGACAGATTAAATGAGGAAGGGGACGAGTATATTGTCTCTCAGATCGACGCCGAGGGCGAGAAAAAGATTACAGAGGATGGTTCACTATTAGGAGGTCGCACTTATCGCATGCGAACCTTCCGACTACCTAATCACGGCGAAAAGTATTTTATGATGGCCACCGAATGTGCAAAGGAACTCAACTACCGCGATTCGTATCTTCTCTTCAACAAGAACCGCTCACTTTACAAACTCATAGCCACTCAGAGCGACAAGGAGGCATTGATTGAGATGTCCTATCTGCCATATGCTTATCGTTCTCGCCAGATCGCTCTCGTCACCGCGCGATCTATGTTTCGTCAATTTGGCGCGCTTTGTGTGGTCGACGGTCGGCGCGTTCGAGATGATTACTTTGAGCAAAAGGCCCGCTCCGAGGGCTTTACTGAGGCCGATTTTGCTATCGAAAAGAAAATTGTGCATAACACAGCCTCTGTGAAGGACTCTCGAGAGCAGGAGTCAGCTCCTAAACCTGACCTTGCGCCATCCTTCTCAGAACATCATTACCTTGGCTCGCGAGCGGATTCAGCAGGTCAGATTGTATTTGGGACTCGTGGTGCTCCAAATATACTTGATCGTCCAATCGAGCAAATTATTCGCGTGTTTGCTAAATCTACAAACGCTCCTCTCGGCCCTCAAGACGAGCCAGTTAGATTTAATACTGCTCTCGCCCGCGGCACGAGGATGGATATGACGAAGCGGTCGTCTTTGCATGCTATTTCTGAGTCTGCTGCCTCGGCACTCGAATTTAATGCTTTTCTAGGGCAAAAGCGGCGGCTGCGCAATCAGTCCTGGCATGAATTTTGGCTGCCAAAGAAAGCAGCTGATGAAGATGCGATGGAGGAGGTTGAGCCGAATACAGATGTGATGGATCTTAGAGGTGAAGATCTCAAGACTGAGATTTTCAATACTCATGTATACTAAAATGTACGATAAATTATGTATAATAAAATAGTAAAATCATATTCAATATTAAGTAACTGCAAATTGCAAACTGTTAGTAATTGTTTCTGTAAAATAGCTTGAATTGGGAGGCATCAGCAACAAACTGATTGAGCGAAAACTCCCAGCGACGGATCTGGCTATCTCATCCTCACCACTTTTCAATCTCGGACTCTCGCACTTTCAGCAACAAACATATAACTTATTTAAGCGCTATCTGTCATACTGAAAGTCAACTCGAAATTTACTAGAAAATAACTCATTTACTTTTTTTTTCTGTATAAACGATTTCTTTAAAGGCATGGTGCCCAATCCAACCACAGGCAAGTACTTATCTCAGATTCAATATACCTCTGTATGGCTATGTTAACCTTAGTAGGGTGGGAGCGTCTACAAGATGTGTTTTACCGCAAGCGGGCCGAGTACTCAATGATGTGGGTGGATGATATAGATCTATCTGAGTTCATCGTCGTTGGAGCTCCCTACGGTGGTGCGATAGGTGTGTCTTCTTCGCTATTGATCAAAAGGTATTGAAGTCAATGCTAATCTCACTACAGCCCTGGTGCGAGATACTTCGAGGCCAATGGCTTATCGAGGACCAGAAGGCCGTCAAAAAATGATTCTGATTTATAGCAATTCGGGACAGTTAATTTTGAACATTCCCGTACGTACACATAACAAATGGTTATATATTAGGACAATACTAACCACTAAATGGGCAGTGGGACAAAGGGTCGATCCGTGGAGTAGGCTGGAGTGAGCAGGAACAACTAATAATTGTCGTCGAAGACGGAACAGTACGAGTATACAACGATTTCCAAGGTGGTTTCAGCCAGTTCTCACTCGGCAAAGAGGCTGAAGATCATACTGTTTCCGAGTGCCGATTCTGGGGCACAGGATTTGTGGCCAAACTCGGGAACGGTAGATTTATTTCCGTGACGAAACTTGACGAACCTAGGCCGAGAATGTTGGCTGAGCTAAACCCGGCTGCTGTCGAGTTGCATGGGTGGACTATCATGTCTCCTTCGCAGACGCTGAGCAGACATATCGAGGTTCTTGTCGGTGTGAACAGTACAATCAGCATGATTGACTCGATTGAATCGCAAGATAGGTTTCTTCAAGAAGGGCCATTCAGCCATATTGCGGTCTCGCCTAATGGGGCATTACTAGCTCTCTATACGACTTACGGCAAGCTATATGTGATCTCGGCTGATTTTCAAAAAAAATATTCAGAGTATGATGCCGGTACTCTCGACAGTCCTACTCAGGTGATGTGGTGCGCTAATGACTGTGCAGCTGTCGCGTGGGAAAGTGAGATTCGACTGGTCGGTCCTGGCGGAGGGTCTCTCAGCTTCTACTACGAAAGCCGCATTGCTCTTATTGGCGAGCCAGATGGAATTAGAATTGTGAGCAACGAGAAATGTGAGTTTCTGACTCGGGTCGCCGATATCGTGGTCGACATGTTTCGCATTGGTTCGACTGCGCCATCGGCTATCCTTTTAGACGCAGTCGAGCAACTCGAATTCAAATCGCCAAAGGCCGACGACAATATTCAGTTGATTCGGCCGAATCTGACCGAAGCTGTTGATGCGTGTGTGAAGGCCGCTAGTTACGAGCCCGAACCTTACTGGCAAAAGCGATTACTAAAGGCTGCTTTGCTAGGTAAATCTGTTCTCGAACTCTACTCTTCAGACGAGTTTGTTGAGATGTGTGAGATTTTACGGGTGCTGAACGCAGTGCGATACTACGAAGTGGGAATACTGATAAGCTACGAAGAATTTATTAGACTTACGCCAGAGCGATTGATCGATCGATTGCTGAGCCGGCAAAAGTTTCTACTTGCTCTAAGACTATCTGGATATCTGGGACTTGCGACGGACAAGATTTACGTTCGCTGGGCGTGCAATAAGATCAAGTCATCGTCTGGTGATGACGACAATGCTATCTGCAAGACCATCGTGAATAGATTAAAGCCAATCGCGTCAATTTCATATGACGAAATTGCACGTACTGCGTACGACGAAGGTCGGACGAATCTTGCGACGTTACTGCTCAACTACGAACCACAAGCCGGACGACAGGTGCCTCTATTGCTTGACATGGAAGAGGACGAGATTGCGCTAGTGAAGGCAGTTGAGAGCGGTGATCCGGATTTAATTTATTATGTGCTGCTACATTTGAAGGGCAAGTACTCGCTCGCGCAGTTTTTCCGACTCGTGAATGATAAGCCGGTTGCGTCCGCGGTTGTCGAGCAGCTGGCTCGCAACGATGGCCCAGAGCTGCTTAAAGATTTTTACTATCAGGACGATCGACGGGCGGACAGCGCGCTGGTGATTTACCGAGAGTCGCTACTGCTGGACGATATCCAGGATAGAGAGGATAAAATTAAACTGGGAATGAAGATTTTTCAGGACGGGAAAGACGCATATCCGGAGGCTAAGGCTATGGAAGAACATGCAAAACTGTACGATCTGCAGGTCACGTACGAAAAGGACTACAAGCAGACATTTATTGGACTAACTGTAGCCGAGACGATCAAGAAACTGCTAAAGATTGGACAGAGCTCGAAGGCCTCAAAGATGAAGAGCGAGTTCAAGGTGCCGGACAAGATGTATGTGTTTTTGAAAGACGGCACTTTTCCTGTGGCGAAGAAGTCATGAAGCTTTGTATGACAGCACATATAAATCGTATTTCTTTGTAATGGGACACGTAAACTCTCGCGTACGCCAGTCGAGCTTCCTATCTGCCTCAGCGCAGCGCCGCAGAGCCGCACGCCAGCCCGGGGAAAGAACATACGATGTGTGCCAAAAAAAAAAAAGGATAATTGCACACACAAACACCACGATTTGCTAGTAAATGACCACTTTCCTCGCTCCTCATACAAGCGATTCTCCGCCGAGGAAGCAGCCGCGTACTGCAAAAGCCTGCAACTACTGTCATGCCCGCAAATCCAAGTGCGACGGTGTGCGGCCGACCTGTGGGCCCTGTCTGCGGCGCAAGCATCGGCGCACGCCTTGCACGTACGACGATCTCGAGATGCGGAGTCGCGTCTCGAGCCATCTGTCTATTGCCAGAAGTTCATACGAAAGCGAGTGCAAACCTCGCGGTAGCGCGAGCAGCAGTCCACTGCCGGACGCGAGCTCGTGGCAAAGTGAATTCAGAGTGACAAGCATAGCGCACGCTGACGAGCCGAACCCAGCTCCAGCAGAGCGCGTCACAAGAATTGTTACCGCTTCAGCAGCAGGAAACTGTGATAGCACCGCCTCGGAGCACTCGCTCGTCGGTGACGATGCGCTGCTCACGCAGATCCCGAACCTAGCCTCGGGCATTGCCTCGAGCGCAGACTCTCACTTTGGCCAGTCGTCCATGTACATGTTTATGGAGAACATGAAGAAATATATATCCCGCATGCGCAGCGTTAAGTATCAGTCATTAGCGCCGCCACCGCAGTCTTCATCATCATCGTCATCATCATCGACATCCTCGACATCCTCGACATCATCATCAACCCATTCAGCTCGACAGCGGACGAGACCTTTCAGACAATCATCTGAACGAGCATGGACGATGAGCGACGTAGTCCTACCGCCGCGGGAGTTTGCCACCGAGCTTAGTGAACGATACTTTTTTGTCGTGTTTCCAGTTTATCCATTCGTGCACTGGACGAGCTTTGTGGCGGAGCTGGATGCTCTCTACGCTGCATACGAGCGACCTGGCTCCGACACGGCCGAGCCTCCGCGCCCTTTTTTCTACTGTCTTGTGAACGTGGTGTTTGCCATCTCCACACAATTCTGCACGTCAATACCCGCCGATGAGCGCGAAGCCCTTAGCGTTATGTTTTATCAGCGAGCATGGGACCTTCTTGATCTGCGGGTGCTGTGCACCCATGTTGATGTAGAACTTGTACAAGTGCTGCTTATTTCAACCAAGTGCTTGCAGGCCACACATGAGCCGAATCAGTGCTGGCATGTACTTGCACTTGCGGTGCGGATGGCACAATCGTGCGGCCTGCATGTCGACCCCGTCGAGCTCGGCGAGACCGATTCTGTGACTATCAATTTGCGTCGACGGCTCTGGTGGGGGTGTGTTGTGATTGACAAGTTGCTCGCTGTCTCACTTGGTCGGCCTACGATGATCGCTTCTGAGAAATTTGATGTGAAGCTCCCGGTCCCGGCCAAAGACGAGGACATTGAAGCTCACACACGTCTAGATGCCGACCACCTTGTGCCGGTATGGCGACGCATGGAGTACTTTGCCTGCTCAATCAAGATGCACACAATTGCCTTTTGTGCTGCGGAAGATCTTTATCTTCGACCCGCAAGTAAAGCCAGCACGGACTGTCGCGAGGTCGAGCTCATGTTTGAGCATCTTCAGCGCTTAACCGAATGGTTGACATCGATTCCGGAGTATTTCAAATCTGAGCCACCGGTTGGTTTGGAGGATCCACCCGCATCGGTAGATAACGATGGCAAACCGGACTCTGTCTTGACTATGCTCTCGCGTGTACTCAGGCTGCGATATTTGCAGACGCAGATTCTTGTCTTGCGACCGAGCTTGACGCACATGATTCGCGCACAGATGCGCGGCGATAGTGAAGGTGATGGCAGCAGTCCTGTTGCGCAAATGTCGTGGCTCGCATATACGCATTTCGCTTATCTGTGTAGCGAAAGCGCGATGGACCTTATCCAGGGCGTTTACGATAGTCTAAATACGGGTCCCGGAGTCGGCGCGGCCTGGTGGTATAATCTTTACTATCTTTATACTGCATCGACAATCTTACTTGCTGCACATTTGGTACCCGGTGTCAGCGATATGCTTGATCAGAACCGAGTCGCCAGGTCTTGGACTATGGTTGAGGAAGTTATGGGCACATTACAGAGCACAACTAAGTCCGCAAAGAGGTATATGGATTATCTGATGCGTATGCGTGAGTTGATTATGAGCATCAATACGTCTTCTGAGCCGGTTGTGATGATGACTGCAAGGTCAGCTGCGCCTAATTCGGGATCCGCCAATTCTGCCACATCTGTCGCCAGCCCTGGGGGACGAAGTAACATTTACAATCTGATTGAACAGACAGGTACGCCTTACTTTCCTTTTTTTTTCTTTCAAAAACAAATCAAGGCAAAACACTCCCTCAAAAATACTAACTAAAAGACTAGACGTAATGCTGCAGCCGCAGAAAGTGCCGACGAACATGATACTAGACGAGGAGCTGAACTGGTTTAATAATATGCTGCTTGATGGATCTTTTACTACTGATCAAATGAATTCTGCAGGGTTTATGGGTTAGAGTTGCAGTTGAATGTATCTCGACGATTTTGTTTTTGTGTTTTGGATATTGGGGATATGTAATCATGCTGGGAAGGAGTCTATGTGACGTAATATGACGAAATGTAATAGTATCAGTTTAAAGGAATGAAAACTAACAAGAATACGCTTTTAATCCTCTAATTGGTCTAATATAGTATAATGAAGTTCTTTAAATACAGCTATGTACAGGTATCAAATGTATAGATTTACAGCATCCACTCTTGCAGCTTAACCGGCGTCAATTTTTCAAATTGAATACTCTCGGCCACCCACCTCTCGTCATGATTCTGCTTCAATGTAACGCACTTGCTAAATAATTGCCAGTATCGTTTTCGAATAAACTTGACTCGTCGCGGATCATCAGTGGCATGCAGAGAAGCCAAAGAATTGTCGAGCGCCTCGTTGATCCAAGATTGCGGCAAAGGCACAGGCACGGAATCAACTACTTTTTTAAAATGTCTGCGTTCAATAGCATTTCTTCTGCGCACCGGTAAAGGGAGATGATTAGCAACAAGAACCTCCGATGGTAATGGCATCTTCGGGTCAGGCGAAAGACCAGCGTAGGCAAGCAAGGCGCGCAGAGGGCCACTATAATGTGGACGCTTGAGCGGTAGTGGCACGAATGGCGGCTGCGAAATGCCGGCATTCAGGTGCGTGCGAGGAATTTCAAGAGATATAAGAAGAGAGTCTGCTTTCGGGTTGCCTTTTAGCTGGCATAGATTCATTTCATGCTCAAATATTTTGCGGCACTCGTCGTAATCGTCGTAATCGTCGCTGCTGTCATTTTGATAGCTTGCATTGATACTGTCGTCCTTGTACGATTCAAACAGATTATCAACGCCAAGTACCGGAAGCACAAATGGAAGATCTGTAAATGCTATAGGAAACGGATCCTCTTGAGAATGGGAAATCACTCTCTGCCATCGGTTATCATCAGTATTTTGCAACAGAAGACTAAGAATAAAAAAAACAATTACTTTCATATGCTCATCTCTTACAGGTCCCGTAATGCCCCACGCCTCATCCAGAATTTCGCTACAGATCTTGTAATCCCCCGCATTCGCCCGCTTCAGCTTTTGCAAAGCAAGTCGAGCGTGGCTCCAGAGATTGTCGCGATCATTGTCGCTGACGGTAGGTCTGCGGAAGTCTGATCGGATACGGAGGATGAGATATCGCTGTGAGCGCAAATCAAAAAATGCCTTTGCTTCTGAGAGTAGGGAGCGGTAGAGGGATAGATTCATAAGTACATTCTTAACTTTTTTTATGAATAGCAATGAAATTAAATGCGAATATCTAGTAAATCGTCAATCAAGAACATGGACTTCTGGGCAAGGGCTATCACCAACCCCTCGACTCGCTTACATCTACGCGTCGCAGCAAAAAAATTCTCCTTTCTCATCTTCTACCAAAGCGCTTGCTCATTACGCAAATCACGAAAAGATGCCAGCATTGATCGACGAGCCTTCTGTGCTCGATACGATCATCGTTGTTGATGGAGCTCCAATTGTGAGTGACAAGAAAGTTGATGCGCTTTCAAAAGTGCTGAAGAAGCTTTTCTCTGAAGCTGGACGCATCCGCGAGGACAATTTCCATATGCCGCTGACGGCTGAAGGCAAGACCAAGGGCTACGTGTTCATCGGGTTTGAGACTCCCGAGCAGGCCGAGCGTGCGATTCGCGGACTGAACAACAAGCGTCTAGACGCGAAGCACACGCTGTTGGTGAACCGCTTCACTGACATTGAGCGCTACGGCGAGGAGGCCGACGAGGAAGAGGAGTACCAGGAGCCTGCAGAGGAAGAGTACCATGAGCAGGAGTACCTTCGCGAGTGGCTTAAGGAGCCCAACTGCGCCGACCAGTTTGTGCTTTATCGCAATGAGACTGTTGCCGTTTGCTGGAACCGTCGCAGCGAGAAGCCCGACACGATCCTGTCGCGCGACAAATGGACGGAGACATATGTCGCCTGGTCGCCTTTGGGATCATATCTTTGCTCTGTGCATCGCCAGGGCGTACAGCTGTGGGCAGGTGAAGGATATGAGCGTAAGCAGCGGTTCACGCATCCGGGTGTGCAGCTGATTGACTTTTCGCCATGCGAGAACTACGTCGTGACTTGGTCACCTGAGCCGATCCAGATGATTCCGGATGATTCCCCGTTCCGAGCGCTATTCCCGTTTACGCCTGCTGATGAGGGCAAGCAGATTGTGGTTTGGAATGTCAAGACTGGCTTGCCGGTGCGTACGTTCTCGGCCACGCCAGTCGGCGCCGAGCAAGGGCCTGCTGCTACTGGACCCGCAGGTCCAGGTCCAAAGAAGATTAGCTGGCCGGCGTTCAAGTGGACCTCTGATGGCAAGTACCTCGCGCGCTGCGTGCCTGGTCAGCAGATTTTTGTCTACGAAACTCCTAGCCTGGGCCTTGTTGACAAGAAATCAATCAAGATCGACGGCGTGGTTGACTTTGAGTGGGCGCCAGCGAAGATCGCACCGAGCGGCGGCGCTGGCGGCAAGAAAGGTGAGCATGTGCTGTCTTTCTGGACGCCGGAGATGAATAATCAGTCTGCGCGTGTGACGCTGATGACGGTGCCGTCAAAGGAGGTTATCCGTACGCGCAATTTGTTCAACGTTGCCGACTGCCGTCTGCATTGGCAGAGCAAAGGCGACTATTTGTGCGTCAAGGTCGTGCGATTCACCAAGACAAAGAAGTCGACGTTTACCAACCTTGAGTTTTTCCGGCTGCGAGAAAAGAATATCCCGATTGAGGTCGTTGAGTTGAAGGACACGGTTGTGAACTTTGCTTGGGAGCCAGCCGGAGATCGACTTGTGACTATTTCTACTTCGGATGCGCCGGTTGTACCGGGATCATCTATCGCAGGAGCTGCCGCGGGAGCTGCCGCCGGCGGACTCGGCAAGCCAGCGGCAGGAGGACCCGGCGGCCCCGGCCCATTGAAGACGTTTGTGTCATTTTACGGGCTCGAGCGTGTGAAGGGTGTGAACGGACAATTTAGACAGATTGCGAGCGAGGAGCGCAAGTCTGCAAACTCAATCTTTTGGTCACCCAAGGGCCGGTTTGTTGTGGTTGCATCTGTTGGCGGCACGTCGAACAACACAGGCGAGGTCGACTTTTGGGACTTCGACTACGAAGGCGAGCGCAAGGAAACTGTTGCCGGGGCTGAGGACGTCAGCGCGAATCTTGTGCAGATGGCGACCGGCCAACACTACCAGTTGACAGATGTTGCGTGGGACCCGACCGGCCGATACGTAGCTACGTCGGCGTCTACATGGGGACGCGCGCTTGAGACAGGCTACATGATCTGGGACCTTAAAGGCTCGCTGGTGCGCGAGGAGCACCTTGAGCGGTTCAAGCAGTTTCTGTGGCGACCGCGACCACCTACTCTACTGAGCAAGGAGCAAATGCGAGAGGTGCGCAAGAACCTGCGAGAGTATAGTCGGGTGTTTGAACAGGAGGACCTTGCCGAAGAGTCGCAGGCGAGCAAGGAGCTGATTGCACAGCGGGTGCGTCTGCTGGAGGAGTGGCGGGCGTGGAGACGCGCTGTCGTGAGCGAGCTGGAGGCGGAGAGAGGTGGCGTTTTACCGCTCGAGCTGAGAGACAGCGAGAAGGAGGACGAGGTGATTGAGGAGATTGTGGAGGAGGTGGTTGAGGAGAAGGAGGAGGTGATGGAGGGGTGATTATGTGATCATATGTATTAGGTAGCAACCTAATGACAAATAGTATTAGTAATTGATGACTGTAATAATGCGGGGTGGGTGCGTGCTCGGAGCAACTCTTGCTCGTGAAAGAGAATTAATTAGTTGAGCCGAGAACTGTTCAGATATCGACGGCCTTTTTATTGCTTACTTTTTATATTTATCCTACTTCATCTTTCTCTTATATTTGTCTTCACCTTCTAAGTCTTTTCCTCTCATCTTCTCATTCTCATGCTAAAAAACGTCTTCGTCGCAAGCGCAGCGCGCACTCCCGTCGGCAAGTTCGCCGGCGCTCTCAAGACTTTCAAGGCTCCACAACTCGGCGCCGCCGCCATCAAGGCCGCCCTCGAGCGGGCGAAGGCTCCTCTGGCTGACGTTGACGCAGTCTACTTCGGCAATGTCATTCAGGCAAACGTCGGCCAGCTGCCTGCCAGGCAGGCAGCCATCTATGCCGGACTTCCCGTCGAAACTGAGGCAGTAACAATCAACAAGGTCTGCGCGTCGGGCCTCAAGAGTGTCGCGTTTGCTGCGCAGAGCATAGAGCTCGGCGACAACAGCGTCATCGTCGCGGGGGGTATGGAGAGCATGTCCAACGCGCCTTACTACTTCCCCAGAGGCGCCCAGTATGGTCATGTGCAGGCGCTGGACTCCATCATCCGTGACGGTCTTTGGGATGTCTATGACGATATCCAGTAAGTTGCCATTGCTTCAGTATTTGCGATGCTGAATTGAGTCTCTTATTAACCCGGTGCAATATAGCATGGGAATCTGTGCTGAAAACACCGTCAAGAACTACGGCATCACCCGCGAGGATCAAGACAACTATGCCCAAGAATCCTACCGTCGTGCACTTGCTGCTCTAGAATCCGGTGTCTTCAACGACGAGATTGTTCCCCTCGAGTACACCGCTCGCGGAAAGACCGTCGTAGTCTCCGAGGATGAAGAGCCGAAGTCGGTCAACCTCGCCCGCCTCGGCACTTTGCGCCCGGCCTTTGACAAGAACGGCACCGTCACCGCCGGAAACTCGTCGCCTCTCAACGACGGTGCTTCGGCTCTCGTGCTTGCCTCTGAATCAGCTTTCTCGAGCTACGCTCTCTCTTCTCCTATTGCTCGCATCATTTCCTGTGCCGACGCTGCCACAAAACCCATCGACTTCACCATCGCTCCGTCGCTGGCCATCCCGCGTGCACTCTCGCGTGCCGGCCTCGAAGTCAAAGATATCGCCCGCTGGGAAATCAATGAGGCCTTTGCCGCTGTCTCGCTGGCAAACAACTCCATTCTCGGCCTTGACCCTTCCATTGTCAACGTCAACGGAGGTGCCGTGGCTCTCGGCCATGCCATCGGCTCCTCAGGTAGTCGTATTCTTGTCTCTTTGATCTACGGTCTCAAGAGCGGCGAGAAGGGTGTTGCTGCTATATGCAACGGTGGCGGTGGTTCCACTGCGGTTGTTGTTGAGAAGCTGTAATTATTTCCACTCTTATTTAGAATTTTTTGTAATTAGTCAAAATAAATGTTTTTGATATTATTAAGGAAACCCTAAAACCCTATACTACGTCTTGCGCTAGTTAATCGATTATATAATGTATTATAAACATTGGGTTAATATCAAGCCGAGCGCCGAGATCTGGCACCGCACATAAAAGGCAGACTTCCCTCTCTCTTATGCTCGTGTCATGTTCAATAATCTGTATAAAGCAGAAAGATATTCACCAAAAGCGAACATGGCAGTCAATTCGCTTCCGTCGGGCGTCTACGTCCCTGCGCCGACCTTCTTTGCCAAAAAGTCCTCGCCTCAGTACAACTCCTTCAACCCGCCTCTCGACCTCGATACTCAGCTCGCGCATACTCTTTTTCTCGCCAAAGCTGGAATATCTGGCGTCGTTCTTCTGGGCTCAACCGGTGAGGCCGTACATATCTCGCGAGCTGAGCGGTCGCAGCTGCTTTCGCACGTGCGCAAGGGTCTCGACGCTGCAGGATACGCGGACTTTCGTGTTGTAGCCGGCACTGCTACAAATAGCGCGGTGGAGACAGTCGAGTTACTCGAAGATGCAAAAAATAGTGGCGCTGATACTGCGCTTGTGTTGTCGCCAAGTTATTTTGCTGGTTGCGTGCAGCAGCAGGGTCTTGTGGACTGGTATACTCATGTCGCTGACCGCTCTCCTATTCCTATCATGATGTATTGTTGCCCGCAGTTTCTCTGATGCCAATGTACTGATATGCTATATAGTTACTACTATCCCGGAGTAAGTAACAACATTACCATCTCGCCATCCACCTTTGCAACTCTGGCAGTGCATCCCAATATCGTCGGCACCAAGCTTTCTCACGGTAACATCTCGCATCATACCATCCTCGCTCAGAGCCCCGCCATCCTCAATGCTGATTTCAAAGTCTTCACCGGACTGGGACAGCAGCTGCTTCCGGTTCTTAGCGTAGGCGGCGCCGGCGCAATCGATGGTCTGGCAGCCATCTTCCCCAAGTCTGTCGTTAAACTGTACGCTCTTAGCGTGGCTCACAAGTACGCCGAGGCAGCTAAGCTTCAGTATGCTGTTTCTTGCGCAGAAGAGATGATTGTAGAGCAGGGGACTATTGGAGTCAAGGAGGCTGTTGCGCGAGTAGCGGGGTTTGGCGACAGCGATGGCTGTCGACTGCCGCTGTCTGGCGGAATGCGCGACTCGGATAAGACGTGGAGTGCTGTTTACAGGGATCCGTTCCAGAAGATGGTCGAGATTGAGAGCTCGTTATAGTTGTATTGTTTTTGTTTACTAAGAGCCGAATAAAACATCACTCAATTCTTTCTATATTAAAGAAATAATAAAATTAAAAAACGGTATGCCTAATGACGTCACGTGGCGGGCAGCCGAGGCACGTGTTTCTGTTTGCTCCACCTCAGTTTTCACTTTTTCTCTCTTCTCTTTTTCAAGCGAACAACGACAGCGACAGTAATAATACAAGCTCAGGCACTATGTTTTGCTGTTGTCGACCCAGAAAAAAGAAACCGGTTGCTACTCGGGCGGATCCGCCGCCTGCGTATTACTCGGATTTCAACTTTTATGCAGAGCAAATGCGAGATCGCCAACTGCATACCTTAGACGATGAAGATGACGACGACGACGACGACGACGACGATGAGGCGTTGCGAGAGAGTACCGAGCTTCTGAGATCACAGAGAAGCAGTAATCAAGGGGAAACCGTGCATGCACATTGGCTGTCTTGTTTTGGACGTCGAGATCGGTGTGTTAGTTCATGCTATTCTGATCTATCTTAATTACTGATATTTCGATCTTATAATGTCTAGTTCTCGTCTGCCATTCACTCAAAAACTTCCAAAGCGAAGAACACCGTCTCTGATATCCACGGAATCTCTTTCAAATATCCTCGCGCCGGCGTCACCATCAACATCGGCAGCACCACGTCTTGCGCACAGTGGTTCGAGCTCCAGTTTACGCACCGGGCATTTTGAAGACTACGGATTGGCAGATGCCCAGTTGGTGCCTGACAGTTTTGTGGTTTCTGTGCCGTTGACAGAGACTCGAAGTTCCTCCGACGAATTTTCAGAAAGTGAACAGCAGTTTGCTGAACAGCAGCAACAGCAACAGCAGCAACAGCAGCAGCAGCAATATCAGCAGAGATTAAGCATGAGTCTACATGAACCGGACTTTATAAGTCTTGCTGATCGCCAATTTTCTGGAATCTCAGTATAATCATGTGTGGTATTCTATACGGCCTGATATAATATATCTTTGTAATTAAAGATTGGTTTTGGTTGAAATTTATGATCTTGGGTATAGGTTCGCGTTATTATTGGTTGGCTGGTCCTTGTATTATGGTTTAACGATATTGGCGTATACACTGATTTTATTATACTTTTGCGCTTTCATAATTAATAATACCTTATAATAGACGGAAAGGTCTATAATCACAAAAACAAAAAAAACAAAAAAAGCTATATACACTACTACTCTAGTCTTACCACCGGTGGTGGATTTCGTCCCCCGCCTTTCCTAGGTTTCGGCTCGCGCTGCCGCTTAGGAATAGTAGCACCCTTTGGAATATCCAAATCGGCAGGCGCGGTAGTTAACTTTGCCTCGCCGTTCTCAGCCTTCCGACTCCATCCAGTTTTAAACAATGGCTCAGGTTTGAATTTCGGAAACGGGTGCGCTTCAGTGTTGAATACCACTTTATCGAGCGGCAGCACCGTGTCATCGTCTTCAAAAAGAAGGTACAGGTACTTTAACGTTTCTGCCAACCAAAACGATTCCATATTATCTCTGAATCGTGGCGGCAATTCATTCACGTTTTCTAATGAACTGTACCCGTTCCCATTCATCAACCGCGCGTGCTTCTGAAACGCTTCAAAAATGCTCCAGCCCCATCTACGATAAATAGGATCTTTTGTAATTCGCCACATGACAAATAGCGACTCAACTGTTTCAGGACGTTGAAGATTATGTGAGTCCTGATATTTGATCGTAATATCTTCAGTGCTTGAATCCTCCGTGTTGAAATACGCAATCTCGGGTGCGATGCCAGTCTTGGTGACAGTGTACATTTCGTAGCAGGTCTTCATGAGTTCTTTTGCCAGCTTCATATCTGCCGCCTGGGCAACTGTCCAACTTGTTCGTTGCGCGAGTTGTAATGAATACCCATTTGTGGCGCCTAATGCAAGATTTCCTGGTAAGAAGCATACGAGGTGGTCCATTTTCGGGACAGTAGCTTGATTTATGCCATGAGGAAGTTCAGCGACAAAAGTCAAGCCGCCTGGCTTTGATTTCTTAATGAGTCGTTTTTTCAAACCGGTCATGGACTCATCGTACATTTGTCTGTACAGCGGTTCTCTGCTCGAGGTTTGCAGGTATTGTTTTAGCAAGTATTCTGTAATGGTTTGTTAGTTTTGGCCGTAATTTGAGATATCCTTTTCTATCTCTTTTATATATATATATATATATATAGTTTTTTGTTATTTTCAGCGGGCAAGCACTTACCATAATAAGAATCGCCTCTTGAGCCAAGTCTGATGTTGCTCCCCCAAAACAATCCAGTATCTGGATGAATAAAAATTGGCACAAGACCGTCTTCAGCATGGTTATTGTCTACAACCTGCATGACCTTTTCTGCCTTTTCCCAATACAATGACTCGCCAGTCAACTTAGCCACGTACTTGAACTCAAGCTGTAATGATGTGGCTTCAGCTGTACTGCTTGCACCACCGTCTGCTGGACTCTTGCGACCGACGCCAGAGTGCAGGTTGACGTCGGCATACGGTATGCCTGACGAGGAGTCGAATGCGCCAATGAGTCTGTTTGCAAGATCGACAGCTTTCTCGAGATATAAGTCATCGTAATCGGAGAGATAATGCGCCGATAGCAGACCGCCTAGCATCCGTATCGTTGTCTCGAAGGTGGATACTTCGCAGTCAAGATCATAAGTCAGGTTATTTGCGACCCAATCTCTGGCAACACGTAGCGGCTCGTCCAAGTGCATTATCATCATTGTGTCAAGACAGTCGACAACAATCCATCCCAGGCCACTTTCGCCGTACATGTTGCGGCTCTTCTTAGAGATTGGATTATAAATATCCTTTCCTAGAGCGTATTTTTCGTAGTCATTCCATGATTCAAGAAAGGCTTCTTTGATTGCGGCTTGCTGTTCCTTCGCAGAAATAGAATTCGGTTTCGACGAAAAAGAGTCGCTACCACTTGACATGAAGTAGAATATCACGACAACGAGTCCAAACAGAAACAGCGGACCGGTCCACCGCGATCGTCTCGAATCAGGCCCCGCAAAACGAGAATTCTGAGGCTTGTCTTTGTACATCGGTAAGAATCCGCGTGAGTTTGCTGATGACGATGAAGCCGTCGTTGCTCGAGACCAGACGTAGTCTTCAGCCTTGCGCACCTGGTCGCCAAAATCGGGTAGCTTTTGCGGCAGATTAAAGCTCATTAAAGATGAGTAGAGTACTGAGCTGCTATGCAACCGATGATATAGCCGTATGTTATAGGAATAGCAATGAAATTGTAATTTGTGCACACCCCCTCGATGTGACGTCGTGATTATGTAATTACAGGGCCGCGCTTATAAATAGATTTATTTTGTAATACGTTTGTATGTCAGACTGATTTTAATTCCGATTAAACAATTGATATTTGTATATATCATCGAATAGAGTGTTAAAACGGGCGGACACATGCGCAAAGAGAGCAACGAAGAGGCACTACGCTCCAGATAAGGTTTATCTCTCTCGTCACGCTTTTTTGCTTCCGTACTCCAAAAACAGCCATCTTTTTGTCTGACTGACTCTCTTCTTCTGGTCCTTCGTATTATCTTCTTCTCTCTACTCGCTCCCTTGTCTGTATCTACGTCCACATCTATATACTGTCTTTCTTATCGGCCCTGCAATGCCCGTCCTAGAGGTATTGTCCACGCTGCCCCACTTCTCGCATCCATTACTAATTCCCGCTCGCAGAACCTCAAGAACTTCATCCGGCACGGCAAGCAAGCTTACGAGTGCGACGGCACAAATGAGGATGCGATTCTTGAAGACTCCGCCTCTCCCGATTCTTCCGAGCAGGAGAATTTTGAGACCGCCATCCAGCGCATAGTCGCCGAGGAGAATGAGCTAAAATCAAAGTTGCCTTCCTACCCCGGCCTTGACAGATGGGTTTTGCTCGACAAGATGGGCGAGTATGTTTACTGATTTTCCTCTTGTATATCTCATTATCTTACTTTTTTGTGATTCTTTTAGTGGAGCTTTTTCAAATGTGTACAAAGCTCAGAGCAGAGACACTGGCGAGATCGCAGCCATCAAAGTCGTGCGCAAATACGACATCACGACCCTCGAAAATAATCGTCACCATCTCGGAGAAGAGGCCAAAAAGCAGCAGAAGACGGTCGACGTATGAATCCTTATGTCTCTTATGATTTCTCCTGATTGCAAGCATAAGCTAATTCTAACTTTTTTTTTTATTAAACAGCGTGCAAGTATCCTCAAAGAAGTCTCGATCTTGCGGCAAATCGACCATCCAAATATCGTCCGGCTCATTGATTTTTTTGAGTCTGACCAGTTTTATTACATCATCATGGAGCTTCTTCCCGGCGGCGAACTCTTCCACCAAATTGTCAGGCTGACATATTTCTCAGAAGACCTCTCCCGACACGTCATTGTCCAAGTTGCCGAGGCGCTGCGGTATCTACACGAAGAGCAAGGTATCGTGCATCGCGACATCAAGCCCGAAAATATTCTCTTCTACCCCGCACCTTTCATTCCTTCCAAAGAGATCAAGCTGCGACCCGGAGACGAGGACAAGGCTGACGAAGGCGAGTTTATCCCCGGCGTTGGAGGCGGTGGAATCGGCCGTATCAAAATTGCGGATTTCGGCCTCTCAAAAGTCGTCTGGGACTCGAAGACGATGACGCCATGTGGCACTGTTGGCTATACTGCACCCGAAATTGTCAAGGACGAGCGCTACTCAAAGTCAGTCGACATGTGGGCTCTCGGCTGCGTGCTCTACACCTTACTCTGCGGCTTCCCGCCATTCTACGACGAGAGCATTCAATCGCTTACCGAAAAGGTTGCCCGTGGCCAGTACACTTTTCTAAGTCCCTGGTGGGACCCCATCAGTAAAGGCGCAAAGGATCTGGTCTCGCATCTTCTCACTGTCGATCCCGAACGCCGCTACACCATTGAGCAATTCTTGCAGCATCCCTGGATCACACAGTCTGACGTCCCCACTGTTCCCGCATTTGATGCTCCTCCTAGCTCGTCGGAAGCAATGAGCCCGATGATGATAGACATTATCGCCACACCAGGCGCCGGCCGTGGTGGTCGATCACCGGCTACTAACGCGCTCAAGGAGGCCTTTGACATTTCCTATGCGGTGCATCGTATGGAGGAAGAACGCGCACGCAAACAAGGTGGCGCACAGAACCTCGGCATGCTTAACGAAGAAGACGAGGATGAAGAAAAAGAGTTTAGTAATTCTTCTTCTGCTGAGCGGTTACAACAGGTCGAAGCGGGCCTGCGTAACGTGCATATGTCAAATAACCAGCCAAGAGCAGCGCCTTCTACCCAGAACAAACGAGCGAATCATAAGCGCAAAGAGTTTGAGCTGAATCTGAGTGGTGCTACCTTGCTTGAACGACGGAAAGAGCGGGCGCAGCATTTTAAAACTCCAGTTATGGTATCGTAAATCCTTTCTTTTTTCTTTTCCTGCAAGTTTTTTGTTTCCTTTTTGTCTTTCTACTTGTCCTTGCATTGAAATAAATGAGTTGTGTGGGTTAGAAAGAAGAAGTGTAATTTTGAACTTTTGTATGTTCTGTCTTGGTTTTCATCTTTGTTTTCTTTTTTTCTTTATTTATTTTTATTATTATTCTTTTTTTACACTTCTTATGATCTTGGGTAATTTGGCTGGTTTTTATTCTATTTTTATTTCTTTTTACTTTCGACGTTGGTATTTGCTATTTTTCTCAAGTCTATTCTAGTTTTCACTAATAATGAGCATCTATGTTGCAATGTCTCCGTGAGGTTTGTGTTTCTTAGTTTTATTTTATACTTATAAAGATATAATCATTACTATGTACCTTTTTTTTCTCTTTCCTTAAATTGGCTTCAATTAAATTTTCAATTACTCTTATTACATTCAAATTATGACCTGCTATTTTCTATCATGCAGCAGTACGCAAACTTCTCACATGAAATCATCAAACTCGTCGAACTTTGAGTAATTTGTCGTGTCGACAGTATCGTTAATCTTGGCGGACGCAGCGCTCAGCGTCGGCTTACCTTTCTTCTTTCCTTTCTTTGGGTTCTCGGCAGCCTTCTCTTCACGAAGTTTCTCATTGCTGATAGCTGTCAGCGTGCTCGCAAGACGACGCACCTGCTCGGAATTCAGAGGGCCGGCGAGACCCTTGAGCAGGAGCGGTAGGAGAATAACGGAGTAGTTTGGGCTCGTGGTGAGAGTTGACAGAGTCTCGCCTAGTTTCTCTGCTAGATTTTCAAAATCTAACTTAGTTTTAGCCTTGAATATAGGGAGTGTAGCAATGTCGATCTCCGCGGGTGATATACTCTCGGCAGCGGGAGAAGCAGCAGAGCTACTAGGAGTCGACTGTCGCGATGCAGAGTCAGAGGACGCAACGGCGGGTTCAGGTTTGCCAACTGCTTCAATCGATACATCACCAAACAAGTCCGCAGCATTGTCAAGATCCGCGTCTAATTCAATCTGCCTCAATCTCGCCCGTCTCTGATCCGGCGTTTCCATCTCAGCAAGCTTCCTCCGTTTTTCTTCAAGTTCGGCTAATTTCGCGGCTTCACGTTCGGCAATCTTCTGTGAAAGTGGTACCTTTTTCTTAGGTTGTGGCGCTGGAACACTGGGCTTGTCTTCGTCTGAAGACGAGGCATCCCATGAATCTAGAATCGGTTCGTCGGAGTCTTCTTCGTCATCCCATTTAGATTTGGGAGCCAGAACGCTAGGAGATTCTTCTTCTTCATCATCTTTGCAGTTTTTTCAATGTCAGCGTGCTTTTTAATTGTTGAAAAGGGTCACATAATCATGCTGTGAGATATAAAAATTACGTACCCCAAGCCATTGTTATCTATGCTCTGCTTGTTAACTTTTTTTCTTCGCAGATAAATTTCTTTTCTTTTTTTTTTTCTTTTTCTCTGACCGGAATACTGTCAACTCTCTCTTT
The DNA here is from genome assembly GCF_038497685.1 of Kockiozyma suomiensis. Taxonomy (NCBI): domain Eukaryota; kingdom Fungi; phylum Ascomycota; class Lipomycetes; order Lipomycetales; family Lipomycetaceae; genus Kockiozyma; species Kockiozyma suomiensis. Next base: position 279,006 of record NW_027117679.1, read on the forward strand.
ATATTTAAAGAATGTCTTCCTGCTGTGGAGAATTGAAGTGTGAATATATGTTCGATGTCACTTGCGCCGCTCTAGATTTCTAATTTTTTTTTTCTTACCAAATGCTATAAACCCTAATATTTCATTTTTTATATGTTTAGCCTGTGTTTAGAGCAATATTCCACTGCCTATATTCAAGCGTTTTGGTGTTTTAAAGGTCATACTCCGACGAGAAAGTCATCGTGCCGAGTACGCAGTGGCTTTACGCAGAGAAACAAACGACATAATGGTTTTGAGTTCTTTATTTTTCAGTAGTTGGATGTTGCACTTTGAGTGGTGCAAGCCTGGGAAGTATTAGCAGCAGCTTTTTTATAAAACAGATAAAATGAATTGCAAAACTATATGAACATATAAAAAAAGGAGAACCTAAAGCTACATTCGAGTTATACCCAATTAAGAAACACTAAAACTCGTAATAAACCCAATAACTATTACTACAACCAGCTTTTTTCTACTCCTTTGATTTCTTCTTCTTCTTCTTCTCCGGGCTATCGTCATCCGACTTCCGCTTCTTTTCTTTCTTTTCGGATCCGGCTTCCTCTTCGGCCTTGCGCTTCTTCTCCTTCTTCTCTTTCTTCTCCTTCTTCTCCTTCTTCTCCTTCTTTTCATCTTCCGCGGGCTCATCCGCAACAGCCGGTTTGGCCTCAGCGACCTCCTCAATCAAAGGCTTGCTCGCCTCAGGCTTTGCGTCCTCAATCTCCTCATCGGGATTAGCCTGGCCGTTAGCATTAAAATCAACGTATCCCTTCTTCCACGTCTCGGGAGTAGCCTCAGTAGTGCGACCGTACTTGTCAAGTTTGCCATCGGCCTTTAGCTTCTTCTTCTCAAGAGCAATAGGTCCCAGACCCCATCGGCGGGGGTAAGTGTCGCGCTCCATGATGCAACGCTTGACCTTTGCCACAACGCCGTGGTCGCAAGTCGACAGCTCGACAGTCGACATCTGCGCAATGGCAAGGGCAATAGCCTCACCCTTGGTCGTCATCAGCACAACCTCCTCGTGCACTTCAATATCGGCCTCGTATCGCAGCAGACCCGGAAGCATAAGCTTTGCACCGTAGCAGACTGCATTGACAGCCGAGTCCTTGACGACGATTCGCTTGTATCCAATAAGTAGAGACTCAAGAGGTCTAATCACACGTCTCAAGTACGACTCGTCGCGAGTGTTATCATACGTCCACTGCGCATCAAGCACATCGTGTAGCGTCACCATGTCGTCGCTCTCGCCCATCGCTCCCGATCGCACACGACGAAGTTCCTGCATGTGTCCACCAACACCGAGTAAGAGTCCCAAGTGCACGCACAGAGTACGAATATAGGTACCTGCCTCGCAAGACACCCAAAAGACACCAAGCTTGCGGTCATTATCAAACTCAATCAGTTTTTGCTCGTGAATAGTTCGCACACGCAGCTGACGCTTAACAGCCGAGATCAGAGGCGGGCGCTGGAAAAGCGCACCAGTGAGTGTCTCGAGCTGACGAACAAGCTGCTTCTCGCCTTCGATCGTGTCGTGAAGGCGAAGCACGCACACATACTCCTTTCCTGCACCTTGCTGTGACTTTACGAGACGGGTGGCACGATCGATGCAGACAATCAGACATCCAGTGACCTTGGGATCCAAAGTTCCACTGTGACCAGTTTTCTCGACCCTATTCATTAATTAGTTATGTGTATTATATATAAATGAAAGAAAAAAAAATTGCTACCTCAGGATTCGCTTGACCCAAGCGACAACTTCGTGACTACTAGGATTGCTCGGCTATATACGAAAAACAATCAAGTCAGTCTCATCTTTCAATCAACTCTAGAGCTGGTAATTGCATATAATCGCATACCTTGTCAAGATTGATGACACCACTGCTGATATAACTCTTGAGATCTCTTTTCAAAGGCGTGCTTCCACTAGTTCAAATCTGTTAGCCCTGATTTACGAACTTCATATCATTCTACAAAACGCACTTTGGAATTGGAGTGTAGTGTCCTAAATATCAGTAGTCAGTATATATGAGCGGAGATGATTCATGAAAAAAATCAATAAAAAAAAAAGAGAAAACGCACCAGTTCGCACGACAAGCTTATCGTAGTTCTTCAAAAGAAGAGGCCATGTCGAAGTATCAACACTAGCATTAACATTCTCAGGCTTAATCACAAACTGATCAGAACCAGATACCTCGGTAGACATTTTGCTGGCAACTAATGCTGTTTATAAATAATAGAAAAAAGAGAAACAGAAAACAGATAAAGCAGTTTTAAAAATGTGAGCACACGCTTTCGCTAGTGCTTGATTATACGCCTAAGATTTCTCGAAAGCGATAGTGCAATGATTCCTTTTCTAAACAAACAAACCAAAACACGAAGAATATTCAGTTTCAGAAAATATCGTGTGGTCAAAGTCGAAAGTGGTGAACTTGCAACAGATTTGTGTCGCTGTTGGGAGATTTTTTTTTTCTTCGAGGACTATAAAAAATTTTGAGACTTTAAAAACACACAAAACCCTTGAATAAATCAGCAGTACTAAACCCCTCAGAATAGTAGTAAGATCGCGTTTGATGTTATTCTACAGATGTGTTTGTGTCCTCATACCAAATGCTGAAACACGTTTTATAGTGAAAATACCTTTTGAATTATTGAAAACAATGTATACAATACATTGAATAGAATCTAGATTATGTACATATATACCTTTCCGTTTTAGTTGCCATCCTGCCTCTTTTACCATATACCCCTTCTAGTTTTATCTCTCTAGATGGACTTATTCTAGATATTGATAGCTGCTTGGAAAGAAAACCTGCTGTCTGGCGGTAAAACCGGGGGTTTCATAGGGTAGAAGCGTAGCTGTTAATGTATCGCAGCCGGGCTGGATGCTAGCTCAAAGCGAATAGCTGAGCAAAGGCATGTGCTGACCAGTTCATATTCTTTTCTATTCAAGCAGGATTGAGGATCATGGCCAGTGAGCACTTGTACTTGACCTCATCGGTTTTGCTATCCGAGCCCGCATCTGAAACTGGCGATGAGACTGTTGAATCAGACGAGAAGCTATGTCGTGGAGTGAGCAGCATTGTGGGCGGAGATAACGGTGTGTATTCCATATATTTGGGTGAAGACTGCGCCTGGGGAGTGGATTGCATGGATTGCAGAGATTGCGAGCTTGTGCGCTGCATAGGACTTGCTGGTGGAGTCTGCTGCTGCTGCTGCTGCTGCTTTGGAAACTGAAGAGTGGCTTCCTCAGAGTGAAGATGAGACTTGTATAGATCAAAGACTTTGCGATTGATGTGGGCAATATGATGTTCGGAGTATGCCTGTATCATGTTAATACCCACTCATAACAAATTCAAAAAGAATATAATGAAACTAACCATATTGCGAATGACAGCCTTTCTGATCCCGAGGTTGACGTCGTCAAAGAGGTCTACGCCCGGTTGCTGAGTATGATACTCTATAATATTCCTAAATTATACGTCAGCAATCCCAATTTCTCAGCACTAATATCATAAGCTGACTCAAGTACGTACTCGCATGTGCGTCTAATACCAGTCAATCTTAAAGTAATAGACGACGTGGTCCTCAAGAACGAGACAATATGCTGCGACGAACAGCCCTCCATCTTCTTCTGCGTCCACACATTATACTCCTTGCGTACTCTCTCGTAGAACTCACGAGGAAGATATGACTTGCCAGTCGCAAAGGAGGGATCAATTCTGTGTTGGAAGTATAGCAGCAAGAGCTGATAATCCTCGTCAGCGCGCCACTTTCGCGTCTTTACTGTTTGCCTGGGACTCGACATTGCGATGATAAACGAGAGTACACAGAAAAGACAGAGAAAAGACAAATAAAAGAACGAATGTAAGGTCCAAAAAATCAAGAGATAGCTTAGGTTGCAAATAGTTTACAAGTATCTGGGAAACGGGGTTGCTTTTAAGAATAGTCTGACCAAGCGCAGGGTGGCCCCTTGCTTCTAACGCGTTGCGACGCGACCCACTGTTTCTTGCATAAACGCGACATAATTACTATCTATATGCCCTAAACGCGTAACTGCTAGCTATATCCGACGCGTCTGCAAAGTAACTATAAAAGGGTACGCTGAGCATTCCTGGCATCGGGCTGCCTCAGATCGGAGCCATCAGCCCTTCTGATCCCCGGATCTGCGGAAACTATAACCAAAAATAGTCTACTACATTCTGTGATTTGCAAATAGCGTGCTGTGACTCTGTGATATCTGTATTTACACTGAATTATAATATACAAACACTATAATAATGTATTGTTCTCACTAGAGCTTCAGGTTCAGATTGTGCAATTCTCTTAGCAAATCAGATATCGACCTTTGCTCGTTCGGCTGCAACGGACCAGCCAAAGCCCGCACATGCATCGTCGTAACCGCATTCTCAATCCGCGTAATCGTGTGGTCCAAATATGCCGCAATCGCCTCGTCGCGTTCGCCAATATCTGATATCTCATCAACAATAGTCTCAAATTTGGCCCACGAGTCCTCGTAAAGCGATCCGCCGTTCAGATACGAGCACAGCTTCTCCAGTCGGAGCGATACATCACGCAGGGATGCAATCATTGAGTAAACCGGATTGGTGCGTTTCGCATTAGCAATTGCGCTTCGACTCGCCGCCGAATTGTCCGGCACATCAATCTTCATGCGTGCCGCCAATCGTTTGGGATAGATCATCGAAATTAGCTCTGTGTTTTCGAGTCCCTTGAGCTTCATCTCGCCAACGGTCTCCATCACCCATCCATAACCGTGAAGCAGCTTCAAATCACGATCAATCGCTCTCGCAAGTAAATCATCACCAAAGATCGCAGCCAGTCGATTGATATCCCCATCTGCCTCCTTGTACGCATCCTCGACTCGCTTCACTTCTGCAACAAAGTCAAGACTAACCGCGATGTGCCCGCCGTCTGCTACTGTAGATATTCGCGCAGTGCGATTCACCATCGGGCCAAAATAATCCATTCGTCGAGTAATCGGATCTCGCTCGCACACAGGTGAGCCCCAATGAATACCCATCCTCACCGACAGTCCTCTATAAATTAATGTGTTGTCTTCATCGACCACCTCCGCTCCATCGATCGAGTCTGTAATCTCAGCCGGCCACGGCGCAACCAGCAACTGACTCTGCACACTAAATGCCCACACCATGGCCGCGGTAGCAGTAGGAAAACATACCATAAATGCGTCACCTTCAGTCTTGACTTCGTAGCCGCCTACTATGCGCAGCTGTCGTCGCATTATCGAATTGTGCATCTTGATTGCTGAGCCCATAGCCACTGGTGACGTCTCCCACAGCAATGTTGAATTTTTAATATCAGTAAAAACCATCGCCAACTCGCCAACAGGCGGAGAGACCTCGTCGCCAAGTCTCGAAAGTCCCTGATTATTCGTTAGCTAGGCAGACCTTTGACTTGATAATTATAATTTGTACATACATTATCCTCTGGATAGTTCCTTGCACGCCTCCTCTTCAATTGCGGAAACAAGTCTTCTTCCTCGACAGTTGAAAACGAGCCAAACGACACACCCTGTGATCTCGCCCTCTGTTGCGCGGATAACTGCTTTCTCTTGCTCGAATCACCCACCGCCACACACATCACCACAATCTTATCTGTGCATCCATATGCGATCGCCAAATCTCTCAATTTTTGCGCGGCCCGCAACGGATCATCGCGCTCAGTAGCAGCTACATCAACTGCAGTCTGGTTATCCATATACTCCCATAATTCTCGACTAGCAATAATAAGCAGATCATCAATATCGCGAATCTGACATTCAACAATAGACGGCGCAGCCTGAACACAGGGAACTAGATTGAAATATCCAAAGGAACGCGATACATCAACTTGGTCGTTAAGTTTTCCGTTTTGAGATACAAATCCGCCTGCTTCACGAATCCGATCAATTTCAGGCGAAAATGCGGGCTCGTGCTTTTTTGTTAAAACACGGAATTCTCTGTCCGTCCTAGAGAGAATGGCTCGGACGTCGCCAATATTTGCGATATACAATCTGTTTCCGGCAATATAGACGACGGTGGCGCATGCTCCCGTACTCATATCGTCAGGTCCGATCACAGGCTGTTCGTCCACATCAGTGTAGACAAACGCCAACCGATTCTTATCGTCTCGCTCATCCATAGTCATAGCTCCCAACTGTTTATCAAGACTAAGAAATGTTCGTCGCAGTGCGGCAGGCACATGCTCTCCTTCGCGTAAATTCATAAGTTCGGTATCTAATTCACTAGCAAACCTCTCTTGTACATATTTTGCAATCTTAGAGCCGTGACGAGTAGTTGTATTACCATCAAATAACGCAAAAATCACTTCGTCTTCACTACCGCGAAAACGTTCGACAACCACGTCATTATACGGAAGATGATATAGCGATCCAAGAGTGTCGGCCATTCCATAAGACATCGAATGCACCTCTGTGCCGGAAGTACGTATACGTCTATCATCAGTCTGATCCGGGATCGACGAGTTTGTAAGCGTGATATCCATCAAACCCAGTACTCTCAGTTTTTTCAACCGCGAGAAATCCGAAAGATCGTGATCTGAGCGAGTGTTTGGTGAAGGCTTGATTTCTAGTCGCTTGTTTCCCGACAGATTCAAATATCTTAGCTTTAAATTGAAATTCCAGTTCCAATCATAAGGCCAGTTCGAAATATTGTACTTCAAAGAGTTACTGCCCACATCCAGCACTTCCAGATCACGAATCTCGGCAAGCTCACTTGGAATCGTCAACAACTTATTAGCATTCAAATGAAAAATTTTGAGTTTTTTCATTTGCGTAAGATCGTCGGCAGGTAGATTCGTAAGATCATTTCCGCTCAAGAATAACTCGCGCAGCTGTGTTAGCCGACCAATAGATCCCAAAGGTATCTCACTTAAAAAATTATATCCCAAGTTCAAAACCACAAGTTCATAAAGGAATGAAATCTCCTTAAAGCAATCATCATTTAATTGATTATCTGCTAAATATAAATATTTTAAACTTTGTGCAATCGTATTTGTCAACCGTGACGTCGAAGCAGTAGAGTCCTTTCTACTCCCATTCGATGAGTCCGATGAAAACGTACTAGGTTTTCGCATTGAATTAGTATCTGACATACTGAAGCTCATGTCATGCGGACTACGAGTGGATAGTTCCGAAATGTTTGAAGGCCGTCGATTACCGCTAAATTCATTCACCTCCTCGGAACTGGGAATAGGCTTCAAGGTATTTGTTTCAGAAGATGTACCAATACTAGAATTTCCATGATAGATTAGAATCGGAAATGCTTCCAAATTATTTGATGAAACATTCAGTATCTCCAGATTTGATAGATGCCAAATCTCAGATGGAAGACTGCTGAGTGAATTACTATGCACGTCCAGCTCTCTCAATTCAACTAAAAATCCTATTTCTGGAGGCAGGGACGCAAGACTATTTCCAACGCAGGTAAACTTTACCAGCTTCTTCAATTTACCTATTTCCGGAGGAATAGCACCAAAATGATTATTGTCCAGACTCAACTTTTCCAAATTTGGAATCATATCAAAAAACCCGTCCGGAAAACTTGACATCTTAGCATTGGCTAAATTGATTGAAGATAAAGTTCCCATTGGCAGTGATATATTAAATCGCGTAACTGGATTCTGGTTTAAATGTAGCACTCGCATTCTTCGAGAATACTTTTCAAGTCGTGAAACCGAGTTATGCGAACTGAAAAAGACTTCTAGACGTGGTAAGGTCATGATGATATCAATATTGGTCAACTCATTGTAGCGAATATCCAAAAATTTCAATGATGTCATATTTTCAAATGTTTCTGGTAACGAACCGCTCAAGGTATTATTTGTAAATGCCAAAGTCTCGAGAGCGCAGAGTTGGCCGATTTCAGGGGGTAGCTCAGATATCGAATTGAAAGAAACATCAAGCTCGAGCAGTGTAACCAAGTTGCAGACTTCAAGAGGAAAGGTTGCAAGGTAATTAAACGAAAGGTTAAGATATCTGAGATGGCGAAGATGCACTAAACTAGGCGGAAGAGTGGATAGACAATTATTTTGTGCTTTTAGGGAAATGAGTGCCTCGTGGTTTTCGAACTGCGCTTCTTCGAGTGACTCGAGTCTGTTACTCGAGACATCCAGGTAATTGAGTTTTGTGGCATACACAATGCTTGACGGCATATGAGTGATTTCATTTCCGCAAAATTTAAGGTCCTGTAGATTGCAGCAGGACTCAATGAAATGGTCCGGTACATCAAGCGACAAATTGCATGACAGATTTAGCTTGATTATCTCTGAAGCATGGCGGTATAAAGAGTCAGGTAAAGTGAGAAGATTTTTTCGCTGAAGGTCAACAGTCGCGTATTGTCTTTTAGTCACCAAAGAATCCTCAACAACCTAAAACATCATCAATTAGTCGGTATTTTTTTTTCTTGGAGTTATAAGTACTCACTCTGTCAATAGGCAAAGCTGTGAAAGCATCGATAAACAAAAATCGGCATAAATATCCTAAGTCTTCTCGGCCAAGTCCGGCAATCTGATCATCTTCTGTATAGCCACATAATTCTAGCATGCGTTTTTGTATCATAAGCGGCTTCTCGTCAGCGTTTAAAATCCGTAATAATCCTAGTCGCCTAAATCCGATCTGATAGTGTGCTGCTGAAGGCAAGAAGAACTTTCTACCCAGGATCAATAATAGTTCTGTAGTTGTTGTATCAAGGGGGCATGATACTGTTGAAAAGGTACCGTCTGTACGAAATACACGCACGTAGTATGTTGAAGAGTGATTTGGTGATGCATTCGGACGCGGAGTCACTTGTGGCTGCTTCTGTGCCTCTTGATCTGGGCCCAAGTCAGAATCAGCACGCATTACTCCCCATGATTCAGGCGGATCCCAACCGGTGTGAGGGATCGACTGTTTTCTGTCAACAGGCGAGGGGGAGACTAGTGTGTGCGGTGAAATTCCAGGATCAGAAAATGTGCCTTTACGAGAAGAAGAAAACGAAGAAGCTGAGGAAGCTGCTGCTCCGGCTCGATTGTAGGTGATGAGCTTTCTAGTTCGAATGAAGTGTCGCTTTGGTGCAGTGCGGTCTTGCGCCTGCTGGAACTCAGGCTTGAGCACCCCGGACATGTCATCAAGATGAGTATCTAAAAAAAACATATCTGAATTTACATCTCGACGAGAGGAAGCTGCGGACGAGGCTGACTCTGCGACAGAGGCTGAATCGGGTTCAGAGTGCCGGAAACTAAAATCTGAGGCGACTGTTCCAAAGTCAGCACGGTCACGGTCGCGAACCTTGGTATTGTGCTTTGAGAATATAGCAGAGGTGTCGTTGTGATTTGGATAGGATTTCCCATTTTGCACTTGGATAGAGGTAAGTAAGTGAGTAGAGGATAGAGAATCAAAGGAGGACGTACGGTCATGGTCTCTTCTGTGCATTAGCTTGCCCAAAAATCCACCGCCTTTCCGCTTTTCACGAGAGCCGTTTGATTCATCCGAGACTGACCTCGGAAAGGTCAGATCATCGGAGCTCATTACGCAGAGGAATACACGGGTAGACGGCGGATAGTGCGGAGAAGGAGACTGACTTACTGGAGAAGGCGGTCACAAATAAGATTGGGAGATGCGGCGGTTCATTGAAACCAATTTAAGGGAGTTTTAGCATATGTTACAATATACAATATAGATACATTATCGCTTCTTTCTAAATAATGCAAAGCTATCTTCATCGTCGCTTTGATCTTCATCATCATCATCATCTTCTTCTTCTCCTCCTTCTTCCTGTGTATGAAGCTTCTTGGCATCTTCAATATCACCTTTGCTATCTGTATATTGCTTCTTCATCTGCTCCCGCATTGCCTTCAGCTTTTGTACCCGTTCTTCAAACTCCTTCTGCTCTTCAAATTGCTGATAAAGGTCATTCTGCAACACCTCTTGATTTGTATGTCGTTCCTGCTCATGCTGCTCCCGTAGATCAGGAGATACCGCACCCTGATTGTAAAGCTCTGGCGCATGCTCAATAATTACGTTTGTATTTGTATTTGTATTCGTATGCGCTGCTGCAGCTGCCGCAGAAGCAATATCTTTCTGAAAAGCTGCCCACTCAGCATCAAGATCTGGAGTCTTTTCCTTTTCTTCTGCCATCGAGTTGTCAAAGAAATCCTCAGGAAGACCGCCATTCCCGCTCTTCACCCTCTTGATCTCTTTGTCTGTCTCTTTATCTTCGCCATTCTCTGTCAAATGCCTTTTAGCTTTCCGATTCTGTGCTTCAGCATGTTTCTGAGCTCGACTTTTATGGGTAGGCGTAGTTTTGTGAGCATTCCATTGCTGCTCGCTTCCTATCAGCAGATCGCAAGCTGTGCAGTGTATTCGCCCTTCATGTGTGTATTTAACAAGCGGATCCTCTACTCTTATTACCGCAGTAGGCCTAAAAAGTACCTGCATTCTTTTGCTTCTCCAAACGAAAAGAAAGAGAGTAAGATATATCTTTGAGAGACAAGATGTGTGCTGAAAATTACTAAGCTCAGCGTGCATCTCAGAACACAGAATAGAGTTTTCTACGTCATCGCTAGATTCTTTGGTCTCCCAGCTCTCCCTGCTGATGCACACATCCACAAGTACAATTGTATTGTAAACATACTGATCTTATACCGGATATCAGTGCACTGTAGCTCATTCGATAGTATTTCTGAAGGGAATCTATAAGTGAGATTCATTCGCATAAACACAAAACCCAAACAATCAATATATCTCAATATATTTATGAATGGCTGCGGAAATAGGTACGGTCCTAGTATTTCCTTTTTGCTTACGCGATATCTTTATACTGATCGATTATGCACAGAACCAAGACGCTCGTCTCGAGCCACAAAAGGAGTTCATTCAGCTGCTCTCAGAGACGCATCGCCCGATCTAGCACCTCCAAAGAAGCGCTCACGATCAACAGCGGCAACCTCTCGCAAGAAATCAAAGAAAAAGAAACCTACAGAATCAGGCACAAATGAGAACGATCAAGATAGTAACGGGGAAGAATGGGTCGATGACGGATCTATTACGCGATGCGTTTGCGGCCTAGAGGAAGATGACGATAAGCCGCTGATGGCTCAATGCGAGAACTGTCTTGTATGGCAGCATACTGAATGTACAATGGGTGTAACTGATGAAGATCGAGTGCCTGAGAAGTATTTCTGCGAGCAATGTCGGCCAGATTTGCACAAATGGTATTTTGATCGCAAGAAGGGGGAAGACGAGGAAAAAGCTATTCAGGTAAGTTTGAGTCTTTCAATTTCTTTGGCGTTGTCATTTTGTTGATTTGAGTGTATAGACACAGAAAAGACGCAAAGCTGTTGAAAAAGAAGAAAAACCGCAAGTCTCAAGACGAAAGCCATCAATCTCGTCGCCTGTAAATACTACGCCAGCTCCTGCTGCAGATACGACTCAGACAGAAGCAAACAAACCAAACGCGTCAATTGATACCATATCCGACAACGTCCGGAAATCAGTTGCTAGAGCCATATTTGCTATTCTTGAAAAAGCGGTCAATGAAGCGGTTAATAATAAGTCGCTATTTCTTCAAGAAGACCAAACTGCTTCGTCATTCGCAGAGCAGCTGACATTAGCTATCGAAGACGCCTTATATGAGCATTTTGCAATCAAAGACTCTAAGGATCCGGGACATAAATATCGAGACAAATTTAGGACAATCTCATTCAACCTTAAAGATGTCAAAAATGAAGCATTACGAGCTCGCGTACTCTCTGGAGAACTGGAACCCAGTCACATAGTCGTCATGTCTCCTGACGAATTGATGAATCCTGAATTACAAAAACTTGCTGAGGCAGTGCGAAAAGAAAGTATATCTCAGAGTACGCTTCAGAAAGTGGAAGTTCCAAGAATCAGAAGAACGCACAAGGGAGAGGAGTTTGTGGGAGATGTCGATCCGCTGCACCCAGACTCTAGTGTGCAGGCCACTACAGACGAAGATTTAGAAAGCAAAAGGCCATTCTCAAGCGGTCCTACTGCTGTGAATTACGAGCCTCGCAGATCAGCTTCGCCGTTTAGTAGTGGTGGTGGCGCTTATTCGCCCGACTACAGATCCGAATACTCATCTCTTTCTCCGCAAAAAGAGGAATATGATGCCGAGCCAGGTTTGCAAAATTCTGGTAGCCCGTCAGCAACACCGGATGAGGAATCAGGAGATTTACCTCCTCTTGCACCTCGATCTCCTTCGCCAACAAGATCTCAGCTACAAATTGAGGACGATGAAATTGACAGATTAATAAATTCTGATTCAGAAGATGAAGAGAAAGATAAAAACGAGAAAGTTAATTCTAGCGATTCGCAGTCACCAACTTTGTCTGCTGCGCAGTCAATCATCTGGAAGGGCAAAATGAATATGGTTTCAGTAGGTAATTTCTCTGCGCACGCTGTACAAGTCGGTGGTCCTGCATTTGACGGATACTCCAAATGCTGGAGTGATGTCGTACCCACCAGCGTTGATATTGACGGTAGACTGGCGCGCGATCGTGCTTCGAGCTACTTGTTCAATGTGGCAAGCACTCGCGATCTCGTGGCTGTAAAATTTACAGCGCAGGATGCAGTGGGTCAAGCAGGATTTGATAAACTTTTTGACTATTTCGAGTCTCGTGACAGATATGGTGTTATGAGGAATAAATCCGCTGCTGTCAAAGACGCGTATCTGGCGCCAATGACTCCTAGTGGTCCTGTACCGGACTTCGTATCTAGAATCAGTGGGTTTGACTTTGCAGCAGTTGTCACTCAGTCTTGCTTGATAGGAGTATATGTAGTTAATAGAGGCTCTACACATCAATCAAATCAGCCTGTTGTCGGATTACAACATCCGCAATACAACAATGACGAGCTCAGTCGAGGTTTAAGGGCAGAATCTTACGAATTGGAGTATGACCCAACTAGAGTTTCTCCCCCGGTTGTGCCACAGCAGTCTCCGCCTCCTTTATCGCAGCAACATTCGGCGGTTAGTATTGCTCTAGGGTCAACAATTAAGGCGTTGGGTTTGCCGCAGGACGCGAATGAGCTTTTGACAAAAATCATCCTCAGTTCACCGGAAGTACTAGCGAATCCGGCATTAGCATCGGACCCTCTTTATCTAATTACTGTCGTTAAAAGGTACCAGCAAAATGGCAACGGAGTGTAAGAATGTGTATAAGTATAGTGTCATTGTATAACAGATTCAGGATTATGAGGAATATATAATTATATTGGTGGTGTATGCAAATTACAAGTTTTGTATTTTAAGCAAATTTATGTCGTTGTTCCTTCAATCTTTTTCGCCTTCTTGTCATCTTCGTTTGCACTTTTTTTCCTTTTAAAAAGTTCCTTCAGCCTTCCTTTAAAACCTCCTCTACCGCGATACTCTCGTTCAATGTCTTCTTCGTAAACAAATCTCCGAACGAGAATATTAAATACGGTGCCAAACACTAGAGCCATAACTGTACTTGTCAAGATGATAACATTATACGGCATGCTGAAATCCGGCGTCGGGAGCGCGAGTAGTAAACTTGATGTCCGCATCACGTACGCATCTTCGGGAGATGAAGATATAACGCGAAGGATTCCAGGAGATACGTCGAATCCTCGATTAGCGTCAGGTGGGTATTCTGCCAGATACAGCAAAGTCTTGTCGAAATCGTAAGATATTGTTAATGACGAGGCAGCAGGGATCGTAAGAATCATTTCAAGATAAGTTCCGCGAACGCGCTCTAAAAATGGCTTGTATAATATCTTTTGAACTGGATCGAAACTGCTATATCCGGATACATGAGTCGTCATAGATGAGAGATATGGTTTCATATACCAAGGAAGGACTTCATAGTAAATTACGGAGATATCAGAACTGGATGATGGGTTGCGGATGATGGTTTGTATACCCCCGTGCTGTTGTCCGCGGCCCGTCATTGAGCGCTGAATGTGGACAGGAGCATGCGAGATCGGTGATACTGAAGATGTATTATCTGTGTCAAATGAAAGATTGAACTCCTCGTTTTCTAGATTCGTAATTAGTACCGGAATATCGATATTGAAAAAAATATATATATATAAATACGGACCGACTAAGGAAAAGCAAGCTCTTGTATCATAACTGCTCAGAACGGTTCCACCTTGCCGACTCAAGCTCCAGGCCCCAGTAATGTGGGCACAAATGTTATATCCGGCATTTTCTCCAAACTCGTTCAGTTCTGTATCGTCAACTTGTTCAAGAGCACATTTGCTGTTCACTGATTTCCCAAAGAGATCCGATATTTTGTACTTTACTGTCGGCGCTGTTGGCAAAGGGAAACATTTCTCTGACGAGTGGTATTGTTTCGATTCGTCGCACATCAATCGCTCAACTGGACGTGGTATCGGAACAGGAGCATGATTTTGTCTCTCGAGGGAACGTAAGACATCAAGCACGACGTTTATCTTTTGCGACATGCCAAGTCTGCAGCCGCGGTAGGTGCATTCGGGAATAAAATCAAGAGACATACTTTGCCATTTTGAGTCAAAGATCTTGTGTCCGTCTAGTAAACTAGAAATACCGGCGCGTCCCTTGCAAGGTAGAAGCTTCACGAATGGAGTCAGGTTCTCTGTACAAACGGTTTCGCGTGGAAGAGAGCCATGGAATAAAAATTTGTCAGATGAAGAGGGAGATGACGGGCTGAAGGAGAGCGGATTGATAGTTGTTCGTGTGGAATCGACGAAGTTTAAAGAAGCGCAAAAAAGACCAGATAGGGCATTGACTAGCTCATACCAGCGTCTTTCGGCTCTAGCAAAACTCATTAGTATATTGCCCCAATAATTCTAAACAGGAAAAGTAAACATACTCTGCCAATTCACTACCTTCCATCCACGCCCACACCTCGACGCCAGTTCCGCCCGCAAATTCACCTTGCTCGGGTAAAGATCCCCACTCAGATGCATCCCACCAACCCTGTGCAAACCTCAAATGCACCTCGTGAGCATGCGCACTTTTAATTATCTGGCCCACGCTGCGGGGAAAAATTCCATAGTGTGTTATATCGCGAACTGAAGGGGCTAGTTCTGACGACAGAGAGAAAGAGAAGGATGCGAGGAGCGCGTTTCGCGGCAATGGACGCAGATCAAGTTTCTCGTAGTATCCACACACAAGTAGTGCCTGAACTAGACATACAAATATTATTCTGAGTCCAGTCATCGCACCATCGCCGATTGTGTTGTTGGTGTACTTTGATGCTTGATAGATTTTATTACCGGCACCAGCCGCACGTGTCCCACGTGACTACACGTGACTGACAGGGGCGTCTGGAGACGATAAACGTGTCAGGGGCGATGAAGAGAAGAGCAAAGGTGAACAGCAGCTTGAGAGTGTGCGAATAAACCTGTGGATTAGTACGCTTTTCAATGGAAGTGATCTAAAAGTGCAGAGAATAGTAATTACTTGATTGGAATCGTCAAGCGATAGTTGTCCGTTTTCTGCAAAGTTGTCTGCTAACAACAACAACAACAGCAACAACAACAGCAGCAGCAACATCATCAACAACATCAGCAACATCAGCAGCATCAGCATCAACAACATTTTTAAACGATGGAGAAGCAGCAAGCTCTCAAAGACGACTTTATTGCAAAGATAAGGCGATACCCCTCTGCTCCGTCTTTCTCCAAAGCAGCGGCCGCAGTTCGCGGCAGACGCCTCACAACAACAGACGCTCCGCCGACATCCAGCGACATACCTCAGATCGCCGCCGCCGCCTCCCCAAGCATTGCTCCGGAAGCATCTGTATCTTCTTCCAGTGCGTCAAACTCTTCTCCACGTGTATCGGATTCGTTGTACGTGTCCACACCGCCGATGCCCTCTTCGGCTGTTATAGCCCAGCAACAGCCGCTTACGCCAATCACGCCTGCTACTCCTCGCACCGCTACTTCCAGCCGGCGGTCCTCAGGCAAGACTGATTCTGGAAGATCGACAAAGTTTAGCTTCAGCTCAATTGTATCATCGATCAAGGGTCCTCCCAAGTTTGAAAAAGTGCTTGAGATCTCAGGACCGTATAATACGCAGCATGTTACTCACGTCGGATATAACCTGCAAACACGTGAATTTACCGTATGTATCAGTGTTGACGAATTATTCTGAGTGTTTCTCATTGATAATTGTATTAGGGCCTACCTCCTGCATGGCAAAAAATTTTGGCAGACTCTGGTATCTCACAATCTGAGCAGGAGAGCAATCCACAGGCAGTAATGGATATCGTCGCCTTCTACTCCGACATCCAGTCCCATAGACCTGAAGACGAGATTTGGCATAAGTTTGATCATGCTCGTCATCAACATATGGCTTCGAACTCTTTCGTTCCCTCTACTCCTGCCTCACCGGCCGCATCACAAGTATTGCAGCACTACAATCCTCCCCCACCCCGCTCCCCGTATTTTCCAAGACACACTGAGGACTCCTTTGAAAACCCGCGACCGGCCCCTGCTCCACCTCCGCGAAGCAGCAATGGTTTGATGCCAAATCGGGTGGCTCCTAAACCTCCCGGATCAAGCAAGACGATGCAACAATCGTTCAGTCCGCAACCTCTTTTCCCACAGTCACCTATGGCATTCTCGCCGTCGCAACCAATTTCTCCGTCTCAGAAAAGTGGACGAAAGCCTTCGCTCCGATCGATATCTCAGCCATTACCATTGATTATGCCATCAACGCTCCATAAGCAGAGCTCACAAAACTTGCAGACTGTGATACAAAAAGAGCGTGTCAGCTGGCAAAAATACAGAGAGAAAGATCTTCCATCTGAGCCTCTCGACGAGTCGCCACTGACATCACCGGTCGAGCTTGCACCATCGCCGGAGCTGGCAAAAAATCAGGAAGACGCCAACATTTCGATTGACTCCGCAGTAATGCGATCAGTAAAGCAAAAAGACGACAATGCTGTCTTCACAGAGGAAGTCAAGACACCTCCCAAAAACGATCAGACTCCAAAACTTAGACAAGGCGATATCTTGCTAGAATCTCCTCGTCGATTGCGGCAGCAAACTTCGCCACGGCAGCAACAGAACGGTTTTATTCAACCCAAGTCTACTGTATCGGAAGCTCCCAAACAGCAAGATGCTGATAGACAGGCTGCTTCTGCTCGCAAACGTGAGTTGAAGCGGTTACGTGATGCCGAATTGATAAATCGTTTGACAGCCATTTGCTCGACCGGGGACCCAACGCGATTGTATCGCAATCTGCGAAAGATTGGTCAGGGTGCAAGCGGTGGTGTGTACACGGCTTATCAAGTTGGCACTAATCTATGTGTTGCCATCAAGCAAATGAATCTTGAGCAGCAGCCACAGAAAGAGCTTATTATTAATGAAATTCTTGTGATGAAAGAAAGCAAACATCCCAATATCGTCAACTTTATTGACAGTTTTCTTTTCACAGGAGATTTATGGGTAATTATGGAGTACATGGAAGGTGGATGTTTGACTGATGTCGTGACGTACAATATGATGTCTGAAGGTCAAATTGCGGCCGTCTGTAAAGAGACTTTGTTTGGACTTCAGCATCTGCATGCAAAGGGCGTTATTCATCGGGATATCAAATCTGACAACGTTCTCTTATCGCTAACTGGTGAGATCAAATTGACTGATTTTGGATTTTGTGCGCAAATTCAAGACACTTCAGTAAAGCGTACGACAATGGTCGGAACGCCGTACTGGATGGCTCCTGAGGTTGTCTCACGAAAAGAATATGGTCCGAAAGTCGATATCTGGTCCCTCGGCATCATGGCGATTGAGATGATTGAAGGTGAGCCTCCATATCTTACTGAATCGCCCATGCGTGCACTTTACTTGATTGCTACGAATGGTACGCCAGATTTGAAGGATCCTGGTGCCTTATCGACTGTGTTTAAAGCATTTCTTGGCTGGGCATTGCAAGTCGATCCCGATCGAAGAGCGTCGGCGGCTGAGCTACTCGAGCATCCATTCTTACAGCAGGCCGACAGTTTGCGCTCTCTTGCTCCGCTGGTCAAAGCAGCAAGATTGGCCAAACTGCAAGAACAAAACGCAAACAGCTCTTTGCAGAAGAAAGTTCCGGGTGCAAATCAGGTCAGTGCAGGGGGACACCAGCACGCTACTGCACAGCATGTATAACTAGCTAGAATGAATTTGGTCTATAGATTTCTGTTTATAAGGGAAGACTGGCGTATTTGATTGCTTTAATATGATTGTAAGGCAGTTCATGAGAATTTGTATTGTATTTTGGTTCAACTGTTCATTAGATCATATATTTCTTTTGATCATATATTTCTTTTATCTATTTCTAGTTTGTGATTGATTATATGTAACGGTTATGTATCTGAATAAGTATGTAATTGTGGCCTGGTACTTTAAAGTTTAGAAATAAACTCTGAGTCACCACAAATTTTTTTATCGAGCTACAGCGTCTTAACGAATATTTATCAACTTATATCTTGAATTTGTAATTTTTCTTCAGAATAATTTGGCAGAATAAAATATAATAGAATTATGTCTGATAAAGCAGTTGATGCCGCTGCCGAGACACTGGCAAAAACTTACCTCGACGAAGTGACTGGTGAGCAAGTATCCAAGACTGAGCTCAAGAAGCGTCAGAAGCAACGCGATTTAGCAGCCAAGAAGGTACTTATAAAACCTTCAAGAGATATGTTAATGAAAAGGAAAGCATTCTAATCTATTGTTGATATTTAGCAAGCGAAGGCAGCTGTCGCCGCCGAGAAGAAGCCGGCCGGTGCAAAGGAGGATGAGCTGACTCCTAACGTAAGTTATTACTTTTATTTATATTCAAACGCACAATTGATTTTGTTGGCCAAATACTAACTGCTCTCTCTAGCAATACTTTGAGATTCGTTCTCGTGAAATCAATGCTTTACGTGCTTCTCATAATCCTGATCCCTACCCGCACAAGTTCCACGTTACAACCAAGCTCGGCGAATTCAACACCAAGTACGCTAACCTTACTCGCGGTGAAACACTTCCCGAAGTGACTCTTGCCGTTGCCGGTCGTATTTACGTCAAGCGTGAATCTGGAGCCAAGCTCAAGTTTTACGATTTACGTGCTGAAGGTGTCTCGGTGCAGATCGTATGCCAGGCACAGGATGCCACTGGGGATTTTGCGGCCATGCATGAACATCTTTCTCGAGGTGACATTATTGGTGTCAAGGGCTACCCGGGTCGCACTCAACCCCAACGTGGTGGTGAAGGTACCGTGTCGTTGTTTGCCCGTGAGGTCGTGCTGCTTTCTCCATCGCTTCACATGCTGCCTACCGACCGCTACGGATTCAAGGACCAGGAGAGCCGTTATAGACAGCGTTACCTTGATTTGATTATGAATAACTCAACTAGAGATAAGTTTATTATTAGGTCCAAGATTATTTCTTATATGCGCCGTTTCTTTGACAGCCGGGGATTCGTCGAAGTCGAGACCCCGATGATGAACATGATCGCCGGAGGCGCCACCGCTAAGCCCTTCATCACTCACCACAACGATCTCAACATGGATCTTTTTATGCGCGTTGCTCCCGAATTGTACTTGAAGATGTTGGTCGTCGGAGGTATCGAGCGGGTGTACGAAATTGGCCGTCAGTTCAGAAATGAGGGTATCGACATGACGCACAACCCAGAATTTACCACTTGCGAGTTTTACGAAGCTTATGCTGATTACAATGACCTCATGGATACCACTGAGCTGTTATTTTCCGAGATGGTGAAGGAGATCACTGGAGACTACAAGATCAAATACCAGCCTCAGGGTCCGGACGGAATCGCCTACGATATTGACTTTTCAAGGCCTTGGAAGCGTATGGATATGATTCCCACCTTGGAAGAGAAGCTCAACGTCAAGTTCCCGCCCGGAGACCAGCTGCACACGGCCGAGACTGGCGAGTTCCTCAAGTCCGTTCTCGACAAGCACGGAATTCAGTGCCCACCTCCCCTTACCAACGCCCGAATGCTCGACAAGTTGGTTGGTGACTTCCTTGAAGATACTTGCATTAACCCAACGTTTATCATGGGTCACCCGCAGATGATGTCGCCTCTTGCCAAGTACCACCGCTCCGTGCCCGGTATTTGCGAGCGCTTCGAGCTTTTCGTTGCAACCAAGGAACTGGCAAATGCCTACACCGAGCTTAACGATCCCTTCGACCAGCGCATGCGTTTTGAGGAGCAGGCTAGACAGAAGGATCAAGGAGATGACGAGGCTCAGTTGGTTGATGAAGTGTTTTGCACTGCGCTCGAGTACGGATTGCCGCCTACTGGTGGATGGGGAGCCGGTATCGATCGGTTGACTATGTTCTTGACAAACAGTCATACCATCAAGGAGGTTTTGTTGTTCCCGGCCATGAAGCCTGAGGTTAATCCCCCCAAAGAGGAGTAAGATAATTTCTGAAGTATGAAATGTAGCGTGAAATAAACCAACATTATTAAAAAAATCATTCTTCTCTACCCTCTAATGCATTATTGATGAATGCCAACGCCGCCCATTAATTAATTTTAATGGGATCATCATTTGTTTTCACCCACATGAGAAATAGAAATAATTTTAGGCAGATGCGTAAAATGAAAAGCTGTAGTCTATCTGCTCGCTCTACAGTATAGAAGTGTAAAATGAATTTAGGGTTTAAATGGCTTGACTAGGAAGTCAATAAACATTTAAAGAAACCTGGCAATATTTCAACTCTCTCTTTTTAATACGAATGATGGCGAATCTGTGAGATGAATAAAGATATGTAATCTACGAGCGATTTAGGAGCTTTTGCATCAAAATAGAAGAAAAAACAGTGAGTTCAGCGGTCAGAGGTAGTCTAATTTTCTAGTTTGAACTCTGCGCATATACTTAGCAGCACTTTACTATAAACTTCAAGCCACTTCTGTATTTAAAGGCCATTTTAGTAATAGCAGTTTTGGAAAATAAATCAAAATAAATATAAAAATCTATTTATTTATTGTGTAAATGAATACAAATACCGTCCTAATAATAGCAACCTGGATCATCTTTGGTATTTGAGTGCGGCTAGGAAATACTGCGCTAGCCCTAATTTGGTACGCGTTGTTTATTAACGGCTCAGCTGCTTCCTTTTTATAAATCACTCTCTTCGTCTGCTTTGATATCTACTCTTATACATTACTATGAGGATCACCATAATACTACTGTTCGCATTTGCATTGTTTGGCTGCTCGGTTACTGCTAGTAGCGGATTTGAGTTTGTTGACGATCTGGTGAAAAGAGACTGTACGTTTAGTTCATTATTCGCTTCCTTAGTAAGGCATTGACTGATTAGATTTAGTTCTTGGAATTCGAGAAGAAGATAGCGATAAAAAGACGACTACGAAGACTACGTCGTCTACTACTAGCAGCAAAACGTCTCACACAACCACAACCTCATCATCTACTAGCAGAGAGACATCGGAGTCAAAGACCACCTCCACGTCTTCTATCTCAATCAACCCGGCCGCTGCTGCCGGAGGAGTTTCATTAAAAACCCCAGCGACTACAGACAGTACTACTTACATTAAAGTTGGAGATTATGCCACGTTTTCTTGGACATATACTAGTCTCTCAGTTTCTCCGTCGGCTGTAAATGTCGAGGCATACTGTAGTATGAATGATTATGCTTATCCCATTGCACGCAACCTATCAATCAAAAAGACAGAAGTTGTATGGGATACTGCCGAATATGAAGCTAATGCGACAATCCCATTTTTGACGTAAGTCTGATCTCTCTTATTTGGTGTGACTATAGATCAATACTGACTTTGCATAGGGCAATGTACACTCTGCATATTTACAACTCAAGCGGCGATGTCGACGACACTGCAAGGGCTGGATATCTTGCTCCATATAATAATTTCATATTTGGTTTATATAGTCCTGAAGCATATACATCTCTTAGCGGCAGTGGTATGTTTATCTTACGTTTGTATGTCTCTTGCTTTGTTCAAACTAATATAAATTGTCAATATAGGAAAAGAATGTGCATATTGCTTCAGTGGCGGTTTTTCCATGCTAGAGAAAAGTGTTTTACGAAGTACCGTTATATTGGCTATTATCAGTAGTATGATGACTACTATTTTCATGTGGAGGTAGCATTGATATAGAGAGCGTATGAATCATATATGCCAAGCAAGTGGGTAGATTTTCGGTTTACAATCTATTTGAATTTTCTTTTTCTTTTTTTTTTGTAAATGCTAATGGTGTTTGGAATACGTTCAGTAAATAAAAAGATTATTACTGGTTTCTATTAAGTTAATATTTCACACTGCTGACAGTCTGCATGTTTGGCAACAGGCATGTCAACTTCAATCAGAGATCGAAGCGGACTTGATCTAATCTAGGTCCACAGTTTGAAACTCTGATATGTCGATGACAGTAGAATGAAGAATATGAGAGATCGATTTCAGCGACTTTTTTTATATCTTGAGTCTTGATCTTGGTAAATTTGAGTCAGTTTAGTACAGTTGATTTTCAGCAAGTTCCGTAATAAGATTTTGAAGCTCGAAGATGAATGTTGTATGCAAAATACTTGTAATTCCAAATGAACTAATCAACTACATCAAAATTATATATATGACACCTAATATATATAAACAGAAACGTAGATACATTATGTAGGTCATATAAAAACCAGTTAATTTGTGCTGTGCTTCTATAATGTGTTCCTAGGTGAGCAATTTTATCTCCCAACTGACTCTTTTCTAATAATTCCAACGATTATCTTCCATTCACACTTTTTTGCAGTAATGACAACTAAAGAAGACGAAACAAGAAACAAATTGGATAAATCAAAAGAAGATGAAGATAGTCCTGATGAATGGTATAGCTGCTTGAGAGTGAATTTGGGTGCAATACGAAATATTTGATATGCGAGCATTGTCTAACTTAGCATCATTCAGGGATCAAAGAATTGCGGATACTGGCTGCGCAGGTAAATAAACTCATTTAATGTATTTTAAGTCATCTGCCTATTGAATGAATCTGACATTGTCATATTTCTGTCTGCTTAGCTGAAAATACGCGATTAACAGATTGCTACGCGGATAATGGCCGAGATTGGCGGAAATGCGTCAAGGAGGTAAAAATCGCTATGTTTCTAGCAAATCATTGAAATATTCGCTAATTTATAGTAATCTTCAGATGCAAGATTTAAAAAAATGCTGGGATCTAAAGAAGAATGATGAACGTACACAGCTAAAATGATTGTTACTGTAGCGATATTGGTACGAAGCCCGCAAAACATGTAAATAGACAAGCACGGGAGAATACTTTCTCTTCAATAATAAATTCATAACTTTTAACGTCTCATTTACGAGTCGTTGATTCATTTCTGGTTAATAAAATTAGCAAGAAAGTGTTTAAACGATGTTGCAGCGACGTTCTATTTACCTGCTACAACACGTTAGGAGGCCATCGCGAGTGGCCTGCTCTTCTCTGACTACTCTGACTACATGCCGTCATATCACTACAACTCCACGGAAATTACAAGACACTGCAAAGACATCTCCGGCACCTACAGATCCCTTTGATTTCTCCGATGTCTCTTTTCCAACTTCTCCAAAGTCTTCCAAAGCATCGGCATCAGCGAATGATTCGGTTGCAGCGACGCTGAGCGCGTTGAATGACGCGCCAGCAGATCTCACTGAAGGCGAGAGCAACTGGTCGCGTTCTTTTCAGGGATTCGGTGCCGAATCTTTTGCTCCCGAGATTACAGAAATATTGATGCAAGATCTTGATCCTAACTCGGTTGAAATAAAGCCTGGTATGTTTTTGCGATGTGGTCATCAAGCATTCTTCCATCGCGCTATCAGCACTTTCTAATATACAAAATTCATTATAATACAGATGGAATTATCTACCTGCCTGAAATTAAATATCGACGGATTCTCAATAAAGCTTTTGGTCCTGGAGGCTGGGGACTTGCTCCGCGAGGTGAGACGATCGTCAGTCCAAAGACTGTCTCTCGCGAATACGGGCTGATTTGCCACGGAAGGTACTAATATTTGTATCATTTTCTCGCCGATTGTGTGTATATTGATATTGTTACAGACTAGTAAGCGTTGCCCGAGGTGAGCAGGTTTACTTTGATCCAGAAGGCATTCCGACCGCGACTGAAGGCTGCAAAAGCAACGCTCTGATGCGCTGCTGCAAGGACCTCGGCATTGCGTCCGAACTTTGGGATCCTCAATTCATTCGTGAATTCAAGAAAAAGTTCTGTGACGAGCAATTTGTAGAGCATGTAACTACAAAGAGGAAGCGGAAGTTGTGGAAAAGAAAGGATGTGACTTGGGAGTATCCCTACAAGCTCTCTCAGTTTTAGGCTTATAGATTCGACCAGCAATCAGAACTCTCCTACACCTACTGTTTTTATTTCCTATTCCATTTTGTCGTAGCTCTGCTCCTTGACCTGACATATAACCTGTAGACTCAAAAGAGTGTACACTTCAGCAGAAAGCACGTGGTTAACTGCACAAACGCTCCAACGCTGCTACACCGGAGAAATGCAGCCGCTGGGAGTTTGAGACGCGATTGATTATACCCATCTCGCCTCTTTCGAGCGCTCACTATTTCGCATTCTCAGCAGTATTACCAATCAAATCTCTAGGATTTGTTCTTTGGTAGATTCTCTGGTATTTTTCAGTAAAAAAAACTGGATTTGTGTCCTTTAATGCACGATGCTTGGTGTTTTAAGTCTTCTTTCGTACGTGTGATTCGTCTCATTCTTACTATGAATTCCAACCATATCTCAAATCCGCGACAAAGAGTTATTTAGTTGGATTTTGATGGGATTATAGAATCTTTATTGACTCTAGCATCTTATGCAGATCTCTTATATCTCTTCAGTATCCTGTATACGCTTCCTATAAGGCTCTGCACTCTCGGGATCAAGCAGTTATTGAGTCATGGGTCATGTACTGGGTCGTTATGAGTGTCGTTACATTTGTCGAGACCTGGTTTGGAATTTTCTTTATGTGGTAAGCGTCTTCTCTGTTAGCCACAGACAATCCGAATATGATGTCTTTGTGGTGACTATGTGCCTGATGAGCCTAATGTGCCCACCAATGAGCGTGCTATGGTAGTTGCTAATCATTGGTCTTCTTATCGCAGGTTTCCTTTATACAATCTTGCAAGATTCTTATTTATTCTTTGGCTAGTTCTGCCTCAGTCAAGAGTAGGATATCATTTGTTATACTGGTTCAGTTGTGTATGTACTAACGCTAGCTGAACTAGGGATCTAGCTATATGTATTATACATATATCGAACCAACTCTTTCCTCGCATGAGCAAGAGATTGAGATGATCTTTACCGGTGCTCAAGAAAAAGCCAAAACTCATGGCATGGGAATGCTTAGAGCCATGGTGAAAAATCTCGAGCAACTTACTATGGCTTTGGTATCTGGCAACAAATACAATGCAGAGGAGAGCTACAACGATGAGAATAGCATTTCTAACTCTAATCCCCCGTCTGACGATGCTTTATTAAATACGGTGAGTCTCTATTGCTATTGTTCAGCTGCTGGTTGTAATATTAGTCATGAAAATTTAAGCACTCCGTGGCGTATCGTCATCAGCCTGGCTCGAGAGAAAATCCGATATTATTCCTCTATACATGATGCTGATTTCCAATGCTTGTTATTGTTATTACTTTTTTTTGGCCTGCGGTACTCTTTGAATCGCATACCTTTGAATGAATTGTTGCCTACCTTTATCGTTTCGCAGCTGACCTCGTGATGATACGGCATTACTATTTTCGGACTAGTGCGATGAGCAGCTAAACTTAAAACAACTTTATTACTTCGCTTCTAACTGTCTATATTTTTTTTAGCTTAAGACAAACAATGCTTTACCATCAGGCTCAGCATATGACAGACTTTGGGGTGCCGGAGCCTCTGTCTTCAGTGCCGCCACCAAGACGGCTATGAATGAAGGCTTAGGTGTGGGTGGTCCCACAGCCCTTTTTGGTAGCATCGCTTCCACCTTTGTCAAGACGACCACGACTGCTCTCACAGCTACAACAGAAGAGGTCCAACGGCAGTCTGATAGTATTAGCACTGAAAGTAAGGCATTGGAAACTAGAGCTACTACTTCTGGAGCTTGGTTTGTTTCTCGACTGTGGTCTCGAAAGCAAAAACCCCAATCTGCTGAGATTGAAACTGAAAGTGAACGTAACCCGAAGACCGCAAAGCCTGTCGCAGAGGAAATTGCTGTTGGAGATCTGCACCAGACTGACAATCTTACGAGAAAGTCATGGCCCGGGCAGTTTGATATTGAAGATGACGCAGAGCATACCTCCAATCAGGAGTTTCCTGCTGAGCTGGCCTCTGCCAGCGTCGTATCTGATCCGCCAGCTCCATGCCCAGTTTCTTCAGAAGAGAAAACCGTTGACTGGGTTTTTGTTGAGAATTGATTTTGTTTTTGTTGTCGTTCTGTGCTTCTGACTCTACTCTTTTCTATACGGTTGCCTTCTTTCATCTTGAGTCGCAAACATTATGTTGTCAAGGATACTTGTTGGACTTACAGTGAAAGTAAGAGTCTTGCTATGCTTTTTTTTATATCGCCTATGATTTCAATACCGGGTGCTGCTCATGCGCGGCCCAAAGATCACGAATGGGAGTTTGCTTTGGTTTGAAAGGCTACGACGGAGTTTGATTGGCTACGGAAACGGCGGTCATTGTTTTTTTTTTCTTTTTTTTGTGTTTTGGGTTATGGAAATTAAGGAATTCGGAGCTTTAGGATTATAGCTTTCGCTGTGCTACTGGATAATATATGGCGCGATATCGGAAACCGGAAATGGATTTATTTGGCGCAACCCCTCTTTTGAATTGTATTGTTGATGAGAAGAGTTCGGTAGAGCACTTTGTTTCTTATCTTTAGCTTTTTATTATTTACCTATTCGCTATAAATGCAGTCTCTGCTTTATTATCATCGGTCTGTAGTTTCTTGAACGTGTTTGAGTAGCTGCTTGAACTTTTCCTGTATACACGCATGTGTAAGATTGGTGTATCATGCTTTCTATTAACAATGAAATTCACATTTCTTCTGCAATAATTTCATTTCAAGTAGATGAAGTACTTTTGTTTGAGCCTAAGTTACCTATGAATCAAATATGGTTCTATTTACATCACGTGCAAGAAAGGTGACACCGGGGCTCCAACGCGTGTGTCGCGCACTCTGCATCTTCCCTTGTTCATTTTGGTCCTACTTCGAATCATCCTATTATACGTTCAGCTTAGTCCGATATCTCTGCTCGGTGAGACGATAATGAACTGAGATGATATCTGATTATGCAGCGTAATATATCTACATTTTTCAGACCAAAGAGCGGGTCATCATCAGGCGTAAGTTCTTGCTGATAAAGGGCTCTTGAACGCCGCGATGAGCGCTGGCTAACATCTGTTTGTCTAATCTTATAGTCGCAGAAAGACGACGCATCGTATTCTAGCTCTCCGAAGAATTCTAAAGAGCAAGAAAATATCAAGCCAACTCCAACAAAGACAAAGGCGTCGCCAGCGAAGAGAAAAAGTACGCCATTCAAGTACTGTTACCTCTGTCATTTGATGATCCAACTAACGCAACAATAGATCATGATACAGACGCGATGGATGCTGACAGGGCTGATGCAGAATTAACAAAGATGTACATAATTGCCTGAAATTTGTTATTATTACGCGCTGTTCTGACTTATATATACTGTATTAGCTTATCCAAAGACTCGCGCCAGACACATCCGCCGCCCAAGCCAGCTAAAAGACTCGAGTCTTTGTTTAGTGACAATGAAGAAGAATCCAAGCAAAAATCGCTGTCTAGGAAAGACAAGGACGACGAGTACAATGAGAAAGCGATTGATTTGAGTGATACTGATGACGATCGCAAAAAGCGCAAGAAAGTGTCTCCGGCCAAGCCAAAACCGACGGCGCGTAAGCGGAAGCAGCAAGTAGATGATGACGATGATGAGCGGGCTGCGCCATCAAAGAAATCGCGGCCTGCTGCGGTCGTGAAGCAAAAGCCTGCAACTGAAGAGGAACAGTCGGTAGATGAGCCTAAGAAACCCAAGTTTAATCCAGCAGATTTTGCGGCAAGACGAGCTGCAGTCAACACTGGAGTCTGCGCTGAGCTGCCTGAAGGCGCGCCTAATTGTCTTGCCGGGCTTGCATTTGTTTTTACTGGTATTCTGGGAACCCTCCCGCGCGACGATGGAATTGAGCTGGTGAAAAAGTACGGGGGGTTAGTGCGAACCGCACCATCTCGCAATACTAATTTTGTTGTCCTGGGACAAGAGGCTGGGCCTAAAAAACTGGAAGTAATTAAGAAGCTTGGAATTAAGACAATTGATGAGAATGGGCTTTTCGACCTGATCAGGACGAGGCCTGAGAACGGAGGGGATACAGTGGAAGGACAAAAAGCACAAAAGAAGGCAGCCGAGGAAGAGAAGAAGATTATTGAGATGGCGAAAACTATCGGGATCCCCGAGCCACTGGCAAAAAAACCTTCTTCTGCAAAATCAGCTTTGTCGTCATCTTCATCTTCGGAAAATTCGCGAGCCGCCAAGTCTCAGTCACAAGACGAGCAGCGATCGTTGCTATGGACAGACAAGTATGCACCTCGTTCATTGAAAGACATTTGTGGCAACAAGGGCGCGGTTAGCAAACTTCAGAAATGGCTTGAAGATTGGCCGGCGAACTACAAGGCGAACTTTAAGCGTCCTGGACCGGATGGTAGTGGCATTTTTCGGGCAGTGATGATTTCCGGACCACCTGGAATTGGCAAGACTACTGCTGCACATTTGGTGGCTAACATTGCGGGATACGATGTTATTGAGACCAATGCTAGTGATACAAGAAGCAAGATCGTTATTGCAGATGCGTTTAGTACTGTACTAGATAACAAGTCTATTGCCGGATATTTTGGCGAGAAAAAGTCTGATGTTGACTCGGCAAAGAGACGGATTGTGATGATTATGGATGAGGTTGATGGTACTAGTGCCGGAGATCGTGGAGGAGCTGTACAGATGTCTGCGTTCTGCAAGACCACTCACGTAAGTCGTCAACTTTTGCGAGTTAATTGATCAGGTCAAGTTAAGCTGAGATGATTGTATTTAGGTTCCGCTTATTCTTATTTGCAATGACTATTCTCTTCAGAAAATGCGAACGTTTGACCGGACGACTTTTAACATTCAATTTCGCCGCCCGGATGCGGCAGCGATCAGGTCGCGGATTCTGTCGATTGCGTACCGTGAAGGTCTCAAGATTCCAGCGCCGGTTATTGATCAGCTCGTTCAGAGCTCGCATGCCGATATCCGACAGATTATCACATTGCTTTCAACATTTAGTGTATCTGGAAAGGACATGAGTTTTGAGCAAGGCAAGAAGATGGCGCAGGATTGGCAAAAGCATATAATTATGAAACCATTTGATATTGCCGGTAAGCTACTGAATGGGGAAATGTTTAGCTCTAGCAGTCGCGCGACATTAAACGATAAGATTGAGTTATATTTCAATGATCCTGATCTGGCGCCACTGATGATGCAAGAGAATTACCTGCGAACAAGGCCGGGAGAAACCAAGCTGCAGACACTTGAACAGCTTGATCGCGCTGCGTCGTCGATTTCGGATGGCGATTTAGTCGATCGAATGATTCATGGCTCGCAGCAGCAATGGAGTCTGATGCCCTTACACGGTGTCTTGTCGACCATTCGTCCTGCGTCGTTTGCGAAGAATGGCGGTAGTGAGAGATTCATGTTCACAAGCTGGCTGGGTAATTTCTCAAAGGGGAATAAACTAAATCGATTTCTGCAAGAGATTCAGTCGCACGCCAGACTACGTATATCAGGAGACGTGCACGAGGTGCGCACACAGTACATGACCTCGTTTTTTGAGCGGCTCTATACACCTATAGCCAGTAAAGGCAGCGACGGCGTTGATGAGACGATTGGGTTTATGGACGATTATTATCTCACAAAGGAAGACTTCGATGCCGTGCTCGAGCTGGGAGTCGGTCCTAAAAACGGAGAAGAGCTGTGGAAGCAGATCCCGACGGCGACGAAGACGGCGTTCACGAGGAAATATAATGCGACAGGTCATCCGGTGCCTTATATTCGAGCAAGCACGATAAGCGATCCGCGTAAAGTGAAGAAGGAAGTTCCCGATTTAGAGGAAGCGATGGATGATTTGATTAATGATGATGCGGAAGATGTTAAGGAGGAGATTAACGAGGAGAATGACGTCGATTTATCGAAGGACAAGTATATTAAGAAGCCAAAGGCGAAGCCCGCCTCAAAGACGGCACCGAAAGGCAAGGGCAAGAAGAAGCAGTGAAAGTATTTAGATTATGAATGAGGCAAGAGTCTATTTTTTCTTCTTTTAAGTAGATTGAAAAATGAGGAATGTATTTATCTTTAAAACAAGGAAGAAATGATGTTTTCTTCTCTCTTTTCTTGTCTCCCTTAATTATGGGAAGATAACTAGTTCGCTTATATACCCTCCGCGTCATCGGCAATGCAAGAAACCAACTCTATCATATAATATCAAAATTAATTGTTGATATCAGCCGGGAAAATGCCATTCTCTACAAAATAGCACAGCGGTTAGCAGGAGCTATCAACAAAAAAAAGCCAACGAGCTCAAAAGGGGATAATAAAAACACACCTCTCTGTTCATCCCATTTTTCGACCCAGGTGGCAGGGCAAAGCAATTGATAACCAGTCTTGAAAGGACGGCACAGCTTCTGTAAATCGTCGCTTTCGGAGTAAGCCTTTGCGCACTTGAAGTAGTCGACGTAGTATTGCCTTAATTTTAACAAAAAAGAATTAGTATATGCAGCTTTTTGAATTTCGATTTGATGAGAAATTCTGTCAAAGGGAGAATATGTACCAGCAGTGAGCTGTTTGGTTCTGGTTAGGGAAGCTGATAGTTGAAAGATACAGATTAGTATGATATTGGATTTGAATGAATGCATAATATAAACACAAAGAGTCGCGATTACCGAGGATCGTAGCGAGTAGCGGTGTTGATAGCTAGATAAAGTAGACCCAGAATCAGAATTTTGTCTATTTTAATAAAGATAGCAATTAATAAAAGTAACGATACATCTCTTCTTTTCAGCCGAAACAGTAAAAGGTCTGGTGGTAGCAAGATAGGCAAGACCTTCTGCGCGTTCAGTCTCGGCGACGGCTTCCTTCAGAGACTTTTCCTGGCTCTTGATGGTGTCGCCCTTCAAGTAAGAAGTGACGGCCGCAACTCTTTCTTCGTTTGCAGACATGGCTGTACGTATCTTTGGTGAACTAAAAAGGTGAATTAAGAATAAATAGAAGCTGTCTTCCCGACGGAGGAGTTCGCCAGCAAAAGTGACTAGTGGTGTGAGTGCCTCGGCATATCCGTCTTAGCACAGAGTGCATAGCATTTGCGGCGCGTGTGATAGGCCGACAAAAATTCATCACGTGATATCACGTGAGCGCGCAGTATGGTGAGCCAGGCGAGGCGAGTATCTTGAATATCTGAATATCTGAACATCTAAATTAAGATGCAGACTTTTGCGGACGCGACGGTGCCGCGGCCGATGGTGTCGCGAGAAGGTCGCGAGAAGCAGCGTGCGTTTTTGTTGATGATCATTGGTTTATTTTTTGTTGACAGCGGCCGGGTTTGCTAACAAAAGCGCATGTGTGCAGGCTACTCTGCATCAGGTGCTCGACTTGTGGCCGGCGTCGTCGCGCTCTCGCGCGACAAGACAAAAGTTCTGTTAATAACCTCGTCGGCGCGACCAGATAAATTCGTGATGCCGAAAGGTGGATACGAGACCGACGAGGATAGCCCTGAAGCTGCTGCGCTGCGCGAGGCATGGGAGGAGGCAGGTATCGAGGGCAAGATATCGACGTCGCTGGGGGTTATTGAGGATATGCGACCGGCCAAGACCTTTACCGGAGTTTCTGATCCGGGACTCGGCGTTGGCGATTGGGAGCACGGCAACGGTTTACCTCCGCGCTCAGAGTTTTACTTCTTCGAAATGACGGTCGAGAAGGAGGCAGAAGAGTGGCCAGAGAGTTTCAGAAGAGTGCGCAGATGGGTGGGATACTCGGAAGCGTGTGCGAATCTCAAGAGCAGGCCGGAACTGCTCGAGGCTCTGAGGCGATCATCTATCGTCAAAGACGCAGTGTAGATAAAATACAAAATATGCTCCATTAGTAACTCCACGCTCCAGTAACATGCAATATTCAACTAAACTGTAGGATCTCTATCTCATGAGATATCTACCCCTGTCGCCAAAAAAAAATAAAGAAAAAAAGAATTCTAATAGAAAGGCATCTTTGTCTTTGGCAGAGATCCTCTGCCAAATGGCAAGAACTCATAAGTATCGCTATGATCACTAACCACAATGCCAGGCATCAACTCATCTGCTTCCATTATTACAACCGAAGGAGAGTGCGGAAATGAACCAGTATCCATAGAAGTCGCAGTTGACAGCCCATAATCTTGGGAATCAGCCAAGTCAGATATATCCAATCTAGGCAAGTCCTGCTGTCGCTGCTGCGGTTGAAGCTGTACACTAGAGAGCTTCGCTAAGACAGAGGCAAGTACATCCGCAGGCACACCCACTTTCGTATTCGGTGGCTCTTCTTCAGTAGATTCCCATCCGGCAGGCGGTGAAGGCGGTGGCGAGATCAAGTACAACTTGCCCTGGTCAGGAAGACGGAGATGGATATCGGGCACATCGCCACCGCTTTGACGCGCGAGCAAGGGTTCAAGCGGTGTATGTTGTCCAAAAAAGACGCGAATTAGCGACCGTGGCTCACTGTCATTGCTCTGCTCATTCTCACTGGTCTCAGTCTCGGGAAAGTTGAACTGCGTATAATCTAGAGCGACACGGATCCGCAGAGCGGCAGAGACGGTACTGCAGACAACCACGATGCGACCAAAAGTCGGCAATGGTCCCCAATGAACAATCTCACCATCCTCGTCGGCGATGGCCTCTGCAGCCACCTCCCTCAGTAGAGAAAGAGAAGCTGGTGAAAAGTCGCGAGCAGAATATAGACCCGTAAGGACGACTGTGTTGGAAAGTGGCACGGCGGCCGCTAGAGACGGCGGCGAGGAAGTCGATGATGGTGAAATTGAGAGACTTGGAGACACCGCTGCTGGCCGACGACGTTCTAATATAGTCGACATTCTGTATTCTACGTTGCACTGGTAACAAGCAGAAGCAAACGAAAGAGATCAAACAAGATCAAGAGTATGTTATAGCTGGTTTTTTAGACGGAGTGTGGCTGTGGGAGCGGGCGCAGTCATTAGATAAATGATTACATAATCACATGGTAACTAGAGAATTGAGAATTGAAAGATTATATATATATACAAGAGAACACTAGTTTGGAGACTTGACAACACCGACCTTGGCCGCTCTAAGCACCCGATTATTGAGCATGAATCCAGCCTGCTGCACGAAAAAGACTGTACCGGGCTCTTTGTCGGGCTGCTCGATCTCAAACGTGGCCTCGTGCTGGTGAGGATCGAACCGTTCTCCCAAAGGATCAATTTTTGTGAGGCCATGCCTCCGTAGCGTCTGCTCGAGAACCTGCTGCGTCATTTTGACTCCATCAAATAAAGCTATAAGCTCGCGGTCAGTGGCTTCCTCTGCCTCTTTGCTCGCCTGCTGTGAGCTCTCGGGAACAGTAGCTAACGCGCGGTCAAGATTATCCACCGAATCCAATAAATCGCGTGCAAACTTGGAAATCGCAAAATCCTTCGCCGACTGAATCTCTCGCTTCGTAGTCTCTTGTAGATTCCGAAACTCGGCAACTTGTCGCAGCAATCTATCCTTGAACTCGGCTGCCTCTTTCGACTTGGCGGCAACCTGTGCCTCGAGTTCCGCAATCCGCTTCTCTTCTGGTGACGTCGCCGGTGAAGAGGCGGGATTCTCTTCTTGTGTCGCTGTCGTGCTCGATGCTTCCTCAGTCTTTGTATTCGCATCACTGTACATCCTCATAGCAAACATAGACGCCGGTGCAGAATAGGCTCCGCTCCTCATCAAACTAGGAGCCATGCGCACCCGACTTGCGCCTGCACTCCTAAGTATTCTAGCAGATATTCTAGCCGGCAGCATATCTCACTATATATTAATATATATATCTATATATATATATTAAATAAAAGGGTGCGTTGAGGTATGTATACTGTAACTGATAGTAGGGAACAAAAACAAATTTTCTCGAGTCTTGTTCGCCAATCCTCTATGACGTTCCGACTTCTGTTACTTCTGTGGGGTTTGTACTGGTCTATTATCTGTATAATTATTTTTTAATAGTCTACTATTCTCGTAATTAGTATTTGTATATCACAATAGCTATATTCAAATAACTTATATGATACTATATGAATAAGCAATATTGTACTAATAAATGAGATCCAGAAAATTTGCTCGTCTATCTAATCTAGATGGTCACTTACTTCACTCGCTCGCTTCAAATTCTCGCATAAAAATCACCAGTTCCTTATATTACGCTTAATTGATTCAAATCTATTTATCTACACTCAATTGAATAATTCCAAATGTATGTTATCAATATATAAGCGTCTGATTGATTTTATTTATGAATTATCAATATCCAGTCCATCAATGACTAGACTTTATATCAATTCCCTCACTCACCTTACAGCTATTTTCATAAAACGAATCATTTATTCAGCACAAAAAATAATTTCAAAAACTCTGATATTGATAACAAACAAATAGAAAGAAAACGTAAAACATAATAGAACAGTTGAAATCCATAAACATCTTCATCATCTTCTTAAAACAATTCTTACTACACATCCAAAGAAAAGTGTCTTCTCCGATCAAGATCGTAGTAAGATACACAAACTGTCATATAGAAAAAACTCATAATCACCAGACCATTTCAACTTCGAGATTTCGTTAAGAATTTCAGTTGCTAAATAATTTTTTTTTTATATTTTTCAAAAAGTTTTTCTCTCAAATCACTCTTTCAAGTAAATAGCTTAATTGAGAATACCCCAGTACTGCTCAACATTCTTGTTACCAGGGTTCTTCCACAAATCGTTGAATGCGGAAAACTCAATAACACCCTGGCCAACAACACTGGCAAGAGAAGCAATGGCAGTCTGCATGTTTGCCTCAGATGGGACAGCGACACCGTTGGCGTCACCCTGAGTAGGCCAGCCAGACTCGGCGCAGATGGCATCAGTAGTACCGCAGGCAGCCTGAACACGGGCAACCTGCTCGGCAAGCCAGGCACCAGCTCCATCAGGGTAGATAGTTCCATCCCAATACGAGTGAGCGTTGAAGGCAGCATAGTCGGAAGAAGTGCAGAGAATGGGGTTGGCAAGAATGGCAACGTGCGTGTCAACAGTGACAACCGGGCCGGTGTAACCAACGGCACGCAGAGCAGCACGTCCAGCAGAAAGGAAGGAGACAACCTGCTCGGCAGTGTAAGAGCCGCCGTTGACGAGCTCATTACCGATGTTGATGGTGTGGACAACAGACCAATCAGAGATGGCGGCAGCAATAGTAGCAACAGCCGAGTCAATGGCAGTCACATCAAAGATACCAATGAAGAGCTTCTGTCCCGAGGCGATGTTTGCATAAACATTCTCAACCTGCGAGCAATCAATACCGTAGAGACGGATGACAGAGTAGTCGGTGAGCTCGGCGAGGTCAGAGGCAACCTCGTCTGCGGTCTTACATTCGCCAGTGGACGTGTAAGGAGAGTAGGTGATGCCGAGGGCACCAGAGGCAAAAGATCCAGAAGACGAAGAAGAGGTCGAGGATGCAGCGGCGGAGGACGACGAGGTGGAGGTTGTCGAGGTTGCCAAGGTGCTGGACGCGGAGGTGGTCGGAGCGACATAGACGGCGGTCGAGATCGAGGTCGACGATGAGGTCGACGACGAAGAGGGCTCGATAACCTGAGCGGCAACAGCCTCAACGGTGGCCGAAGGTGAAGGAACGTAGGTGTTTGAAGTAGTGGTTGAGAAGTAGGTCGAGGTAGTGGTGGGCTCGGCAGCGGCAGTAGTCGTCGCCGCGGTGTTGATCGGGTTGCCGTTCTGGTCTACGACCTGGGTAACAATGACGACGCCGTCCTCGTTCTGATAAGCTTGGGCGGTGACAACAGCCTCAACAGTGACAACGACAACGTCGTCGGGGTTGGGCGCGCGAGCGTGGAGGTTGTGGGCATGACGACGGGCGACTGTGAGAAAGAGAGTTAGCCAGCATTCCAGAGAAACACCGCGTCAGAGCGGGGAGGACTGCCAGGCGCGAGCGCCGGGCGGCAGGAGACAAGCAATAATTTACCATTGACGGGCTGGGCAAGGACGGCCGAGGCGAGAGCGAGGACGGGGAGGATGTGGGAGCACTTCATGGCGAAAAAAAAGCAGGCTGAAAAGAGGCTTTCGTGAGAGCAGGGGCCGGTTGAAGCAAAGGAGGGACTGATAAGATTGATAAGCTGAACAAGCACGCACTGATAAGCACTAATTAAGGAAAGACTGGGCGAGCCTGAGCTGGAGAAGCGGTGGGGGGGTCAAATGAGCGACTGGTGATGGTGAAGAGGAAGCTTACGGAGGAGAGAAGAGAAAAGCGGGAAGGACGAGGGTGGATGAGTCCGGGCTGCGTGGTAAACAAAGCGCGAATATGGGCTAGCTTATTTGGGACTAGCGGGATGCACAACAAATTGCAGTGTTTGAGGCATATGCACGTGACATGTCATTTTGCTGTATTCTATTACTGCTATTATTCCTATTATCATTACTACTGCTATCTACACATTTACACTATATCATTGCAATTACTATCAGTAATCTTATTACTGCTATAATCTACTCTGTATCCGCTATCTGCTACTATGTGCTCCGCCGCTTGTCCTTGGCGGCCAAGCCTGAACCTAAACCAACTCTCAGTTTCTGGCTCCCGACTGTTCTCTCATCACGTGATTAAACTACTGCGGCTCAGCTCAGCTGCGAGTATCTGGTCGCAGAGGGCGATGAAGGCAAACTGCTTCAAAACAAAAGTCCGAATGAGCTTACTGGTACGGTTTCTGCGGCGTGGACGATTCGCTGGTTTTGATGTCTCTTCTGACTGTCTGTTGTTGCTTCTAGGACCCTCTTTTTGGGCTGCTTGACTTTCTTGTCAGGCCCTTCGTGGCTCTGGCATCAAAGTCGATGCTACGCGCGTATGTGCGCGTCGCCCTCGCACTCTCGGCCGCCTTCTCTCTCCTCCTCCTCGCCGTCGGCTGCTACCTCGCCTTCTACTCGGCGTTTATTCCCGACGACTCCGTTAGCATGGCGCTGTACTTTGACTATTCGTCTTCGGCAGAGGTCGTCACGCCCTCAGCCTTCACGCAGCTCACGTCCGACACGCCATTGCTCGCCAATCTTCCCTACATGATCTGCATCAAACTCACCATCCCGCGCACTCCTCACAACCGCGCGCTCGGCAACTTCATGCTCAACCTCCGCATATACAATACTGACCCGCTTTCTGCCATCGCGCAGTCGACAGATATCCCTGTCGACCGTCTTGAGTCGCAGATCTCTCGCCACGACTCGGCTCTGCTGCGTAGACCGTTTGGTGTTGTCGCAGAAATCATCCGCTCCGTGACCCTTCTCGATGTCGCGCGTCCGGCAATTTTACCTTACCGGTCTCTGCTACTTGAAACCATAGATACCTTTTTGCGTCTGCCACTTTTGCTGTTTGGCTTTTCGCAGCAAGCAGACGAGCTCTCTATCCCGCTTGTTGACGAGTGGACGGCGTCCACTGCGCCCGCTTTTGTTGCCGCCCAAATTGATCGCGACGTTCAAGTCTACAAAGCTAGTGTGGTATGGCTTGTCAAGTGGACCGGATTGCGTTACTTCATGCGGCATCACCACTTTCTCAGTTTTGTAATCGGCGTGTCTGCATTCTGGCTGACCGAGATAGTCGCTTGTTTTTTGGCCTGGGCTTTATTTTCCGTTGTGTTTGGCCATAGTTCTGCGGCTTTTGGTTCAGACAGATCCAGAGATCCCGCTCAAAGAAAAGCAAGACAGCAGGAAATCAGCAGGATGCTCGAGCAAATTTCAAACCGACGCATCAAGCAGGAAATCAAGTCCGAGACTGAAGAATCTCAGAGCTCGTCATCCCACAGTTCAGAAGCGATAGAATCCATTGACCAATCCGTACAATCGTCTACTGCAGATAATTCTATAACTGATTCTTCTCTTGCGGAAGTAAGTGATCTACTGGACGACGAATTGGAAGAGGACCTGGGGGATACGACTGTGCACGCAGTAACACCGGATCCAATCGATACCTCCGCAATAGTATCCCGAGATCAAGACCTGGCGCCAAAACCTGAAAAAGGCGAGCCAGCCGTCTTCCACGCCGAGGACTTGATTCCTCAATCACCATCATCTACATTAGCTGCATTGAGTCTTGAAGACGATCTCGCGCAGAGTAAAGAAGTGCTTAGTTCACGTAGTCGTCAGGGCACTCCTAGCAACATCAAGAAGGAGAACCAATAGCCTGGGTATAAAATGGAGTTGTATGGAGTTTTAGTTTATATCTTTCCTAATTTGACCAGTATACATAATAGACAACCTGTCCATTTACGAACCTATGCTCCTATGCTCCTAAATAGGCAAGCTTATATATCGTTGTAGTCCCAAGCGTGAGACATGACCTCGCAGACCCATAAAACGCATGAGTCCGAGGTGGGAAAAAAGTTTTGCATTAATTGGAGAATAAAAAGAGGAAGCATAAACACAGTCGAGATTGCTGCCGCTGCCGCTGCCGCTGCTACCGCCGCAGTGAGCTGCACTACGATAAGAGGATTAAATCAAAATTTAGCTACTCTTTCCTACTTACTACTGCTGAAACGCCAATGCAGCTCAATTATATAAAACAGGTAACCGAAAAAAAAAAAGTAAACTTTCTAAATTAGCTAAAAAGCGTCAGAAAGTGGGTAAACTTTCTCTGTTTGTATATCGGAAATTTGAATTAAGCTATTTTTTTTTTAAAATTCACTTGTCGAAAACTTTACTTTAAAGCAATTAAAATTCGGAGTACAATTGACAGATATATGCATATATTTGCTATTCATCTTTCCTAATATATTTTAAAATAGGGTTTACATATTGAAAATTATTTAAAAAAATTTACAGGCTGCAATTTATTCGATGTTCCAAGTATTTTTGCTCATTTACTGTTCGAATTAGTAATTTCAGCGATATTTAATGTAAGCAAAAGGGATTTGTGTCAGAGTCATATCTCCTGTTTGGGAAATTATAGGGAAATAAGACTGACGCAATGCCCTTGATTAGTTTGAATTTTCTCAATTTCAATCTTTTCAAATAGTTTTGATAAAATATTTCTAGTTATATTCCTCTGCTCATCATGTCTCTCAGCTTCTTGCCATTCCTAGCCTATCGTATTATTCGTTTTTTCAATCTTGGTTTTTACATTCGTTTCTTCATATCTATGAATGACCAATAACTCCCCTTCGCATTAGGCACGTGCTATGCTATCACGTGATAGAATTGGATTCTTAAATGCGCGAGTTTGGGAATTCACGCGCGCTCTCTCGGCCGTATAACGAACTAGCTGATCTAATACAAAGACCCTAATCACATACACATTGTACTGAACAATGGCTCGCAGATCTTGATGCCCTGCGGGAAACAACGACCTTGTCGTTTTTATGGCTCTGACTTTTTATGATACCCGTTTTCTGGTGAGTTATTCCTCGTCAGATGATTTGTAAGTATGACTTGGTGCGACGGCGCCGGTACACGTACTCAGATATTTCTGCATTTAGCAGACGCCTTGGCTCGCCAGCCATAAATGTCAGTCTGTATCGGTCTGTAGTTTTTGCTTGCTCAGTGTATTCGCTTGCTCAGTGTAGCTTGCTCAGTGTATTTGCTTTTCTCGGTTGCTCCCTAAAATAAATATTTATACCTAATATATATATATATATATATATAACTGGCAAATACGACTCAGACGGCATCAAGATCTCGGCCGAATAAGTATTCTTATCCACATTCTCGGATGAGAAGACACAATGGAGACTCGTTCGAGTGCTCTTATATTGCATTCTTGCTGTTCTAATGTCTCGCGCGGATACGGTCTGGGATTCTCAAATCCGCCGTTCTTTGATGGTTATATCCGTGGGGTCAAGTCGTTTGTTTGATCGTTATAAAGATGGTCAATCCACTGCTCCTCCGAGTTTCCTTGGACTCTTTACAGCATATTGCTCGTCTCTTTCTTAACTTCAATACTATATAAATAGAGAGAGACGACTATGGAGAAGTTGCCTGTTGATGATCGAGATCAGTCGTTGGCCGACATCGAAAATTCAGAGAAGCCGGTCAGCACGGAGCCCTCTGTTCCCTCGCTTCTGCCCCATGAGCTGTACCCACCAGACGAAGGAAAGAAGGGTAATAAGACCAAATGCTTGTTTCTTTCCTCTATTAATATCTGAGACTAAATCTTATCCTTCTGTAGCATGGCTATGTGTCGTGGGGTCATTCTGTGGGATTTTTGTATCTTTCGGATACATCAACGTTATTGGCGTCTTCAATGAGTATTACATGGAAAATCAACTTTCGCATTATTCACCCTCAACCGTAGCTTGGATATCGTCTATTGAAACATTTATTTCGATTTTCCCGGGCTTCATCATCGGTCGTATATGTGATTTGTATGGCCCTCGCATGCTTATCGTACCCGGTTCTATACTGCTTCTTCTCGGTGTATTCACGACCTCTGTCTCCAAGAAGTACTACCAATTTATGCTCGCCCAGGGTTTCTGTACTTCTATTGGTGCCTCACTGATTTTCAATCCCTGTCTCGGCGCTTTGGCAGGCTGGTTCAGACGCAGACGAGGTGCTGCCCTGGGCATCGCCGTCAGCGGATCATCACTCGGCGGCGTAATAATGCCAATAATGTTTCGCGAGATTGCAGCTCGTTCAGGTTTTGGCTGGGCTGTGCGAGCAATTGGATTTCTCATGGTGGGAATGATAATAGTCGCCTGTCTGACAGTCACCTCGCGCATCAGACCTGCAAAGTCGATGCCGGCAGACGACAGTCACACTTTTAATATGTACAATGCTTATATTGCTCCGTTCAAGTCCCTTCAATTTTCGTTGGTAGTTTGCTCAATGTTTTTTATTTACTGGGGCCTCTTCATTCCAATTGGCTATATCCCATCGCATGCGGTAGCGCATGGCTTCTCAGAGAGCTTGTCGCTTTATCTGATTGCGATTTTGAATGCGGCCTCTGTCTTTGGCCGTATAATTCCCGGGTTTTTTGCCGATAAAATCGGTCACTTTGAAGTCTGCATTTTCACCGGTTTTGGCACGGGAATCCTCGTACTGGCCTTGTGGCTGCCGGCTACGGGCCATGTGCCAATCATAATATTTGCTGCATTATACGGGTTTTTCTCTGGGTCTGCTGTCTCGGTTATGCCGGCTATTTCTGCCGAGATTTCGCCAATCCGAGAAATTGGTACGCGATGGGGTATCATTTCAGCTGTTGGCTCACTTGGTGCCCTCAGTGGACTACCGATCGCGGGTGCAATCGTCACCAGTAACGGAGGAAAGTACTGGGGTACATCTATTTTCTCTGGCATTTCTATTCTGGGTGGCTATTCGCTTATTACCCTTGTTTTTATTCTCAGACGACGCGAGCAGCGTGCGAGTAAATAGTGGAATTCTACTCTGCTCTCATGAATGTGATCATCAGCTCGGACTGTAAATAAGTTGTGATAGATTACTGTTTGTAGATTTATTCAATCAAAAAAGAATTCA
This sequence comes from Kockiozyma suomiensis, assembly GCF_038497685.1. Lineage (NCBI taxonomy): Eukaryota > Fungi > Ascomycota > Lipomycetes > Lipomycetales > Lipomycetaceae > Kockiozyma > Kockiozyma suomiensis. Next base: position 320,818 of record NW_027117679.1, read on the forward strand.
GGACTTAAACTTGCTATAACAGAGCTAGTCAAGGCTTCATTTGCTACAAAACATATCTAATCTGCAGGGTGATATTACTTTATAGACAATCTACAATTCTTCCTTGCCGCCCTCACGATCAGTCCATCCCATGCCCTAGAAACAATATGTCAGTGAAATGTACTTTTATAGTGTATCGAATCAAGGACAAAAAAAAGTAAACTTACGTCACCGAGAACAACCTGGCCCTCGTTCAATAACCGACTCTGCTCTGCTCCCAACCAGAGAGGCTCGGTCTCATTAATCTTACCCTCGATTTCCCAGCCGCGATCACCTTCGATATAGATAATCTCACCCTTGAGTGTTTTGGCGCATGCAATGTCAACAACAACAGATCCAACGCCTTCGGGTGTGTTTGACGGCAACTTGGCGTCAGCCCATCTGTCTCGAATACCATCAACCATAGCTGTCAAAGTCATCCAAGGGCATACAACATTAACGCGGATGTGCTCAGAAATAGGCGGGTACTTGCGCATCGAACGCATTAGTCCGAGCACACCGTGCTTTGTGGCCTGATAGACAAACAAGCCCGGCGACTCTTTGAAACCTGCCACAGACGAAAATAAAATCAGACTCTTGTCGTCAGTCGCCAGTGAGGTCGCGCCATCCTTGAGGTAAACGGTGGCTATGCGCGCAAAATAAATAGTTCCAAGCAAGTTAACGTCGACAAGAGCGGTCGTCGGCTTCCGCTTCACAGACTCAAGCGTCGTATCCGGATCAAACCAATTGCCAATCTCAGTAAGAGCAGCCAAGTTCACCGCAATATCAACTCTGCCGAACTTAGTACGAGCAGTCTCGAAAAGTTGCAGCACCGAATCGTAGGACGAAACATCTGTCTTCACAAATACAACTCTTCCGACCGCAGACGGATCTGTCTTTGTGAGATTTTGCACTAATGCTTCTCCAGCAGCCTCTGAAATGTCTCCAAAAACAACCTTGGCTTCCCGCGCTAGAAATAGGCCCACAGTAGCTGCACCGATACCGTTCGCACCACCCGACAAAACAACGACCTTGCCCTCGAGAGAGCCATATGCCTGAGGCTTTACAACGAATCTGCTCATGTTTTGTTGCTATGATATAAAAATACGCCCTCTATACAAAACTATGGGAATGCTTGCGGCGACCATATGGCCATTTCTGTCTTAAGTAGGGCCCAGCAATTAAGTGGGGACCTACCCTAGATGGTCAACTGGCAGCAGCCAGCCAGTGAGACCTATGTGGGGTGGCTGACATTCCCCTGAGAGGCTCGTACCAATATATTAGAAAGCCGCCGGCTATCCACTTGAAGAAGTTCTGGGGAGGGCAAATGCTTAGAGCAACAAAGATGGCAAAACAGATTGTTGATGACAAGTCGCCCATTTGCATTCCGTTTATTTTAGACAAGCTTAAAGAGCATCTGGCAAGCAATAGCAATGCTCCCTTTTTTATTGGGCTCAATGGTGTGCAGGGAATCGGTAAAACGACCCTGGTCAGTCTTGTCTGATTTTTATAATTGTGATGTGTAATTAAAAAGCTCATGAGAATCATATAGGTCACAATGCTAGAGCAGACGTTGAAGCAGCCTCCATACTCATTACCAATGGTGGTCTGGTCGATTGACGACTTGTATTTGACACACGCCGACCAGGTCGCTCTGGCGCAGTCGGACCCTCTCAATCCGCTTATTCAACACCGGGGAGTGCCTGGAACTCACGACATGACACTAGCAAAGAAAGTTTTTGACGCTCTCAAAAGCGGATCAAAAACGAAAATCCCCAGATACGATAAATCGCAGTTTAACGGGCAGGGAGATAGAATGGATGAGAGTACGTGGACGACCGTGAATGATGAAGGCCAGCAGAAGATAAAAGTTGTGCTTTTTGAAGGGTGGTGCGTTGGTTTCCGGGCATTGACGGACGATCAAGTAAAGCTACGCCAAGAAGCTGCTACTGCTGAATATGAGTCTGGCAGCGTCACCAACTCGCGCAGCACGCTCCGAAAGCATCGGCTACAGGATTTGCAATTCATCAACTCGAAGCTGCGCGGATACGACGTCATGACTGACACATTTGATGCATTTGTACACATCGATGCCGAAAAGACTGAATATGTGTATAATTGGCGACTGCAGCAAGAGTCCGAACTGCGCGAAAAAAGTGGTCGCGGAATGACTGATGAAGAGGTAGTAACATTCGTCGATGGTTATTATCCTGCGTATGAGCTATACACCGACGGTCTACGAAACGGGGTTATTAAAAATAAGAAGAACGCTCAATTGCGGATTACGGTTAAGGAGGATCGAAAAGTGATTCATTCTATTATCTTGTAAATGCATATGTATTCCAAACAAGTAACATTTTTTCTGACTACATTTACAAGTCCTGCGGAACAAGTTCAACAATATATCCGTCAGGATCTTGCACAAATGCAATCTGCTTAAAAATATTATGGTAATTCTCATGAATGGTTCCCTTGCCAATACCTCGCGACTCCTCCCATTCACTCAGCGGGATCGTCTCGCGTGACGAGACACCAAGTGGTTTGAACACCTTGACTCCCAATTTTGTCAGTCGCTCAATAGCTGCCGGAACATCAGGAACCGTAAATCCCAAGTGACCGAATCCAAGTCCACGCAACGGGTCGTTTCCAGTGCTGACGTATCCTGGCTCCTGCTTCTCGCTGCCATGTACATGATATAGTTCCAGCAAGCCAAGCGTGTGCTGCATGACTGGCAGGGTATCGAGGGAAAACTTCTTAAGGTCCGCTCGATGCTCATCCGTCGAAGGGTATCCAAGATAGTAAATCGTGAAAGGTCCAACGTTCATGGTGAACACTATGCGCATGCCCATGATATCAGTGTAGAACGGCAGCGAAATCTTCGGGTCCCGAATTCTGATCATGAAATGATTCAATCGGTAGGTCGTCTCCGGCGCTCCGCTTACTAGCGGTTTCTGCTCGATATACCCACCACCAGAAGGTAAGAACTCGCCTTCAGGAAATGGTGTGTCTGCCGACATTGCTGAAGTGAAATTGTGGTGAACACGGCACTTTTCCGACGTGCTCTTCAGATATATGGAAAGAAGGCCTCCTGCGGCGATTGCGGGGTGCCTTCCCTAAAACCCTAACCGGATCCCCCCTCACTGATAGCCAGTGGTGAGCCCCACTTATCCTTCCTCATCTAGTGAATTTTTACTTGCCATTTGCGGTAGTTTGTTTATATTTACTGTTGCTACTCGTCTTCTCTTGCTCGCTGCCCCCACCATAGCTCAAACTGCCCATCCTTGTACTCATCAACACCACCTTGCTCAATGTGTTTCCGTGCCCTTACTAGCTCGTTGCTGTAGGTTTTGGTATACCGCCCGTTCTCCAAGTCGTCCTGAAGTGCGCGCATCGTATCCTGCAGTACTGTATTATTCACAAAAAATTGACTTGCCAGCGTTGGCTCACTCGTTTCAGGATCCACAGTTTTGTCGAAGTCAGGAAGGAGAGCTAGTAGACGGGCTCGAGAACTGGCTGGCAGCAAATTATAATTTGCTTCGTTGATCAGTAACTAAATTGTAGTTAGTATTTGTAACAAAGAGGCAACAAATCAAAACAAAAACACACTGACAAGTCTGGCAGATCAACCAGAGGCGAGCTCTTACTAGTAAGCATAAAATCGGTTTCATATCTTCGTATTTCTGCTTTTGTCTTCTTTAGCGTTCCTTGTTTCTGTCGTGTAGAATGGCTCGATCTATCCATTGGTTGCGATACTTCTCGTGTGCTCTTATTTTTCTCATCAGCTTTCCGTCTACTCCGCTTTGTGCATTCTTCTTTGCGAGATGATATCTTGACCGTCTGACTCAAATCAGCAGCTTTCTCATTTCCTAGATTATTCGTATTTTTGCCGTCATTAGTGAACTTCTCGCCGTCTCCACAATGTCCTAGATTCTCAACGTCAGCGTCGAGATCAGGCATTGAAGAAGGGACCTCTAGATTTTCCAGCGTCGTATGATTACCTTCGACTGGAGAATCTGCAACAAAGTCCGAGCTTTGACGCGCTACTTCGAGCTCTTCATGGGAAATCACTGAACCCGGAGGAGTCTGATAGACCTGCACCTCATCACTTTGATCATCGTTATTACTCTCTTGAGAAGCCGAAAGTTCAGTGATAGCCTGGATATCAACTGTTTTTTGAGTGGCATTTTCTTCCAGAGAGAGAACTATATCCTGTGTAGGCACTTCAGATCGACTCGCGAGACCAAGAGCGATCTCTCCATTGCTCAAGATAGTATTTTCGTATGTATCACTTCTCTTTTTTCTTGTTGAATCTGCTCTTGGAGACTCCGAGTCATCGCTCTGAATGCAAACAACCTCTGTCTCACCAGATAAACTTTGCGATCGAGTAGGATATTGTCCTGAATATACGGAAACATCGACTTGTATAGGTGCGGTTACCAGAGACTCCGGTATAAGCTGCGTTGGTGGGAGCGAAGAATCGTCCCAGTCTATTCTCGTATTTTTTTCTTCCCGTTGCCTATGGTCTCGCGTCTCCTGTTCACCCAAGTAGTTAACTTGCTTATTCTCAGACTCCTGACTAATTCGCAGCTGTTTGCGCTGTGCAGTCGGGAAGATCTGCTCCTCTTTACGCTTTTTATGAGACATCTCCGATATTGCAACCCTGCATTATTCAAAGTCGAATGACTGTCTTTATGAATTAGAGATCATTTCCATGCCATTCCGATAAGTTAAGCCTGAGTACTCACAAAGACTGTATCCTTCAACACTCTGCTAAGAGCTCAATCGAAATTCTTCATAAAATCAATGCCCGCTGCATCAACAGATGCATCAACAGATATACGTAATTTTAACGATGAGCCGCAGAGCAACAACTCTTAAAATTCACCTTTGAATTAGTAATTGCTTACTAACGCTCACTCTCTAATCCATATTCTACATTTGTGAGCTATTAATATGACGAATGATGCTTATAGTCCGAGCTGTAGAGAGGCTTCTCTCTGCTTATCTTCTACGACATCGTGAAACAACCCACCTAGATATATGTGCGCACTCTATGTGGGGAAACTGGGGTATATCCAGGTTAGGGTCGGGAATGACTAAATGAGCCTCAGGGTTGTTTCCGAATCTGCCCCTCAAAGTGGCTAGTTGCCCATATATCCATTGCTGTGTCCTGTATCTACTATACCCGGTGTTTAATATCGTGATCTTTGCATATCATATCGTACTTTTTATTTGACTTCAGATATCTGGCCAGATTAGAATGCCTGTTGCTATTGTCACCGGAGGAGCTTCTGGTATTGGTCTTGCGCTCGTCAAGCACCTTCTCTCAAACGGATGGAAGGTTACAATCGCGGACATGAATGCCACCGCGGGCACCAAAATTGCCTCAGAACTTGGTTCATCAGCTTATTTCCATGAGACAGACGTGTCTTCGTGGGACAGCCAGGCATCGCTGTTTCGTACGACTTTTGAGAAGTTTAAGAGCATTGATTTTGTTGCTGCCAACGCTGGTATCGACGATAGACAAAGTCTATACGAGGACGTCTACGAGATGGTTGGAGATACCCAGGTCCCAGTCAAGCCCAATTTGAAGACTTTGGAGGTAGACCTAAACGGACCAATTTACGGTCTGTGGCTCGCGATCTTTTACTTCCGACGCAACCCAGGTGGTAAGAAGGGAAAGGTTGTGATTACCAGCTCCAATGCTGGACTTTACCCGTTTCCCACTAACCCGCAGTACGCTGCCTGCAAGCATGGAGTATGTATATATTTAAGCTATTATCTGCAGAGTCTTATACTAACGCTTGGATTAGATTGTCGGCCTGGTGCGTTCCGTTGCGCCCGTATTCATTAAAGAAGACATTACAGTCAATTGCATCTGCCCTGCCTTTGTGGAAACTAATCTTGCTCCGAAGAATCTTGTCAAGGCCATGCCCCGTGAACACGTTACACCGATGTCTACTGTTATCAAAGCATTTCAATCGTTTATTGACGACGACACGCTCACTGGACAGGCAGCTGAGTGCTCGCTTGGAGACGTATTCTACAGACCTGTGTTGGAGTATCCCAACGAAAGTGAGAGATGGATGTTTGAGGAAAGCTCAAAGATCTGGGAGGATGGATATGAGTAGATAAAATATTCCAATTATGTATAATAAACCATCGCACTCTTGAGTGATCTATATTTCTGCTAACTAGACTTGTTTTAACTCTGTAATCATGACTAAAATGAGGCTGGAATCTTGGAATAAACTACGCCACATAGCTTTCCGAGGTGTTGTCATTGTTGTCATCTAGATTCCGGTGACAAATTCCGCAGCTGCATAAAAGATGCTGTCTGCTTATTCTGCGAAGTCTCTGCCATCATAGTAATCTACAATGCCAGTCGCAATCGTTACCGGAGCCTCGTCAGGAATCGGCCTAGCTTTGAGTAAGCACCTTTTGGAGCAGTCATGGACTGTTATTCTCGCCGATGTTGCTCCCCCTCCTCCCGAAATCACAGGCACCTATGAATTTGTCAAAACCGATGTCTCCTCCTGGGACTCAATCCTCGCCCTGTTCAAGCATACATTCAAGACGTACTCGCGCATCGACTTTGTCGCGGCTAATGCCGGAATCGACGACCGTGATGATGTATGCGCCGATTCCGCAACAGACGAACCCGCTCCATTGAACTTCAAGACTATTAATATTGATCTATACGGAGCAATCAACACTTATTGGTGCGCATTGCACTACATGCGAAGAAATCCAGGCGGAAAACAAGGAAAGATAGTCTTTACCGCTTCTTCTGCCGGTTTATATCCATTTGCATCAAATCCAGAATACTGTGCCGCTAAACATGGCGTATGTTTTGTTCACATGATTAACTTTTCCAGATATATTATAATTGACACATAATTTGCTTAGCTTGTTGGATTTACCCGATCAGTATCTCAAAAACTTGCGAGTGAGCGTATCACTGTCAATTCAATCTGTCCGGCTTTAGTCAAAACTAATCTTGCACCGACTGAACTTCTCCGCATTATCCCGCAAGAGCAAATGACTCCAATGTCTACAATCGTGAAGGCTTTCGACTTGTTCATCAACGATACCGAATTCAAGGTAACAGGGCAAACCGTTGAATGTGCTCTCGACGAGTTGATCTTTAGAGATCCTCCAGAGTTTGGAAATGAAAGTCAGCAGGCTCTGTTTGGAAGTGATGCCAGTAAGTGGCTGGAAGGATACGAGAAAGCGTAAATATACTCAGATTACTAAATACGACGATTTCTAAGTTGTATCGAAATCGGTTCCTTGCGTAAACCCAACACTTGCTACTGAATCAAAGCCTTGAAACGATTGTGCAAGAGTCTCCAAAATATCTGCAAACTTTGTGTAATCGTATTCTGGCTCAGATTTCTCAGTAACACCTATCGCATTCCTTCTAGTCGTTTCACCTACAAGTGCTTCAAACTCTTGCATTCCGTTGATATTTGAATTATTGGAAAGTTGTGGCGCAGCAGCTGTCTGTAATACATCTCGAATGCCGGGTATGTCAGATATACCAGGAACCTGCGCAAGATAATTTGGAGGCGTGAGAACATCTTCCCAGCGGTCAAGAGAGAAAAGTGGAGGATCAGAGAACGGAGGATCACAAGCTTCATCTGAAGTCGTCGTCAACGACGCTTGTAGAGACACATTTGTAACTCCTGACATCGATTGTGTATACGGATCCGGCGGATTCAACTTGCTACCACCAGTATCCCGCTTCTGAGAAGACGACTGCTGCTCGTTCAAACGATCACTCACTTGTCTCCATAGCTCCTTGAGTGCACTTACGTATCTCTTTGCCATATTATTGCTATATGCGCTAAACCGCATTTCGACCTCGCAGAGCTTCCTAGCACGATCAAGAATCAGTGCGCGGCTCTCAATATTGGGATGGTGTAACAAATAGACAAACATAACTGTTATTGAGCAGAACACAATATAAGAGATATACCAGTTGGAACCAGATAATATACTAAAGTCGCCCATATCAGCAACCGATAATGCAGCTTGTAGACACTTTTCCTGCTGAGAGCGTCGACGCGGAGATATAGCACTGTCATTAGAGCGAGGAAAGCGTTTGCTCATCACTGTGGCCGACGAGGCAAACATATTAAGTGAAGGTCTGTAAATCAGTATCAGCGCGTGTGCATGGGCGAGATGGATAACATCAATCTGTCTTGCATAGGGCAGTTTGACGCCGTCGCTGGAAGATAAAGAATTGAGTCTCAGAAAGCTTGGTAAATCCTCCTCCCACCTTGCAACATCTGCTGCAAGTTCATCTATAATATTTTCCTGCTCACCTTCTGTGAGATTTTGCGACAGATGATGATACAGCTTTCTCCAGCCGGCGCGAATTATACGCGATATTTTAGCGTGTGCGATTAGCGTGTGCATCAAACTTGGACCAATACTCACGCCTCCGTAATCGATTGTACTTAACGCATCAGCCACTGCATCCCCATCCGTTTCCGATACTCGCTTGATTACCGAATATCGAGCTAAAGCCGGCAAGTCAACGGTAATATCTTCCTCATTCCAAGTCATAGTTTTGCCAAGCATAGTACACATGTATGTTTCCAAAGTGTAGGCTGCCCAAAAGCAGCGCTTACGAAGTTCATTGCCTAAACGATCCCAACTCTTAGGTCGATCAGTTCCAAAGGCAGGGTCTTGACGGTTGAGATTAAGGATGACTGCTATGTTCTTAACTTTTACGAGTAGATCCCAAGCAGCCTTTACTCGAGATGTGGTAAGCATGTAAAGACACATGAGGAACAGCGCTTGTAACTTGATCAACATATCCTCAGGACCCTTATCCAACTCAAGCTCCTTTTGGGCAATTGAAATGTATTGCTCGGAATGGTACCGCAAAAGTGCAAGCTGGTCTGGTGAGTTGAGATGACGACCAACGGGAAAAAGACATCCCATGGCGAACATTGAAAATATAACTGCAGAGAGAGTGTGGTCATTCAAAAGCCGAGTTCTGATACGTTCCTGAGCAGGAGATCGCCTATCGACTTGGGATTCATTTGACAAGTCGGAATCGAAAGACAAAGAGTCAGCATGAAACCCGCAGTCAATCCACTCGTAAACCAAAGGGCGGTGCAAGATGCGGTAGGTCGGACTGGCGTTATCAAAGTACCAGGCAGCTAGATCATGAGCAAGTTTTTTTGATGGCAGAGCTAGAAACTTGTTATCAATTTCGCCAATATGAGAATCAGTAAACCAAAAAGCCCGCCTGTCAGTCTCTGACGGGCGGCTAGCATGTTCGTCAGTGTCAGACATATCCACTGCCTCATTGTATTGAGCAGTACCATGAAATAATAACTTTCGAAGCTCCCTCTTTTCATGTTCATTTTCTTCCGAATCAGTTCTGTTTTCTTCGACTGGAATGATGCTGCTGTGGCTAAACAGTGAGTTTGATGACTCGCTCAACAAGGCATTTGCTGCATTGTCATTCTTGTTTACATTCGCATATAGAACAGATTTGCTATAATGCTCTTGATCGCCGAGTTGAACGCTTTTTAGTGTTGCATTGTGACTCCTGTTTGATCGATCAAGAATTGTAGATAGAGCCGGGAGGTCATCTGTAGGATCAGTCTGCACTGCAGATGATCTCATGGGAGTTATGTAGGCTCCTCGAGTATACTTGGAATCATATGTACAATCTGGTCTATTATCAGACTTGCGGATTTATATCATATACAAGCCAGATACATACCTGAATGGATTCTGGTACATCTGGCGCAGGGTTGAGTTCCATCGCAACGAATTTTCCTTCTGTGAATAGCTGTAAGAATTTACATCACCGTTTCATGATAACTAAAATATGAGCATACGCTTTACAAACATCGCATGCACGCGTCGAGTTTTTTCGTTTCCGCTTTTGTGCTTTTGCATTAGAATCTGGGGACAATGAACTGCTTGACGGCCGCTTGCCGATGTCGGACATGAGAATTGAACAGAATTGGGCTGCGTGGTATCTTTGTGTTTGATCATAGACAACAAACCATTGCGCACTTCCGCAGGAGAATAATCTGTGTTGACTTCAGTTGCGTACCTTACGTTAAGACTGCTGAATCTGATCTATTGCTCAGATGCGGAAATGCTCCGCTCTTGCACCACAGCGCGCGAGCACTAATTACAGATAGATTACATAATCAAACAACTACTTATATTCAGCTTCGAACTGATGATTTCTTATTTGCTAGTAGATAATGTGCAGAACAACTGTACTATATCCCGTGACCTATACTCGTGACACGTATCTGTCCTTTCATTAAAGAGGAGCAAGTCGAGTCGGGGGCAGTTGACCGCTCTCCGATAGCACCACGCCACGCCGAACAGCCAGAAAATCAACTGATATTTCAAAATATAGAAAGCTAATAAAGCTAATAACAAAAAGATTATCAGCAAACAATTTTACCTCGTGGTATGACATTTATCGAGGCGTCTGCGCCCAAAGTAGCAAATGCCAAATATACCCCACATTTCCGCGGCACTGAAAACCCTATACTCGCCCCGGGCACTCTTTGTGGGGCACTACCCCCAGGCAACTATTAATAATGCTTGACCGTCTCAATCGTGAATAGCATCCTGTCCGGTATCAAAGCAATACTATGGCTCCTGTTTCTATTTTCCCCGGCTCTATTGACGAGCAACGCCCTCTCAAGTGCATCACTGTTGGCGCTGGTATATCTGGTATTCTGGCCGGTATCAGATTACCTGAGCGTATCAAGAAGCTTGATCTTACCATCTACGATAAGAATCCGGACGTTACCGGCACCTGGTACGAGAACAGGTACCCCGGTGTCGCCTGTGGTAAGTTGTGTCTTTCAAACAAATCTAAATGACATGGAGAAACTGATCTGTATTGCACAGATATCCCCGCTCACAGCTACCAGCTCTCCTTTGAGCCCAACCCGAATTGGAGCCATTTTTATGCTTCTGGTCAAGAGTTGCATGATTACTGGCAGGGGGTGGCCAAAAAGTATGGTGTAATGAAGTACGTGAAGCTTTCGCACAAGGTAGTTGGTGCTGAATGGGATGAGTCAAAAAGCAAATGGTTCGTCACTATCGAGAACCTCACTACTAAAGAGACTTTTGTCAATGACTGTGATATTCTTTTGGTTTGTGTCGGTACCCTGAATGACTGGAAATGGCCTGATATTAAGGGTCTTCACGATTTCAAGGGCGAACTTCTACACAGTGCTTCCTGGAATGATGATTTTAAGCCCGAGGGAAAGAACGTTGCTGTTATCGGCTCAGGCTCTAGTGCTATTCAAATTGTCCCAACCTTACAGAAGGTTGTCAACCGTTTGGACAACTATGTTCGTGGAAAGACTTGGATCTCTCCTCCTTTTGCCTCTCAGGAGGTCGAGAAGCACACCTCGTCTGAGGCAAACTGTATGATCCTTCTTATCTAATCTGAAATATTTGCATAATGTACTGACAGAGTGAATAGTTGTATTTAGTGAGGATGAGTTGAAGAGATTCCGGGAGGACCCTAAATTTTTCCTTGAGTACCGTAAAGCCATAGAGGACGAGATTCAGGGAGCCCATCACGTTACCTTTATTGGCAATGACTCTGATGAGGCAGCTGCCTTATTCAAGAAGACCATGGAGGCCAAGCTTGCTGCGCGTCCAGAGATTTTCAAGGCTTTGATTCCTTCTTTCCCACCCGGCTGCCGTCGGCTCACTCCTGGTCCTGGATATTTGAACAGTTTGGTACAGCCTAATGTCAATTTCATCACTACCGGCATTGACCATGTTAGCGAGACTGGTATTGTAACAGAGGATGGTGTTCTTCGTGAGGTTGATGCTTTGGTTTGTGCCACTGGATTTGACACAACCTATACTGGTCGTTTCCCCATCAAGGGTCGCAATGGAAAGTTGCTGAGCGATCACTGGACGCCTTTCCCGTCTACTTATCTCTCAATTACTACTGATGGATTCCCTAATCTCTTCACCTCTTTTGGACCCAACTCTGCTCTGGGAACTGGAAGTCTGAGTATGATGTTTGAGAAGGTCATTGAATACGTTTCGAAGGCGGCTGAGAGAATGGCCTACGAGAATATTTTGACTATTGAGCCTAAGCCGGAGGCTGTCGCAAATTTTGTCGAGTACTGCCATCAGTACTTCAAGAATACTGTGTTCGCGAAGCCATGCCGATCGTGGTATAAGGGTGGAAAAGCTGTTGGAGATATTATTTCTCTTTGGCCTGGATCTTCTCTTCATGCAATTTGGGCGTTGTCGCACCCTAGATGGGAGGATTATGAGTACACTTTTATCGGAGGCAACCCGATGGCGTGGTTTGGTGACGGCTGGACCGAAACTGAGAGGAGAGTGGATGGAGACAGATCATACTATCTGAATCCCGATCAAGTGAGCATTCCTAACATCCCTACTGCGTCGACTGACGCGCCAGTGGCCTCAAATTCGAAATCCGTATGATGCTGAATTCTATTATATAATGCTATATAATGCATTTCAATCTAATCAAGTCTACATATTATCTATTTGAAGCACATAACATTCAAAAAGAATTAAGAGTGAAGAACAATTGTTGTAATAACAGGTTATGTAATCCTACTTTAAATTTACTACGGATAAGCGGCATTTGTAAAGACAACGCAGATTAATCTTTGAAACGAATGGTAAATGCGCAGCCTCTGACCGGAATCAAGACACTTCAAAGATCTTGTATGTGTGCCAGCCGGGTTTTAGTAAAGTTTAAGCCAAAGTAGTCGCAGCTCGTTTAAGTGTATCCGACGGCGCACCATAGACTCTTAAAAATGTGCTTCGGAATTGCCAACAACACATTACTTAATCTGACACAAAAGGAGCCGTGTTCCAATTATTTACTGCTAGTATAATAGCGCTATATTATCTATTGAAAATAAACTCCTCTTACGAAAAACACGGGACACTCAAACAAGGAGAAAGCAGAATACAGCAGAGCCCAAATTGTGCTTGCTAGTCAGGCTGTCAACATAAAGCCTTTCCAACCGTTCTGCTCGGATTCATCCAACAACCCTCTATACGCAGGAATACCTTTGATATAGTTCAACATTTCGATAGGCTTTCCGGGAATATTCGCACCCATATACCACGACTTTGCGAGTGGGAATAATGATTCGGCAGCGGATTCATTGATGTTCTTAGCATACTCAGCCTCAGCCTTGGGGTCTGCATCAATCGAACGCAGACCACGCTCACGCATGCTTCTTATGATGGATACAATAAAATCAGATTGCACTTCGGCACATGTGGGACCATTAGAGAAGGCCGTTGGGGCCTGTGGACCATAAGTATAAAACATATTAGGAAACCCACTAACTGAAAGTCCCAAGAAGGTAGACGTCCCGTTTGCCCATTTATCCACAAGCTTTACACCGTGGATACCACGAATATTGATCGTTTTGAACGAACCAGTGACGGCGTCAAATCCAGTTGCAAGAATGAGCAAGTCAAATTGGTATTCATTCTTCGTAGTCTTCAATCCCGTCTCAGTAAACTCAACTAGCGGCTCATCGTTGATATCAACAACATCAACATTTGGCTTGTTGAACTGCTCAAAGTAATTCTGCTCTAGCGATGGACGTTTCGTGCCAAAAGGATGAGGTGCAATCTTTGGAGCTAAAATTTCAGCCTTGCGGGGATCCTTAATGCGCTCGTGCGCTTTGCGACGCCAAAAGTCGTAGGCTATGGAGTTACTTTCCAGGTTAAAAAATAAATCGCGATATGTAGCGACCCAGAAATTGAAACCTCCCAAATCAAACAAGGACTGGTAGAACTTCTCTCGTTCTTCTGGCGTGTCATCAGTAGTATCTCTAGCGACAAAATCAAAACCAAACCCGGCAAAAGTTGTGAGACGGTGCTTGTAAAATTCAGGATAAGTCGACTTATCGCTCAGACTTGGATCAAACTTTTTCTGATGCATAGGAAGCACCAAGTTCGGAGTACGCTGAAACACCAGAAGTTCTTTGCAAACTTCTCCAGCTTCTTGAGCGATTTGTACTCCAGTAGAGCCGGTACCAATCAAAGCAATCTTGCGATTAGTCATATCTACTCCGTCTTCTGGCCATTCACTCGAATGATGAACTTCCCCTTTGTAATTCGTTAAACCTTTGAAATCAGGAGTAAAGTTTTTAGAGGCAAAGCCGATGCACGGCAAAAAAAATTGTGCTCGAGCACGCTTGCCATTCGACGCACGCACATCCCATGTTTGCGTCTTCTCGTCCCAGGTCGCATCGGTAACGCAGGTTTCAAAATCGGTGTCTTTTGAGATCTCAAGAACTTTATCGACATGCTTGAAGTATTCCTGCAGCTCTCGCCAATCCGGAAATCTCTCCGACCAAGACCAAGTACTATAAACTTCAGGAATAGAGAGCTCATATACTGGAATATCCGAGTCGACACGCGCCCCAGGATAGCGATTCCAATGCCAAGTTCCGCCTACGGTGGGTGCCTTTTCGAAGATGTGGACGTTGTAGTTAAGAGCACGCAGTTTATGCAGAAGATAGCATCCAGAAAAACCTGCCCCTAAAATAAGAACGTCATAGTAAGGGATTTCAGAAGACATCGTAAGGAATGATTCAGCTGCGATGAAAGTAGAAGAAAAGTAGTGATGTAGTTCTTATACAAGGATATGACCACACCTAGAAGTAGCACTTAAGTCTTTATATACATAAGAATATGTAAACACCCAGATAATTCTCTCAGTCCTCGGAGTAGCGGCACCTAACAAGTCCGAGGAGCTTCGGCGAAAGCGGCCCTGCGGCAGGCGTAAGTGATATCGAGCGGCGTGGGCGGACTGCCAGAATTGGAAATTGATATGCCAAAACTCTAATTGGATAATGCGGGGAACATGTTGGCGTCACAGCGGCACGATCGGATTGCCGATCCCAGATAATCATCCAGCGCTGTGTATAGTCTAATTGCGATGTTCGATCGGGAATAGCGCAACTTGCCTGATCGGACATGGTTCGGGCTTACGGGTCCCTTTGAGGGGAAGAGCAGGACCAGATCGGAGAAAGGAAGTGACAGTGTAGCCTCATGCTCCATTGATATATCTCCGGCCTCTTTGCTCTTTGCTCTTCACTTCCTTGTTACCGATCTTATCTATAATAAATTTGTCACTTTGACATTAACCCATTTACCCTGATACTATCCACAGTAGTAGGATTTAGCAATGGTTACTGCACATTCTGCAGAAGATATCGGGCTTGCTCCAGAGTGGATGAAGGTGAGATTATCATTTCAGATTTCCTAAATATAAAATACCAACAGATAACAGTGGGAGGCTGAAGCTGGTGTTCGACCTTTACTATCCGGAGACGTGTTGAGCATGCGCGAGCAAATGAATGGGCTTGGTCAACTCCTGAACTCTCAGTGGGCCGCCTTTCATTCTATTGACGGAGTTTTAACCACTGATCTAGTCACTCCTCAGGGTTTGAATGTCCGCGTTTATCAACCTGATGATTCAAAACACTCGAGTGTTCCACTGGGTGTATTTTTCCACTGCGGTGGATATTGCGTCGGTGGCATAGAAGCCGAGGATAGTATGTTCCTAAGTAGCCATATAACTTATAACAATCGGCTAATGATCTAGATCTTGTTCGAAATCTCTGCAAGCTGTCACAGACTGTAATTTGCTCTACCCAATACAGACACGCCCCAGAATATCCTGCACCAACGGCTCTTGACGACTGCGTAAGTATAACGAAGTGGGCTGTCGGGGAAGCGGAATCCTGGGGTGCCGATCCATCCAAGCTGTATACTATTGGCGCATCTGCGGGAGCTGCGTTGGCGATTTCTGTTCCGCTAAGGCTCTATGATGAAGGAAACGGTGATCTCGTCAAAAGCATCATTTCCCTTTCGCCTTGCGAAGTTCATGTTGACGAGGTTGACAAATACAAGCCTCTGCACACCTCATTTGAAAATTCTGCTGGTCGCCTTCCAGTTATTGACATCGATAGTATGCGCACTTTCTATTCGACATATAACGCCCCTCTTGACGACAAGTATACGTTTGCGTTGAAATATCCTGATTTGTCTATATTGCCTCCAACATATATAGTGTCAGCAGAATTTGATCCCTTGTTTGGTGATGCAGTAGTGTTTGAGAAAAAGGTGAAATCAGCTGGAGGTAAAATTGTGCGTAAAAATTATGAAGCAATGCCGCACGTATTCTGGCTTTTTCCTTTACCGCAATCGTTGCAGTTCTTTCAAGATACTGCTGATGTCATCAAGAAATTATTTTAACAAAACCATGCAATGAAATTGGTTTGAGTACTTTGCTATTTTCGACAGATATAGTCTATTCTGCCACTTGGGTAATTTTGATGATACGGTAGCTATAATCTCCTGCGGCTATCTGTTAGTAGAAATTGTAGCAAACAGTAAAGAAATCGCAGTCCAATTTACAGCAATAAATGAATTCGAAACCGATTACATACGGGCGAAGCTTTCTTTATAAACACTAGAGTCCTCTATACTGTCAAGCAGACAGCAACGAGTTGGTTATAAGTAATATGAAGTTTCCTTTAGGATCCGGGATTATATAAATAATTAAATTTTCAAAGGAACACAACTGAAAAAAACAATAAATTTGAGCATTTTAGATAAAGCAGAGAATCTGGGATATGAAAGCTTACAAAAGAGCGCTGTCAATCATCCAGGGCCCCTGCTGCAATTTGGCTGGGAGCGATATATCGTGAAGGAGTGATTTGAAAAATAAGGTGTGATTTGCATTTCATCTGGATGACCCAATAAATTAGGTTTAAAGAAAGAAAACATTAACAGAAAATACAAACACAAATGCAAATATTGTTACTAAATCTTTGAATATAAAATATGGATGGATTGATAATCTACCTGTATTATCTGATATATCTAAAGGGTTACAACTTCCATGTTGATGTAATGTTATTAAATGCATTATAATTTATGCAGCTAATATAAATGATAAAATTGCCGGCATAAATTGCTTAGGTAAATCAATTATATAATATGTGTGAATAATTTTTATATATTAGTGGTATTAAACCTTCTAATTTTTTAGTTGTTTTCGATTTAGAGAAAGAGAAACATTCTTATTAATTACCCTTTTAATAAAGTTAAAGAATCCAAATGTAGCATTACCTAAGAATAAAACAGGAATTATCGCTGGTGGTATTCTTTATGGTATATATCATGTTCGAATTGCTAAATATTTTCAAAGATTAGCTAAGTCGAAAGCCAGTGGTTGTTCTTTGAAGCTATGTCTACTAATTCGACAACAGGGTTCCTCATCAAGGTCCGAGAACATTCAGTCAACATTGTTGTTACACTGCAAAATCAGCATATAAATTATAAGTCAATAATTTAAAGATTCAATTTCGGAAAAACTTGGTAAAGTCATCTACTGTATATTAAAGGCGAAAGTAATCTATTAATCTAGTCTAGTTTGTTGATCATTTCAACGCAGATACATCATGCTACGAGTTAGACTCTACCCGAATATGTCAGAATAGTAACATATACTTTTTATACGACACTTTGATGGCCATAAATATCACTAATAGCGTTCAGCTCAGAATACCCAAAGCCGGGGTACGTATTACCGCACCAATGAAATCTGCTGAACTAACAAAAATATTTATTTGGCGAACTGAAATAACTTGAATTATTATCATCATCACCGAGGTGTACAGGCAAAGAGTAGGAAGCTGGTACATATGATGCAGCTCCGTGGTTCAGGATTACAGATACTACTATCCCGAATTTACGCAAAGACCATTCTGCCACACAGATTTTTTTTATCTTCCTTTCTTTAGAAAAGATTAGCTGCTTTTCGCCACTGCTCTCCGACAACCACTCGAGGCTAAATTGTGGCATCGGTTCTGCCAATGACGGTAGATAATATAATTGAATTCCTGTTCAGCTTAAATCCTCGTCTTCCGCGACTCTTTGAAAGTATCTCCAAAGCCAGTCAAAACTCTAGTTACCTCCGTAACTGTTGCGTTGCGAGAAGAAGGCATTCTGGGATTGACATCGCTCGGCTTACACGCCGACAAAAACTAATTGGTATGGGATACCATTTACATTTTTTACATTGTCAAAAGAAATAGCAGATCCAATTAAGCTTAGTAAAATTTCCGTTGCCCAACGCCTGGCGTACAAATTAATTACAAGGGCTAAAGCCTTCACACATGCTGATTTCGACAATTTTTGCTGCCCTCTCAATCTAAAAGTCATCTGCATTAGCAACAGAAACTCCTCTATTGTCAGAAGTAACAGCGGGAGCGTTCTCAACATCTGAATTTCCAAGGGATACAGCAGGTACAGCAGGTGTAACGACAGGAATTCCAGAAGGCCTGCCGCCAGGAAACTCTATGTCCGCGTCTGGCGATGCAGCTCTCTGGGCCGCGAGCTTCCAATTTGCCTCCTCGTTTTTCCAATAGTCTTCTCCCTCCATGGCTTGCGCGAGCTCACCCCGCACGCTCCAGTGCATCGCAGCACTCGATCCTCCCTTATTGTCGCCGATAGGAAAGCCGGCCTCGAACTTTTTAAGATCGCTGTCTCCAATGCCATTAGTCTTCCATTCTGCCATTAATGGAGGAATCACAGTCCAGCCTCGGAGGTTGCCTTTTTGGAATGCATCCGCAATCGATAAATCTAAGGTGTCAACCAGCTCCTTGTAGCTGAGATAATACAACAGACGACGAGCACCACGGTTCGAAACTGCAAAAGAGCTAAGGCCCACAGTGTTATATGTTGGGATAATCGATCTTCGACCTTCACTGACCTTTGTCTGCTTCATGAGATCTCCGAAACAGAACCAACCACGCTCTGTGCATGCAGCTTCGACGACACTCATAGGGGCTCTGTAAGAGTCATCATATCTAGCATAAGCTCCATTGCGAGGTGCTGGAGCAACGCGAATTTTAGAAGATGCAAGATGTATCATATCCCAGTCGCTCCCATACGGAGATGTCTCGATCTCTAGCTGACTGTACGGCTTTCGAAGAGCTGACTGGCGCAGACCTCGTGCGAGAGACGTCAGTTGCGAGCGCAGATGAATATCCCTGAAAAAATGAGTATACTCTAGAATAGATCCTAAGAATAAATAAAATAATTACCAATCAACATCGTCTTCCAAGACGAGGGCAGTTTCAATGTTGTTATCAACAATGTAACGAAATAGATTCATATGACTTCTCCAACTACCAAGATATGGAAAATATCTATCTGTAAGTAGTTTGTCCCTCCCCGGCCCATATGGATACGCTTTCTCATCAATTTCTTTGGAATATACTCCAGGAATAATGTGGCTGATGGAGAAGTTTGTTTGCGCCGATAGCAGCGACATCGTATCTTGTCTATCGGTACGAGACGGAAGTGAAAGAAGAAGAACAGCACCAAAGCCCAAAGTCTTATTCTGAATATCTGCGATCGAATCTCTGGCCGTAAGACCTTCATTGGTCACGGATAGTGAGGCATTGGGGACACTCGACAGAGTGGAGTCAGGAGCGGACATGCTCTTAAACAGGAAAAACACAACAGCAAGGGCACATAGTATGCTTAAAATAGTTAGAGACTGGCCTTTTGGAAATATCATCGTGGAGCCCATAAATAATTTGAGATGGTACGCATCCGCCTGTTCCACTTATACTGGGATAGACTGGCGAGAATGAAATATGATGAAGATCGGAAAAGAGGTTCTTACAATCACTATGGCTGCGCATTTACAGTTCGTTAGTGCAGCGATAGCGGCGGCTCAGGAAAACCTAAGCTACCAAAGCTGACGCGGACAATCTTACAATTTGATCTAGTCCAAATTTCTTTTAGTCAGATATTACTAAACTGTATGCACTCTATATTCAGTTTGCTGTAATTGCAATAAAAAGGCCAGATCTCTGAAGAAGTGACCTGGTGTGCTGGCTAACACATTAAAAGCTCGCGTATGGCATATTCGGCAACAGCCGGCAACGGAAAGCAACGATAACGACGTGGCAGAGTGTAGGGTTCCAGGTTTTTTTTTTGCGGAGGCAATTCACCAAAAGAACGGATTTCAAGAAGTCGGTGTGCCGGCTGAATGCTTGAATGGCTTGACGCACTGTGCGCCAGGCTGGGAAAAATGAAGTGGCTGATGGGTGAAGCTGATGGGAGATTTCTCGACCAATTAGTGTGGTAGACAGATTACGATTTAGGTTTAATTTAGAGCAAGAATCCAGGAACTTATTCTCATTGATACATTCATTACAGCTTTGGTCTGCTTTAACTTTGCTCGCTAGTCTTGTTTAGTCTTATATTTGTTTCCTTCACGATCTGCAATCATAGCATCGCAGAGCTACTACAAAAAGACGAACGGATCCTAGCAATATTAAGAAAGTTTGTAGATGCATGATGACATCCATGCAAATAAGCCCTTGCAAACTTTAGGCTGTCTTAGTGAGGGAACAAACGGAAACGTTATAAAATTTCCAGTTATGGTTAGTGAATTACATAAAGCAAACGCATCACAACTTGAGCCGCATACCTGTAGAGTCACAGCTCAACGAAGCTGAGATGGATTTGTTAAATCAAGTAAATTATTATAAATCTGAGCTAGCAAAAATGATACCTAGTGCGCCGCATGAGAGCGATACATTTATAATCTATAATGGCACAGAAATAAGCATTTGCATATATAATTTTAAACCCTACACAGAAATATCTTTGTCTTGGTTTGCAAATACTACAAAACAATTGGTACCAGACAGAGACGTCATCTACTCGCCGAACCGATAGGGACCATCAGTTACTCTGACATCCTCCACGATACAGGATACGTCTGTTGAGATTCTGGATTGACAACTCAGCCTAATGAATTCTACGGTTGAGTACGGTATTTCAGCGAGTTAGATTAAAGAACTTTCGAATAAATTATAACTGTTGCCAATAATTTATCGCATAAAAAGCTGCGTAGAATTATGCAAGCTTAAGCCGCTTCAGGAGATGGGCACGATGCCACCAGCTTCGGATTCTGAGGAGAAGTTAGCAGTTTTTACTAAATACAAATCACAAATTAGCTAGCATACCTTTTGCCATACATATAAAGTGGTATCGTAATGATCAGGGAAGTAAAAATTGCAATCGCCCCGAGAACATCAAAAACAACGTCTGGACCAGAACTTGCGACCCAGTTGTTAAAAAAATAAGAAAATCCATAAAAAATAAAATTTTTTGTGGACATAGCGGCAATTATGATTTCAACGGACAGATCACGGTAAGCATCAATCATGTAGCTACTTGAAGCAATTGCCATAGTAGTTGAGCCTGCGCACACGAATCCATACATGACTGACGCGACGACTGGTGATTGGCGGTGACGATATGCGGTTCCAAATCCAAAACAGCCGATCGTAAGGTAGATTGTACCTAAAATAGAACCGACCGGAAGCTTAAATTCCGGTTCAAAAATATAACCGTTTTTCCGACTTATCCATAATGTCATGGGATTGTTCGCTATGAAGAAGAAAAGGGAAGCAAGGAATCCACCTACAAGCGGGCCGGCAGACATAAATCCAACTTTATCAGCTGGCAAGTTATAAGGTTCAACGCCATATAACTGAGCGACACAGTAATTTATATTCACGATCCAAGCTAGCGGTATTGACATTGCTAAAACAATCTATAATGTAGTCAGCTCTCCTGTACCAAATAATGAAAAAGGCAATTAGTGCTCTTACCCAGACAATTGCGGGGTTCAGTAGTACGGCAAATGGTCTGACAATAAGTCGCAAAGGATTTTCAGTTGAAACTCGTCCATGATACGGCTTGATAGATTGCAAGTATGTCTTTCTTTTGGAAACGATCCTTTCATTCTCAGCGTTAGAAACGTCACCTTTGTTCTCAATGTACTGCGACCCGCCAATTTTTTCCATATCATCAAAAATTTCTTCCCCGGCAACATCAATATCATATTTTGCATCGCGCACGTACGTAGTCTCTGTGGTAAAGAGTACTACTAAAATTGCCTGCAGTGCAACAAAAATCATGGCAATGTAGAAGACCCAATGCCATCCAAGTGATTTAGTAATTGGCCCCGAGATTACCGATGTGAAGCAATTTATTGCACCAAAGCAAAAATTAAACACCGCTAAACGCAAACCTCGCTCATGTAGATAGTAAAGGTCTCCAATAACGGATATGACAATACTTTCATATGCCACGCCGCCAAAGCCTTGTAAAATTCTTCCAGCTAGCAGGGTGTTATAAGTTCTGGCGACACAGCATACGATTGTACCTACTACACCAAACATTGATGCAATAAGAAACTGAGGACGTTTCCCGTAAATTCGACTCAAGGCGGAAATCAGCGGTCCACTGGCCGCGATAGCAAGCAATTGATATCCAGTGGCAGTCGCAACAGCCGTGATGGTTACATTGAGATCAGCAGCGACTTCTAAAGTTCCTGCAGCTAAGATTGGGCCACATACACCGACATTCATGACATATCCAAATGCGAAAATAGCAAAACAAATATCTCGACGAAGAATAGACCAATTCTGTAAAACTGAGAACTTAATAAAATATTTTGTAAACCAAGAAAATGCAAGAGGGTAATACCAAAGGATCGTTTGGATCATCCGACGGCTGTGGAATTAGGATGATATCACTATTCTTCCCAGAAGCATGTTTTAAATGAGCTGTTGAATTGGTTGGAGCGGAGACTCCGTTATTGTCTTGAACTTGGTCTTCGAGCAAAGATGTTCCAGGTACGTGAGAAAGCTTATTGTCCTCAAGGATTCCAAAGGCCATTCTGTCCGTTCTCTAACCAAAATGTTTACTGTTCAACTCTGAGCAAGCCACATCTAGCTGCCATACCACATTATTTATGTTTTCGACAACGTAGCTTGTGACCGTAACGGAAAGATCGAGGGTTACATATTTCAACGACGTGGATTTTTCCCGATGACAGAACGCGGGGTAAAACTACTAAGTTAGTCTGCCACATCCACACAGAAAGCCATCGTATCATAAAAACCAGATTCTTAGGGTAAGGAACTACAAAAATTGTTTAGTCGAGAGGTATTCAAGAAGTGCGATAAACTTTTCTCTGGCCAGTCCGAACGAGGCTATTTGTGGGGGATCACATCGCTTTCAAACCGCCCCCCTTCCCCCCGCTGCGAACAAACTGATACAGATAAGCAAACAAATAAGTTCATGGGTTAATCTACGCAGCCATATAACCCGTCTCATAAATTTGGCAAGCGAAACCAACGATCCGACAAATAACTCCGGCTTCTACATCCTTATCGCCGACTACTACGAAATCTGCAAAGCCGCCATTCGCAACAGCAGCGTAAATCTAATTTTACAATAATATTTCCGAGTTTATGTCTGCTGTTCTCACAAGGCAACATGGATATGGATGATTGCTGATATAAATTATCTGCTTACTGATCACCAAAGCCCCACATTTACGCCGCACCCCACCGGCATCCCCACAACCCCACAGTCCTCAGGCCTGGCCAAATATTATGTAAAGTGAGGCGCGAACACCGCATATTTTCCGCGGGAAAATCACCATTTCCTGCATCAAGTACTCTTGCACTTTATTAGGATCTCTCCCCAATATTTGCTTCTTTTTTTTCTCTAGTGGAGGTTACCTGTTTTGTACTGTATGTATTTTGAGTTTCGTTGTAGTTGTATTACGTCTATAATTATATCTCATTCATCATCAGCCTGCTCCACCAAACCTGCTTCTCAGAAATAATTATGATATCTATAGCTTATGTACTTCTAGCACTTCTTGCTGTTCCTGCTGTCGCTTTTCTTTTAGACATTCGCAAAGTCCTGCGTATGCCTCCAGGGCCTACTCCTCTACCGTTTATCGGCAACAAGTTTATTATTCCTCGTTCTAAACCGTGGATTACATTCCAGCAGTGGTCACATAAATATGGCCCAATCTTCACGATTTGGATTGGTCGACGACCTACAGTTGTTATCTCAGATCCCGTAATCGCCTCCGAGCTTATGGAGAAGAGATCGATCAAATACTCATCGCGGCCAAGGTTTGTCGCCATGGGTGAGCTATACAATAACATGTCGTCTATCCTGGTACAACCATACGGGAAGGGCTGGTCGATTCGCCGAAAACTTCTACACCAGGCATTAAATCCTAGTGCTCTGCGTTTGTATAAGCCCATTCAGACTGCAGAAGCATCGAGACTCTGCTACCAACTATTGCAAAGTCCTGTGGACTATGAAATGCTGATTGATCGGTATACTTCGGGCATTGTGTTTGCTGTATCTTACGGCCATCGAATTGATTCGATGGATGCTAAAGTCATTCGTCGTCGCCTTGCATATATGCAGTACATGGCCTCTCTGAATGTGCCCGGTGCCTATCTTGTTGAATCGCTTCCAGTCTTGAAATATCTGCCAAATTTTCTAGCTCCCTGGAAAAAAGAGCTTCAAGAAAAAGGGCTCAAAGAAGCTCAAGACAACATTTCTCTATATAACTCGGTTAAGAATGATATTTCCAGCGCAGAAGCGCGCGGAGAAGAAGCACCAGAATCACTCGCCAAAATGATTATCAAAATTGATCAAAAGGAAAGTGTGGGCCTTTCAGAGCGCGATCTAGCTTCAGTTCCATCTAGTCTCTTTGGTGCCGGATCAGATACAACAGCGTCGACTACGTGCTCTGCCATCCTTGCTCTGGTGACGCACCCGGAGGCTTTACGTGCTGCCCAAGCTGAACTAGATAGTGTTGTGGGACCAAATAGGACTCCAACATTTGATGATGAGCCTAGACTGGTTTATCTAAAGGCGTTTATCAAAGAAACCCTGCGATGGCGTCCGGTTGCAGTTCTTGGTGGTACTCCTCATCTTTCAACAGAAGATGATGTGTATGACGGATTTCTTATTCCACGGGGAACTACTATTCTGGGTAACTCCTGGGCTATTAATCTGAATGAGAAGTACTACCCCAATCCTGACAATTTTGACCCGAAGCGCTTTCTTGATGAAACTGAGAAGATATATGTGTCAGAGAAGGCCGATTTAGAGAGAGGTGTTCCACATCCTTCCAGGGAAGGTCACTCCTCATTTGGCTGGGGTCGTCGCATTTGTCCCGGAGCCGGCATTGCTTTGAATAATCTCTTTATAGCTTTGGCGAAATTGATGTGGGCTTTTGACATCAAGCCTATTCCTGGGCAAAAATATGACACCTTGGATTACACCGAGGGCTTTAATAGTCGTCCCAATCATTTTGAGTGCATAATTACTTCTCGAAGTGAGCACCATAGGCGGATTATAGAACAAGAATATGAAGCAGCTATGGAAGTTATTAAGCAATTTCCTCCTTTCGACTAGTTTAAGAGTCATAAATTCCAAATAAATATAGTTACATAGTTCCTCTTTAGTAGGGTTTAGTAGGGTTTAGTAGGGTTTAGTAGGGTTTAGTAGGGTTTAGTAGGGTTTAGTAGGGTTTAGTAGGGTTTAGTAGGGTTTAG